>NC_088409.1:17317301-17499801 GCF_034236695.1 Oncorhynchus nerka | reverse complement strand
CTATATTGTGTACTACTACAGAAGGGCCCTTGTCAAAAGTAATACAGTGCATTATATAGGGAAGAGGTAATAGGCTGCCATTTAGGACACATCCATGGTGGAACTACTAGGGCTAGTAGTGATCATTGAATCAGGATTGAGTGAAGAAGCTAGAAGGGGATGATTTTGAGGTGAGAATGATATGAAGTGCAATGGGTATAACACATATCATGACAGGAATCCAAAGGATATGAGTTATTATTTCATGTGCAATGAGTCATTAACCATCAACCATAGATTGATGATATCACAATAGTCCGCTAAGACAATCTTCTTTTACCAGATGATTGGATGATCACATCTGGAGTGTGCTCACTCACACTTATCACCAGTGCTGGACACTCCAACACTCTGACATCATTTACAAACAAAGCATGTGTGTTTAGTGAGTCCGTCAGATCAGAGGCAGTAGGGATGACCAGGGATGTTCTCTTGATAAGTGTGTGAATTGGACCATTTTCCTGTCCTGCTAAGCATTCAAAATGTGCTAAGCATTCAAAATGTGCTAAGCATTCAAAATGTGCTAAGCATTCAAAATGTGCTAAGCATTCTAAATGTGCTAAGCATTCAAAATGTGCTAAGCATTCAAAATGTGCTAAGCATTCAAAATGTGCTAAGCATTCAAAATGTGCTAAGCATTCTAAATGAGTACTTTTGCGTGTCAGGGAAAATGTATAGAGTAAAAAGTACATGATTATCTTTAGGAATGTAGTGGAGTAAAACTAAAAATGGTCAAAAAATATAAATAGTCAAGTGAAGTATTTTTACTAAAGTACTTTCCTCCACTGCTTATCACAGCACACATTAACAGAACACTATAATAGAGTTTTAAAGGTAATTCACGGTTGAGCCGGAATGCGGAATGCGCAGCATCAATTATTATCAATCTCAGAATGCGATCTGAGAACGTTGGGGAAAATGTTTTTAAAGGCCATCATCAGCTAGCTATACAGTGCTCTGCCCTATAGCATGCTTTAGATTCGGGCGGCAGGGTAGCCTAGTGGTTAGAGCATTGGACTAGTAACCGGAAGGTTGCAAGTTCAAATCCCTGAGCTGACACGGTACAAATCTGTCATTCTGCCCCTGAACAGGCAGTTAACCCACTGTTCCTAGGCTGTCAATGAAAATAAGAATTTGTTCTTAACTGACTTGCCTAGTTAAATAAAGGAAAAAAAAAGATATATAAAAAAAGATTGAATCCTGGCCTTTCAATCTTTCCTGGCCTGTGTTTATTTTCTCCCTGAGTGCTGTTAAGACAATGGTCTGGTCTAGCGGTGCACTGTCTGTTCAAAGAGCCTAATTGGCCACAGCTTTGTTTGTACTGCAGTTGTTGAGAATTCATTTGGTGCATCGTGTATCCTCTCTCTCCCTGGTTGCTGACAATCTGCAGGGCTGCAGACAGTCCCACGCTCTAATCTCCTTAGAAGTACTCAGCAGAATGCAGCTAGCTAGCGCCCTAGTGCATATTCAGCTAGGGCAGTGCTGCTGTGTGCAAAGCAAGCTAGCTAGCTCACAGCCTGCCTGCTGCCAGTTTTTAACCGCTTTGTTCCAACCTCGGGGAAACTCCAGTGGTTAGGTGACTGTAGGCAGGTCTCTCATGTGGAAACATTAAACAGAGTTAAAAAAAACAGTTTCCTCCTTAAATATTTGTGCTCTTCTCCTTCCTTGTTAGTGTTTCATCTTCCTTTCCAGAATAACTCTTGGACTACTTTAGAAGTGGATACATATGATACTCATTCATCTAACACAGATTATGTTCTTTTATGTACAGATGTAGGATCATCATTTGACCTATGTCTTATATTGTTTGACCAAAATAATCCTGCAGCAACAGAACATTTGAACGTTTAGTCCATAATGTTGCTTGATCGCTGCTAAGGCTATTAGCTGGACATAAGTAGGTGCAATGCTGTTAATATAAAAAGTGCAACACAGTTAATATACCCATGTGTTAGTGTGGGTTTTCAGTGAATTTATGTCAATCACAAAGCTCATCTGCATTTCCTGTGGTGCAGGAACATTCTCAGCAACAAAAGAGTGATCAAATGAAGATCCTACAGCTGTACAACACTCTGATGTTTGTGACATGGTATGCGCGACCTAAGGCAATAGCTTCTTTATCTACAGTGTATGCTGAATATCTCTAATGAAAGTAGTGGCTAATATGATAGGGACGTGACCGGTCATTTGATAGCAACATGCATAGCAACCAGACCCTGAAGACAAGCAAAACAAAACTGTCAAATGTATTGTATATTTCTCCTCTAATTAGTTAGTGATGTACATAGTGTAGGAATAGCAGGCGTCTCCATTGACGTTACAATGTCAACAAGTGTGTTTTTCACAGATCACAGTGTTAGTGTCAATGACTTGAATTAAAGGAAAGTAGAAGAGAGGACCTTTCAGCAGCAGTAGTTGACCCATACAACTTTTATGGTGGATTTTCTTGGTTTTAGTTTTAAGAGAGAAGCATCTGGGATGTGATTTCCCTGAATCCAGGCCGGGCCCGGCAGTCTAAAAGAAGCCCTGTAATTACTACAAACTGGTTAGCCACCGTCTACCACAGCTCCTCGCAGGACCACCATTTACTGGAAATCCAGCCCCAAGCCCCAAGCAACCCTAGCCCCAGCCCACAACTTTAGCCTCAGCCCCAGCTACAGCTCCCCAGCCCCAGCCTCAGCCCCAGCTACAGCTCCCCAGCCCCAGCCTACAGCTCCCCAGCCCCAGCCTCAGCCCCAGCTACAGCTCCCCAGCCCCAGCCTCAGCCCCAGCTACAGCTCCCCAGCCCCAGCCTCAGCCCCAGCTACAGCTCCCCAGCCCCAGCCTCAGCCCCAGCTACAGCTCCCCAGCCCCAGCCCCAGCTACAGCTCCCCAGCCTCAGCCCCAGCTACAGCTCCCCAGCCCCAGCCCCAGCTACAGCTCCCCAGCCCCAGCCTCAGCCCCAGCTACAGCTCCCCAGCCCCAGCCCCAGCCCCAGCTACAGCTCCCCAGCCCCAGCCCAGCCCCAGCTACAGCTCCCCAGCCTCAGCCCCAGCTACAGCTCCCCAGCCCCAGCCCCAGCTACAGCTCCCCAGCCTCAGCCCCAGCTACAGCTCCCCAGCCCCAGCCCCAGCTACAGCTCCCCAGCCTCAGCCCCAGCTACAGCTCCCCAGCCCCAGCCCCAGCTACAGCTCCCCAGCCCCAGCCCCAGCTACAGCTCCCCAGCCCCAGCTACAGCTCCCCAGCCCCAGCTACAGCTCCAGCTCCAGCTACAGCTCCCCAGCCCCAGCTACAGGTCCCCAGCTACAGCTCCCCAGCCCCAGCTATGGTACAGCTCCCCATCCCCAGCTCCAGCTCCAGCTCCAGCTCCCCAGCTACAGCTCCCCAGCCCCAGATACTGTACAGTTCCCCAGCCCCAGCTACAGCTCCAGCTACAGCTCCCCAGCCCCAGCTACAGCTCCCCAGCCCCAGATACTGTACAGTTCCCCAGCCCCAGCTACAGCTCCAGCTACAGCTCCCCAGCCCCAGCTCCAGCCAGCTCCAGCTACAGCTCCCCAGCCCCAGCTACAGCTCCCCAGCTACAGCTCCCCAGCCCCAGCTACAGCTCCCCAGCCTTAGCCCCAGCTACAGCTCACCAGCCCCAGCTACAGCTCCCCAGCCCCAGCTACAGCTCCTCAGCCCCAGCTACAGGTCCCCAGCCTTAGCCCCAGCCACAGCTCCTCAGCCCCAGCTACAGGTCCCCAGCCTTAGCCCCAGCTACAGCTCCCCAGCCCCAGCTACAGCTCCCCAGCCTTAGCCCCAGCTCCAGCTACAGCTCCCCAGCCCCAGCTACTGTACAGCTCCCTAGCCCCAGCCCTAGCTCCCCAGCTACAGCCCCAGATACAACTCCCAAGCCCAAGTTACAGCTCCCCAGCCCCAGCTACAGCTCCACAGCTTTAGCCCCAGGTACAGCTCCCCAGCCCCAGCTACAGCTCACCATGCCCAGCTACAGCTCCCCAGCTACAGCCCCAGCTACAGCCCCGCAGCCCCAGCTACAGCTCCCCCGCCCCAGCTACAGCTCCCCAGCCCCAGCTACAGCTCCCCAGCCCCAGCTACAGCTCCCCTGCCCCAGCTACAGCTCCTCAGCCCCAGCTACAGGTCCCCAGCCCCAGCTACAGGTCCCCAGCCTTAGCCCCAGCCCCCCAGCCTTAGCCCCAGCCCCAGCTACAGCTCCCCAGCCCCAGCTACAGGTCCCCAGCCCCAGCTACAGGTCCCCAGCTACAGGTCCCCAGCCCCAGCTACAGGTCCCCATCCGCAGCTACAGGTCCCCAGCCCCAGCTACAGGTCCCCAGCCTTAGCCCCAGCCCCCAGCCTTAGCCCCAGCCCCAACTACAGCTCACCAGCCCCAGCTACAGGTCCCCAGCCCCAGCTACAGGTCCCCAGCTACAGGTCCCCAGCTACAGGTCCCCAGCCCCAGCTACAGGTCCCCAGCCTTAGCCTCAGCCCCAGCTACAGTTCCCCAGCTCCTGCTACAGGCCCCCAGCCCCAGCTACAGGTCCCCAGCCTTAGCCCCAGCCCCAGCTACAGCTCCCCAGCCCCAGCTACAGGTCCCCAGCCCCAGCTACAGGTCCCCAGCCCCAGCCCCAGCTCCCCAGCCCCAGCTACAGCTCCCCAGCCTTAGCCCCAGCCCCAGCTACAGCTCCCCAGTCCCAGCTACAGGTCCCCAGCCTTAGCCCCAGCCCCAGCTACAGCTCCCCAGCCCCAGCTACAGGTCCCCAGCCCCAGCTACAGGTCCCCAGCCCCAGCTACAGCTCCCCAGCCCCAGCTACAGCTCCCCAGCCTTAGCCCCAGCCCCAGCTCCCCAGCCTTAGCCCCAGCTACAGCCCCACAGCTTCTGCCCCAGCCCCATGCAGTCCCGGCCCAGCACCAAGCCCCAGCCCAGGCTGCTTTGGTAGGCCAGCCCCCTGGTGACGGCAAGGCAAGGCAAGGCAAGGCTCCAACCTCCAACTGTGGGCTTAACATGACCTGTAGGAGAGCCTATTGACACGCTGCCTGGCCTGCTAGAACGCTAGGATACCACCTCCTCCTCTCCCTCCTCCTGATCCCATGGAAGAAAACAACATGAGCCATGCCACTGCAAGAAACTGGATTCAGACATCGTCAGACAAAGGAAAGTGAACGACTGTTTCCAATACATATTTGCAGTAGATTCAATTACCAATCATTTGTATACCTCTGTCTCCGTCTTTCACAGATGGCAATGCTGTCGTGTAGGAGAGGTAGATTGTATTAGCAACAGGGAGAGATTTGACAGTGTGCGCACTGACTGCTCATGGACTGGATTCTGTGCCAGAAGGCTTGATTTATCCTCCTGGATCCCAAATTCAAAACATAACACTTCAGCCTGCCAGCATATAAACCGGGAGTGGAAATTAAGGCCATGCTTAAACAATCATGGGAAACCATCACTCAAGTAAACAAGAAATCTGTAAACAAGGAGAGATATAATTCCAGTTTATTATAACAACATTTAGTCACATTATAAGCTAGAATACTGTATAATAGGCAGTTCATTTGTAAGGATTTATCAGTTAATCTTTCAAGGATTTATATATACAGCTATCTAACATTTTAAGAAGATTAAAGTTTTCATTTCATACAGTTTTAAATGAAACATCCCAATTGAGACCAAATTCATTCACCCATCATTTGATCTCAAAACCAAATGAAATGCCAGTACTGTGTATGATACAATCAAGGGACTTCCCAGCGTAGACTATGTCCGACGAGGCCTCAGTAACAGCAGACAGAACTAACCTAAAGAGGCCATCTGTTGACCTGAGCCTAGCTACTCAGCTCATATATAAACAAACCTGTCTTGTGCTCTGATGGAGTCCTCCACACCAGACCTGGGTTCAAATAGCATTGATTTTCTTTCAAGTACTTTGAGCGTTTGATTGAGGCTGCCTGATGTGCCAGCCAGGTGGGCGGGGTTCAAAGTTTTGGGACTATTCCATTTGTTCCTTTGCACCATCCATTGAAGCTTAATTTAAATCATGCACAAGCTAAAAGAGAGAGACAGTGGAAACTTAGGTAGCAACAGACAGACAGAGACCTACAGTACAGTATAGATACCCAGGTAGTAACAGACAGACAGAGACCTACAGTACAGTATAGATACCCAGGGAACAGCAGACAGACAGAGAACAGACAGACCCAGGTAGAAACAGAGACCTACAGTACAGTATAGATACCCAGGGAACAGCAGACAGACAGAGACCTACAGTACAATATAGATACCCAGGGAACAGCAGACAGACAGAGACCTACAGTACAATATAGATACCCAGGGAACAGCAGACAGACAGAGACCTACAGTACAATATAGATACCCAGGTAGAAACAGACAGACAGAGACCTACAGTACAATATAGATACCCAGGTAGAAACAGACAGACAGAGACCTACAGTACAGTATAGATACCCAGGTAGAAACAGACAGACAGAGACCTACAGTACAGTATAGATACCCAGGTAGCAACAGACAGGCAGTGACCTACAGTACAGTATAGATACCCAGGTAGCAACAGACAGACAGAGACCTACAGTACAGTATAGATACCCAGGTAGCAACAGACAAAGACCTACAGTACAGTATAGATACCCAGGTAACAACAGACAGACAGAGACCTACAGTACAGTATAGATACCCAGGTAGCAACAGACAAAGACCTACAGTACAGTATAGATACCCAGGTAGCAACAGACAGGCAGTGACCTACAGTACAGTATAGATACCCAGGTAGAAACAGACAGACAGAGACCTACAGTACAGTATAGATACCCAGGTAGAAACAGACAGACAGAGACCTACAGTACAGTATAGATACCCAGGTAGAAACAGACAGACAGAGACCTACAGTACAGTATAGATACCCAGGTAGCAACAGACAGACAGAGACCTACAGTACAGTATAGATACCCAGGTAGAAACAGACAGACAGAGACCTACAGTACAGTATAGATACCCAGGTAGAAACAGACAGACAGAGACCTACAGTACAGTATAGATACCCAGGTAGCAACAGACAGACATAGACCTACAGTACAGTATAGATACCCAGGTAGCAACAGACAGACATAGACCTACAGTACAGTATAGATACCCAGGTAACAACAGACAGACAGAGACCTACAGTACAGTATAGATACCCAGGTAGAAACAGACAAAGACCTACAGTACAGTATAGATACCCAGGTAACAACAGACAGACAGAGACCTACAGTACAGTATAGATACCCAGGTAGCAACAGACAGACAGTGACCTACAGTACAGTATAGATACCCAGGTAGAAACAGACAGACAGAGACCTACAGTACCGTATAGATACCCAGGTAGAAACAGACAGACAGAGACCTACAGTACAGTATAGATACCCAGGTAGAAACAGACAGACAGAGACCTACAGTACAGTATAGATACCCAGGTAGAAACAGACAGACAGAGACCTACAGTACAGTATAGATACCCAGGTAGAAACAGACAGACAGAGACCTACAGTACAGTATAGATACCCAGGTAGAAACAGACAGACAGAGACCTACAGTACAGTATAGATACCCAGGTAGAAACAGACAGACAGAGACCTACAGTACAGTATAGATACCCAGGTAGAAACAGACAGACAGAGACCTACAGTACAGTATAGATACCCAGGTAGAAACAGACAGACAGAGACCTACAGTACAGTATAGATACCCAGGTAGAAACAGACAGACAGAGACCTACAGTACAGTATAGATACCCAGGAACAGTACAGACAGACAGAGACCTACAGTACAGTATAGATACCCAGGTAGAAACAGACAGACAGAGACCTACAGTACAGTATAGATACCCAGGTAGAAACAGACAGACAGAGACCTACAGTACAGTATAGATACCCAGGTAGAAACAGACAGACAGAGACCTACAGTACAGTATAGATACCCAGGTAGACAACAGACAGACAGTAGACCTACAGTACAGTATAGATACCCAGGTAGAAACAGACAGACAGAGACCTACAGTACAGTATAGATACCCAGGTAGAAACAGACAGACAGAGACCTACAGTACAGTATAGATACCCAGGTAGAAACAGACAGACAGAGACCTACAGTACAGTATAGATACCCAGGTAGAAACAGACAGACAGAGACCTACAGTACAGTATAGATACCCAGGTAGAAACAGACAGACAGAGACCTACAGTACAGTATAGATACCCAGGTAGAAACAGACAGACAGAGACCTACAGTACAGTATAGATACCCAGGTAGAAACAGACAGACAGAGACCTACAGTACAGTATAGATACCCAGGTAGAAACAGACAGACAGAGACCTACAGTACAGTATAGATACCCAGGTAGAAACAGACAGACAGAGACCTACAGTACAGTATAGATACCCAGGTAGAAACAGACAGACAGAGACCTACAGTACAGTATAGATACCCAGGTAGAAACAGACAGACAGAGACCTACAGTACAGTATAGATACCCAGGTAGAAACAACAGACAGACAGTAGACCTACAGTACAGTATAGATACCCAGGTAGAAACAGACAGACAAGAGACCTACAGTACAGTATAGATACCCAGGTAGAAACAGACAGACCAGAGACCTACAGTACAGTATAGATACCCAGGTAGAAACAGACAGACAGAGACCTACAGTACAGTATAGATACCCAGGTAGAAACAGACAGACAGAGACCTACAGTACAGTATAGATACCCAGGTAGAAACAGACAGACAGAGACCTACAGTACAGTATAGATACCCAGGTAGAAACAGACAGACAGAGACCTACAGTACAGTATAGATACCCAGGTAGAAACAGACAGACAGAGACCTACAGTACAGTATAGATACCCAGGGAACAGCAGACAGACAGAGACCTACAGTACAGTATAGATACCCAGGTAAAAACAGACAGACAGTAGACCTACAGTACAGTATAGATACCCAGGTAGAAACAGACAGACAGAGACCTACAGACCAGTATAGATACCCAGGTAGAAACAGACAGTACAGTAGTATAGATACCCAGGTAGAAACAGACAGACAGAGACCTACAGTACAGTATAGATACCCAGGTAGAAACAGACAGACAGAGACCTACAGTACAGTATAGATACCCAGGGAGAAACAGACAGACAGAGACCTACAGTACAGTATAGATACCCAGGTAGAAACAGACAGACAGAGACCTACAGTACAGTATAGATACCCAGGTAGAAACAGACAGACAGAGACCTACAGTACAGTATAGATACCCAGGGAACAGCAGACAGACAGAGACCTACAGTACAGTATAGATACCCAGGTAGAAACAGACAGACAGAGACCTACAGTACAGTATAGATACCCAGGGAACAGCAGACAGACAGAGACCTACAGTACAGTATAGATACCCAGGTAGAAACAGACAGACAGAGACCTACAGTACAGTATAGATACCCAGGTAGAAACAGACAGACAGAAACCTACAGTACAGTATAGATACCCAGGTAGAAACAGACAAAGACCTACAGTACAGTATAGATACCCAGGTAGAAACAGACAGACCGAGACCTACAGTACAGTATAGATACCCAGGTAGAAGCAGACAGACAGAGACCTACAGTACAGTATAGATACCCAGGTAGAAACAGACAGACAGAGACCTACAGTACAGTATAGATACCCAGGTAGAAACAGACAGACAGAGACCTACAGTTCAGTATAGATACCCAGGTAGAAACAGACAGACAGAGACCTACAGTACAGTATAGATACCCAGGTAGAAACAGACAGACAGAGACCTACAGTACAGTATAGATACCCAGGTAGAAACAGACAGACAGAAACCTACAGTACAGTATAGATACCCAGGTAGAAACAGACAGACAGAGACCTACAGTACAGTATAGATACCCAGGTAGCAACAGACAGACAGTGACCTACAGTACAGTATAGATACCCAGGTAGAAACAGACAAAGACCTACAGTACAGTATAGATACCCAGGTAGAAACAGACAGACCGAGACCTACAGTACAGTATAGATACCCAGGTAGAAGCAGACAGACAGAGACCTACAGTACAGTATAGATACCCAGGTAGAAACAGACAGACAGTGACCTACAGTACAGTATAGATACCCAGGTAGAAACAGACAGACAGAGACCTACAGTACAGTATAGATACCCAGGTAGAAACAGACAGACAGAGACCTACAGTACCGTATAGATACCCAGGTAGAAACAGACAGACAGAGACCTACAGTACAGTATAGATACCCAGGGAACAGCAGACAGACAGAGACCTACAGTACAGTATAGATACCCAGGTAACAACAGTCAGACAGTGACCTACAGTACAGTATAGATACCCAGGTAGAAACAGACAGACAGAGACCTACAGTACAGTATAGATACCCAGGGAGAAACAGACAGACAGAGACCTACAGTACAGTATAGATACCCAGGTAGAAACAGACAGACAGAGACCTACAGTACAGTATAGATACCCAGGTAGAAACAGACAGACAGAGACCTACAGTACAGTATAGATACCCAGGGAGAAACAGAGAGACAGAGACCTACAGTACCGTATAGATACCCAGGTAGAAACAGACAGACAGAGACCTACAGTACAGTATAGATACCCAGGTAGAAACAGACAGACAGAAACCTACAGTACAGTATAGATACCCAGGTAGAAACAGACAGACAGAGACCTACAGTACAGTATAGATACCCAGGTAACAACAGACATACAGAAACCTACAGTACAGTATAGATACCCAGGGAACAGCAGACCTCTAATCCTAACAGATGGGTCACGATGAGCCCCATACGTCTAGCTAATAGCTTCCCTCTGACGTCAACCTAACCTGCAGTACCTCAGCCTGCTGCCTTTTCCCACTCCCCAGCACGTCACCTGGAAGGTTTCCATCCATCTCCGAAACAGAACCTGGGGAACCATCAACCATCTGATCCTGGGGCCCCCTATATCCCAGGTTTGGCAATGCTTGGATAGGTCAGGTCAGGTTGGGGGGAGGTGGGCATGTTGTAGAGGCACCTGGGTAGTGACAGAGGCACCGGAGCGTGGCATATTGTCAGCCTGGGTGGCGTGGTCAGGGGACGGGGCGGCGCAGGGTCAGGTGTGTGCCATGCCATGCCAGCCTAAACCATGGCCCTCAGATGAAGGACCTCTTGGATAGAAAATGGAACCCCTGAGGAGTGTCTGTTCATTTTGTTTTGATGTTGCTTTACATTGAGCAAAACTCAAATATGATGAACGCATCTTGAATGTTCAGGGAGACATGATCTCTAAAGGGATTATCATGATCACTTTTAGGGTTACAAAATAAACACATTTTCCACTCAAGTTTGGAGAAATATTGTTTAAATCTATATCCTAGCCAATCATACCCTATGACAGCAATGGGGATCACAAATCACCATTTTGTCCAGAACTGGGAGAATATCTCTGATATTCACCTCTCATCCTCAACAGACCAGGTTTCAGCCCAAAGGCACCCTATTCCCTATACAGGGCATTCTGAAAGTTTTCAGAACCCTTGACTTTTTCCACATTTTGTTACATTACAGCCTTATTCTAAAATGAAAATGTATTGAAAAATATGAAATCGTTTTTTCCCCCCTCATCAATCTACACACAATACCCCATAATGACGAAGCAAAAAGATGGTTTTAGAAATGTTTGCTAACGTAGATTTGCAAAAACTGAAATATCACATTTACATAAGTATTCAGACCCTTTACTCAGTGCTTTGGCAGCGATTACAGCATTGAGTCTTCTTGGGTATGACACTACAAGCTTGGCACACCTGTATTTGGGGAGTTTCTCCGATTCTTCATGGTAGATCCTCTCAAGCTCTGTCAGGTTGGGTGAGGAGCTTCACTGCACAGCTATTTTTCGGTCTCTCCAGAGACGTTCGATCGGGTTCAAGTCCGGGCTCTGGCTGGGCCACTCAAGGACATTGAGAGACTCGTTCTAAAGCCACTCCTGCGTTGTCTTGGCTGTGTTGTCCTGTTGTCTTAGACTCCTGCGTTGTCTTAGGGTCGTTGTCCTGTTGGAAGGTGAACCTTCGCACCAGTCTGATATCCTGAGCGTTTTGGAGAAGGTTTTCATCAAGGATCTCTTTGCTCCGTTCATTTCCCCTCAATCATGACTGGTCTCCCAGTCCCTGCCGCTGAAAAATATCCCCACAGCACGCTTCACCGTAGGGATGGTGGCAGGTTTCCTCCAAACGTGATGCCTGGCATCAGGCCAAAGTGTTCAATCAAGTTGTAGAAACATCTCAAGGATGATCAATGGAAACAGGATGCATCTGAGCTCAATTTCGAGTCTTCTAGGAAAGGGTCTGAATACTTATGTAAATAAAGTATTTCTGTTTTTTATTTTGAATATATTTGCAAAAATGTCTGTAAACCTGTTTTCGCTTTGTCATTATGGGGTATTGTGTGTGTAGATTGAGGAGGGATTTAAAAAAAATCCATTTGAGAATAAGCCTGTAACCTAACAAAATGGAAAAAGGGAATGGGTCTGAATACTTTCCGAATGCGCTGTATAGTGCACTACTTTTGACCAGAGTCCTATGGGCCCTGGTCCTATGGATCTTATGGGCCCTGGTCCTATGGGTGCTGGTTCTACGGGTCCTATGGGCCCTGATCCTATGGGTCCTATGGACCCTGATACTATGGCTCCTGGTCCTATGGGCCCTGGTCCTCTGTGCCCTGGCCCTGGTCTTATGGGCCCTGGTTCTATGGGTCCTGGTCCTACGGGTCCTATGGGCCCTGATCCTATGGGTCCTATGGACCCTGATACTATGGGTCCTGGTCCTATGGGCCCTGGTCCTATGTGCCCTGGCCCTGGTTCTATGGGCCCTGGTTCTATGGGTCCTGGTCCTATGGGTCCTATGGGACCTGGTCCTATGGGTCCTATGGACCATGATACTATGTGTCCTGGTCCTATGGGCCCTGGTCCTATGTGCCCTGGTCCTGGTTCTATGGGCCCTGGTTCTATGGGTCCTGGTCCTATGGGTCCTATGGGCCCTGGTCCTATGGGTCCTGATTCTATGGGTCCTGGTCCTATGGGTCCTGGTCCTATGGACCCTGGTCCTATGGGTCCTGGTCTATGTGCCCTGGTCCTATGGGTCCTAGTCCTATGGGTCCTGGTCCTATGGGTCCTATGGGCCCTGGTCCTATGGACCCTGATACTATGGGTCCTTGTCCGATGGGCCCTGGTCCTATGGGCCCTGATCCTATGGGTCCTGGTCCTATGGGCCCTGGTCAACAGTAGTGCACTATATACAGTTGAAGTCAGAAGTTTACATACACATAGGTTGGAGTCTCGCTTTTCAACCACTCCACAAATGTCTTGTTAAGAAACTATAGTTTTGGCAAGTAAGGACATCTACTTAGGACATCTACTTAGTGCATGACACAAGTAATTTTTCCAACAACTGTTTACAGACAGATTATTTCACTTATAATTCACTGTATCACAATTCCAGTGGGTTAGAAGTTCCAAAAAATTATGTCATGGCTTTAGAAGCTTCTGATAGGCTAATTGACATGATATGAGTCAATTGGAGGAGTACCTGTGGATGTATTTCAAGGCCTACCTTCAAACTCAGTGGGAAAAAGGGAAAATCAAAAGAAATCAGCCAAGAGCTCAGAAAACAATAGCAGACCTCCACAAGTCTGGTTCATCCTTGGGAGCAATTTCCAAACGCCTGAAGGTACCACGTTCATCTGTACAAACAATAGTATGCAAGTATAAACACCATGGGACCACGCAGCCGTCATACCACTCAGGAAGTAGACACGTTCTGTCTCCTAGAGATGAACGTACTTTGGTGCAAAACGTTCAAATCAGTCCCAGAACAACAGCAAATGACCTTGTGAAGATGCTGGAGGAAACAGGTGCAAAAATATCTATATCCACAGTAAAACGAGTCCTATATCGACATAACCTGAAAGGCCGCTCAGCAAGGAAGAAGCCACTGCTCCAAAACCTCCATAAAAAAGCCAGACTACGGTTTGCAACTGCACATGGGGACAACGATTGTACTTTTTGGAGAAATGTCCTCTGGTCTGATTAAACAAATATACAACTGTTTGGCCATAATGAACATCATTCTGTTTGGAGGAAAAAGGGGGAGGCTTGCAAGCCGAAGAACACCATCCCAGCCGTGAAGCACGGGGGTGGCAGCATCATGTTGTGGGGGTGCTTTGCTGCAGGAGGGACTGGTGCACTTCACAAAATAGATGGCTTCATGAGGAAGAAAAATGATGTGGATATATTGAAGCAAGACATCAGTCAGGAAGGTAAAGCTTGGTCGCAAATGGGTCTTCCAAATGGACAATGACTCCAAGCATACTTCCAAAGCTGTGGCAAAATGGCTTAAGACAACAAAGTTAAGGTATTGGAGTGGCCATCACAAAGCCCTGACCTCAATCCTATAGAATATTTGTGGGCAGAACTGAAAAAGTGTGTGCGAGCAAGGAGGCCTACAAACCTGTGACAAATTGTGAAAAACTGAGTTTAAATGTATTTGGCTAAGGTGTATGTAAACTTCCGACTTCAACTGTTGGAAGTAGGGTGACATTTGAGACAGACTCATATTGTGATTCAGGGAGACAGTGAGGCGGGAAGGCAGGGAAGCAGTGAGACAGTGAGACAGTGAGGCAGTGAGGCAGGGAGGCAGCCCTTATGGCTGCTACAGCCAGGATAACAATCAGTGCTCCTCTTCCCCTTCACTTTTGTTTGACTCCTCCGTTTGCACGCAAACCTGAAGCTCACACCTCCCTGTTCCAGATGGGCAGGCCTGATAAGGCACCGACACAGTGGGCCTATCAGATCTGCCCTGCTCTGCTCTGCACTGAGGTAATAATGTGGATGAACCATAGGGCAGATATGAGCTCCACCATCAGATGCCACCGCTTCATAAATAAGATTTTGTTCTCTGCCTGACTTCTCTGGATAAGTTAAATAAATAAATAAAATCAGGGTACGTTCCTTGACGATTCAGGAGGTCATGCGATACACAGTGAACAAATTGGACAAATAGGAAGAAAGTCTTACTCGACACTGTATAGGGCTATTCACCACCATATGTTGTCCATACCAATACACTGTCCATACCAATACACTGTCCACGCCAATACACTGTCCATACCAATACACTGTCCATACCAATACACTGTCCATACCAATACACTGTCCACGCCAATACACTGTCCATACCAATACACTGTCCATACCAATACACTGTCCATACCAATACACTGTCTATACCAATACACTGTCTATACCAATACACTGTCCATACCAATACACTGTCTATACCAATACACTGTCCATACCAATACACTGTCCATACCAATACACTGTCCATACCAATACACTGTCTATACCAATACACTGTCCATGCCAATACACTGTCCATACCAATACACTGTCTATACCAATACACTGTCCATACCAATACACTGTCTATACCAATACACTGTCCACGCGAATACACTGTCCATACCAATACACTGTCCATACCAATACACTGTCCATACCAATACACTGTCCATACCAATACACTGTCCATACCAATACATGTCAATACTCTGTCAGGACCAACAACAATAATGGGGAAAGTCTATGGAAGATTTAGGGTGCATCCCACATGACACCAAATTCCAATAATAGTGGATTACTTTTGACTAAAGTAGGAATAGGGTGCCATTTTGACTCAGATTTCTATGGACGGTGAGCAAAGCTGGTCAGGGCTGTCATTTGCTGATAGCAGTGGTGAGAAAGGTCATGTTCCTGATAGACATCTAACCTGAGGCAGTAGCTGATTGAGGTTGGCATGTTGCTCTAATTGGTCCACTGAAGGACAGACACTATGCTCTTAAGGACATTGTATCAACAATGAGCGCGTCCCAAATGGTACCCCATTCCATTTATAGTGCACTACTGTTGACCAGAGTAGGGCACTATAGAGGGACTAGGGCGGCTTTGGAAACATAACCGACGTTTGACCAGCATGACGCATATCTGCTTGTGATTGGTAGAGCTAGAGTGAGATGTGTGCCATTCTGTCAGTGTTAAGCTCTTGAATCTGATTGTAATGACACTTAGTGGCGCTGTCCGCTGAATGACAACCTGAGAGCCAGCACATCCGGAGAGGCTAAAATAAATATATAAAAAACAACTACATTCACGTGGATCAATGCAACAGACGTTTTCATTTGAATTGTATTATCTTATCCTTTAAAGGTTGCTATGGAGATAAAACAATGTTTCCTGGTACATAAACGCCACTTTCAGTAAAGGGGATCTAACATCTACTGTGGGTAGACTTTAAAGCATCATTGCTATTCTGGGGAGTAGTTTTTCAAGATGGTATGTCTGGTGTAGCCTGGCTATAATCATTGAAACGCTGGTCACATTTCACAGCCCATAAACTGTACATGTATTCACTGCCTGTTTACATGTTCTGCCTGCTGCTCCATGACCTTCTACCGTCAACACACACACACACACACACACACACACACACACACACACACACACACACACACACACACACACACACACACACACACACACACACACACACACAGCACGTCTGACACATCTGAATTCTCTCTCATACGTGGTGAGGGACTCAACGTTGATTTACTCCAGGAATGGTTAAGGAATTTGAATCAGGGTTGTTGTTGTGTGAGACTAGTACTGTGAGTAGGCTATCTTGGCTATAGGGACTTAGTTCCCAGCAGTCACAGGTGCAGTGGGTCCAGTGTGGCTGCCGCCGGCGACCCCGGTCTGCCGCCCCACTCTGGGGAGAGAGCACAGGTGGCTGGGAGCTGTGCCGAAGCGTAGGGCAGCGCTGTTGCATGTGGCAACGGGCCAACCGCTCACAGAGCATATGCCAGGCCAGGGCCTAGGAGGAGAGACACACCGCACCGGCACTCTGTGCCAGGCACAAACAAACTAGTGATGGAGAGAGAGAGAGAGAGAGGTTTTTCATATGTAAAAATAGCCACACAAGCGCAGGTCCTTTGGAAGGGAGCATATGCTGCTAGTTGTTTTAGTATTTGTTGTTGACCAAATTGAATGACCAAATAATTGGATATATTTGAATCTCAATCTGATTAAGATCGTGTTATACGTTTGAATAAGTGTCTTATCTGCTGAGTATTCCAAAACAAATTAATTCAAAGATCCTGTGAGACCTCAATTATATTAAAGAAGTCGAAAAGTAATGTTATTCCAGAAGACCAAGGTTCCTTAAATGGGCTTATACAACATGGACCCAAGTATCTAGATAACTGTGTATTTCAACCCAGAAAGCAGAGTGAGCGCCAGCTTGTGTTAATATCATATTTCATCAGTTATGTAAATGACGTCCTGCTGTTAGAGAAGTGGAACAGGGCTGTGTTCAGGTTCCACCCCAAAATGCATGGAAATGAGCTCGCCGCAGGGCAGTGGATGACCTCCGCCTCGCCTCGCCTCGCCCGTCGATGATGGGAGCTCTGCTCCCCCGTGCCACCTTCTACAACACTCTCTACTCTTGCCTGACAGAGCACTGCCGAGGGGGAGACGTAGCTACACTGCCTCTGTTCTGTTTGGATACAAAAGACGGATTTGGCCAAGTTGTTTATCTGGAAACGTGTTAAAAAAGTCCTCCTTAGTGAACTTAGCAATCCTCTCATTGTGCATCAGCCCTTCAAAGCCAAGCCGCTCAGTACTCACGCAAGTCCATCTGCTGTACGTGTTTCTATCTATTTTTACAACATGGCTGCTGAGGTTTAAACAGTTCAAACCCCCCCAAAATGTTTATTCAATGAGGGAGAGTGTAATAAATGTTTATTCAACGAGGGAGAGTGTAATAAATGTTTATTCAATGAGGGAGAGTGTAATAAATGTTTATTCAATGAGGGAGAGTGGAGAGTGTAATAAATGTTTATTCAATGAGTGTAATAAATGATTCGAGGGAGAGTGTTATAAATGTTTATTCAATGAGGAGAGTGTAATAAATGTTTATTCAACGAGGGAGAGTGTAATAAATGTTTATTCAATGAGGGAGAGTGTAATAAATGTTTATTCAACGAGGGAGAGTGTAATAAATGTTTATTCAACGAGGGAGAGTGTAATAAATGTTTATTCAACGAGGGAGAGTGTAATAAATGTTTATTCAATGAGGGAGAGTGTAATAAATGTTTATTCAACGAGGAGAGTGTAATAAATGTTTATTCAACGAGGGAGAGTGTTATAAATGCAAGTCAATAAACGAACTGGAGATGCATTGTTGTATGACCGGTTGTCACGCCTTGGTCTTAGTATTTTGTGTTTTCTTTAATTATTTGTTCAGGCCAGGGTGTGACATGGGGTTATTGTATTTTCGTATTGGGGTTTGTAGTATTTGGGATCGCGACTGAGTAGGGGTGTTGTATAGGCTTGGCTGCCTGAGGCGGTTCTCAATCAGAGTCAGGTGATTCTCGTTGTCTCTGATTGGGAACCGTATTTAGGTAGCCGGGGTTTCACTGTGTATTTCGTGGGTGATTGTTCCTGTCTCTGCGGAGTTTCACCAGATAGGCTGTAATTAGGTTTTTCACGTTCCGTTTGTTGTTTTGCTTTAGTATAAGTTATTTCATGTATCGCTCTTCATTTATTAAAGACATGAGTAACCACCACGCTGCATTTCGGTCCGACTCTCTTTCTACAAACGAAGAACGCCGTTACACCGGTGTTGTATTTTTCCAGTTCCACGCTTTTTCCCTCCATCGTATCTCACTGAGCCTGTGATGAGGCTGTGGTAGACACTGCCCACGTCCCAAATAGTACCCTATTACTTATTTAGTGCACTACTTCTGACCAGATCGAGTAAAAAGTTGAACACCATAGGAGATAGGGTGCAATTTGGGACACAGCCACTGACAGCTCCTCTCTAAGGAAACCTAGTTGTCCAGGTGAGACACATCCACTGACAGCTCCTCTCTGAGGAAACCTAGTTGTCCAGGTGAGACACATCCACTGACAGCTCCTCTCTGAGGAAACCTAGTTGTCCAGGTGAGACACATCACCTGACAGCTCCTCTCTGAGGAAACCTAGTTGTCCAGGTGAGACACATCCACTGACAGCTCCTCTCTGAGGAAACCTAGTTGTCCAGGTGAGACACATCCACTGACAGCTCCTCTCTGAGGAAACCTAGTTGTCCAGGTGAGACACATCCACTGACAGCTCCTCTCTGAGGAAACCTAGTTGTCCAGGTGAGACACATCCACTGACAGCTCCTCTCTGAGGAAACCTAGTTGTCCAGGTGAGACACATCCACTGACAGCTCCTCTCTGAGGAAACCTAGTTGTCCAGGTGAGACACATTCACTGACAGCTCCTCTCTGAGGAAACCTAGTTGTCCAGGTGAGACACATCCACTGACAGCTCCTCTCTGAGGAAACCTAGTTGTCCAGGTGAGACACATCCACTGACAGCTCCTCTCTGAGGAAACCTAGTTGTCCAGGTGAGACACATCCACTGACAGCTCCTCTCTGAGGAAACCTAGTTGTCCAGGTGAGACACATCCACTGACAGCTCCTCTCTGAGGAAACCTAGTTGTCCAGGTGAGACACATCCACTGACAGCTCCTCTCTGAGGAAACCTAGTTGTCCAGGTGAGACACATCCACTGACAGTTCCTCTCTGAGGAAACCTAGTTGTCCAGGTGAGACACATCCACTGACAGCTCCTCTCTGAGGAAACCTAGTTGTCCAGGTGAGACACATCCACTGACAGTTCCTCTCTGAGGAAACCTAGTTGTCCAGGTGAGACACATCCACTGACAGCTCCTCTCTGAGGAAACCTAGTTGTCCAGGTGAGACACATCCACTGACAGTTCCTCTCTGAGGAAACCTAGTTGTCCAGGTGAGACACATCCACTGACAGCTCCTCTCTGAGGAAACCTAGTTGTCCAGGTGAGAAACATCCACTGACAGCTCCTCTCTGAGGAAACCTAGTTGTCCAGGTGAGACACATCCACTGACAGCTCCTCTCTGAGGAAACCTAGTTGTCCAGGTGAGACACATCCACTGACAGCTCCTCTCTGAGGAAACCTAGTTGTCCAGGTGAGACACATCCACTGACAGCTCCTCTCTGAGGAAACCTAGTTGTCCAGGTGAGACACATCCACTGACAGCTCCTCTCTGAGGAAACCTAGTTGTCCAGGTGAGACACATCCATTGACAGCTCCTCTCTGAGGAAACCTAGTTGTCCAGGTTGGACACATCCACTAACAGCTCCTCTCTGAGGAAACCTAGTTGTCCAGGTGAGACACATCCACTGACAGCTCCTCTCTGAGGAAACCTAGTTGTCCAGGTGAGACACATCCATTGACAGCTCCTCTCTGAGGAAACCTAGTTGTCCAGGTGAGACACATCCATTGACAGCTCCTCTCTGAGGAAACCTAGTTGTCCAGGTGAGACACATCCATTGACAGCTCCTCTCTGAGGAAACCTAGTTGTCCGGCTGAGACACATCCACTGACAGCTCCTCTCTGAGGAAACCTAGTTGTCCAGGTGAGACACATCCATTGACAGCTCCTCTCTGAGGAAACCTAGTTGTCCAGGTGAGACACATCCACTAACAGCTCCTCTCTGAGGAAACCTAGTTGTCCAGGTGAGACACATCCACTGACAGCTCCTCTCTGAGGAAACCTAGTTGTCCGGCTGAGACACATCCACTGACAGCTCCTCTCTGAGGAAACCTAGTTGTCCAGGTGAGACACATCCATTGACAGCTCCTCTCTGAGGAAACCTAGTTGTCCAGGTGAGACACATCCACTAACAGCTCCTCTCTGAGGAAACCTAGTTGTCCAGGTGAGACACATCCACTGACAGCTCCTCTCTGAGGAAACCTAGTTGTCCAGGTGAGACACATCCATTGACAGCTCCTCTCTGAGGAAACCTAGTTGTCCAGGTGAGACACATCCACTGACAGCTCCTCTCTGAGGAAACCTAGTTGTCCAGGTGAGACACATCCACTGACAGCTCCTCTCTGAGGAAACCTAGTTGTCCAGGTGAGACACATCCACTGACAGCTCCTCTCTGAGGAAACCTAGTTGTCCAGGTGAGACACATCCATTGACAGCTCCTCTCTGAGGAAACCTAGTTGTCCAGGTGAGAGTGAGACACATTCATTATGCCAGATCCCTCTAAAGGAGCGTGGCATGTTTAGCATTTCAAATGTCTGTCTAATCACCACATCAGTGCTATCTTGTTAGTTATTAATAGTGTCTATGGCTTGAAACACAGTGCCTCTTGCTGACGACCAGCTGACTGGTTCCCTGCAAACAGGCTGGTTTGTGTCACGTCCTGACCTTAGTTCCTTTATTATGTCTCTGTTTTAGTTTGGTCAGGGAGTGAGTTGGGGTGGGCATTCTATGTTTTGGTTCTAGGTTTTGTATTTCTGCTTTTGGCCTGGTATGGTTCCCAATCAGAGGCAGCTGTCAATCATTGTCTCTGATTGAGAACCATACTTAGGTAGCCTGCCTTCCCACTATGATTTGTGGGTAGTTGTTTTCTGTTTTGTGTATGTCACCTGACAGAACTGTTTCGTTTCTTCCAGTCACTTTGTTATTTTGTTTTGTGTGTTCAGTCTAATAAATTAACATGGACACTTACCACGCTGCATATTGGTCTGATCCTTCCTACTCCTCCTCAGACGAAGAAGAGATTCGTTACAGTTTGGCTTTAACTACAAATGCATGAAGTGTATCAAAAGATTACAATTCAAGTATGATACAAAAGGACGCATCATGTGATTTCCTAATTAACCTTCACTGTTTACCTTCAACGCCCCAAAAACAAGCACGATAAAGCTACATTAATTTAATCTCAGATTTATAGTTCAACAACTTTAGTTTAGTATAGTTGTTTTCTCTAGCTAAACATTAGCCTTGTGGATATTGTCCATTGATGTCCCCAATGCCATAAGATAAACTACAAGGTCAATGACAGGGAGACAGTTCTAATCCCTTTAACTCCTCTACAAGGTCAATGACAGGGAGACAGTTCTAATCCATTTAACTCCTCTACAAGGTCAATGACAGGGAGACAGTTCTAATCCCTTTAACTCCTCTACAAGGTCAATGACAGGGAGACAGTTCTAATCCCTTTAACTCCTCTACAAGGTCAATGACAGGGAGACAGTTCTAATCCCTTTAACTCCTCTACAAGGTCAATGACAGGGAGACAGTTCTAATCCCTTTAACTCCTCTACAAGGTCAATGACAGGGAGACAGTTCTAATCCCTTTAACTCCTCTACAAGGTCAATGACAGGAGACAGTTCTAATCCCTTTAACTCCTCTACAAGGTCAATGACAGGGAGACAGTTCTAATCCCTTTAACTCCTCTACAAGGTCAATGACAGGGAGACAGTTCTAATCCCTTTAACTCCTCTACAAGGTCAATGACAGGGAGACAGTTCTAATCCCTTTAACTCCTCTACAAGGTCAATGACAGGGAGACAGTTCTAATCCCTTTAACTCCTCTACAAGGTCAATGACAGGGAGACAGTTCTAATCCCTTTAACTCCTCTACAAGGTCAATGACAGGAGACAGTTCTAATCCCTTTAACTCCTCTACAAGGTCAATGACAGGGAGACAGTTCTAATCCCTTTAACTCCTCTACAAGGTCAATGACAGGGAGACAGTTCTAATCCCTTTAACTCCTCTACAAGGTCAATGACAGGGAGACAGTTCTAATCCCTTTAACTCCTCTACAAGGTCAATGACAGGGAGACAGTTCTAATCCCTTTAACTCCTCTACAAGGTCAATGACAGGGAGACAGTTCTAATCCCTTTAACTCCTCTACAAGGTCAATGACAGGGAGACAGTTCTAATCCCTTTAACTCCTCTACAAGGTCAATGACAGGGAGACAGTTCTAATCCCTTTAACTCCTCTACAAGGTCAATGACAGGGAGACAGTTCTAATCACTGCTCCTTTCTCCATGTTGATGAATCAGATCACACTTCAACGACAACACAAAGGACATGGTGTTCTTGTTTGGAATAGAAATCCCTTGAAAATGGCTTCCGGACGTCTTTTCCAAACGAGCACGTGTCCCAGTCATCGAAGTCTCATTAGAGAGAGACTTTGGAGTAGTTAGAGGCCCTGAAAGGAATGGAAGAGTCAGGACTTTCACTAAATGTAATCTCCCATCAGGCTCAACTGTTCCCCCTCACTCTGACTGATAGATACACATCGACGACAAGAGATAAGATTACAAATGGCGGCAGGCAGAGAGAGAAACAATGTGCCTGCCTATACGGTCGCACATCTTACAATGAAGTGGTAAAATGTGAATCATCTTTGTTTTAAAGTGGAACAAGGAAAACGTCTTCTGGTTGCATCAGCACAGTTTGACTGAGACTACGTACTGTAGAATGAGATGTCTTCCTCCATGATGATGAGCGGTTCATTTTGCAATGCCTTGAGAATGTCATCAGGGCCTGCTGAATCATATTTGCTGAGGCAAAGACCTATTCATCATCATTGCTGAGAACTGATGTCAGTGTTTTTAATTTGGAGTGCTCACGAGAAGGCATTTATATGTCCTTGTTGACTGGAAGGGTTGTGAGGAAGGAGAAAACTCCCTCTCTGTCTAGAGGGAAATGTCAATACAACACACAGTGCAAAAGGTCAACCAATATCAGCGACAGCCACACTGTTTCCACCTCTTCACACTTAACTACCTTCAGCTCTGTTATTATAACATATGTCGTTATTAAGCAATAAGGCATGGGGGGGGGGTGGTATATGGCCAATATACCATGGCTAAAGGCTATTCTTAGACACGAGGCATCGCTGAGTGCCAGGATACAGCCATTAGACGTGGTATATTGGCCATATACCATAAACCCCAGAGGTGCCTTATTGCTATTATAAACTGGTTACCAATGTAAGTAAAACAGTAAAAATACATGTTTTGTCATACCTGTGGTATACGGTCTGATATACCATGGCTGTCAGCCAAACAGCATTCAGGGCTGGAACTACCCAGTTTACAATACAGTATACCGTATATTTTGAGTAAGACAAATAAAACTCAAAATACAGGCTTATGAGAGACTTTCCATCAGGTGCCCCCAAAAAGCATGTTTTGATTGAAACAACCTCATTGAAATCAAATAAAATCAAATCAAATGGATTTATATAGCCCTTCGTACATCAGCTGATATCTCAAAGTGCTGTACAGAAACCCAGCCTAAAACCCCAAACAGCAAGCAATGCAGGTGCAGAAGCACGGTGGCTAGGAAAAACTCCCTAGAAAGGCCAAAACCTAGGAAGAAACCTAGAGAGGAACCAGGCTATGGAGGGTGGCCAGTCCTCTTCTGGTTGTGCCGGGTGGAGATTATAACAGAACATGGCCAAGATGTTCAAATGTTCATAAATGACCAGCATGGTCAGATAATAATAATCACAGTAGTTGTCGAGGGTGCAACAAGTCAGCACCTCAGGAGTAAATGTCAGGTGGCTTTTCATAGCCGATCATTAAGAGTATCTCTACCACTCCTGCTGTCTCTAGAGAGTTGAAAACAGCAGGTCTGGGACAGGTAGCACGTCCGGTGAACAGGTCAGGATTCCATAGCCGCAGGCAGAACAGCTGAAACTGGAGCAGCAGCACGGCCAGGTGGACTGGGGACAGCAAGGATTCATCATGCCAGGTAGTCCTGAGGCATGGTCCTAGGGCTCAGGTCCTCCGAGAGAGAGAAAGAAAGAGAGAAAGAGAGAGCATAGTTAGATGCACACAGGACACTGGATAAGACAGGAGAAGTACTCCAGATATAACAAACTGACTCTAGCCCCCCACCACATAAACTACTGCAGCATAAATACTGGAGGCTGAGACAGGAGGGGTCAGGAGACACTGTGGCCCCATCCGATGATACCCCCGGACAGGGCCAAACAGGAAGGATATAACCCCACCCACTTTACCAAAGCACAGCCCCCACACCACTAGAGGGATATCTTCAACCACCAACTTACCATTCTGAGACAAGGCCGAGTATAGCCCACAAAGATCTCCGCCACGGCACAACCCAAGGGGGGTGCCAACCCAGACAGGAAGATCACATCAGTGACTCAACCCACTCAAGTGACGTACCCCTTCTAGGGATGGCATGAAAGAGTGACTCAGCCCCTGTAATAGGGTTAGAGGCAGAGAATCCCAGTGAAAAGAGGGGAACCGGCCAGGCAGAGACAGCAAGGGTGGTTTGTTGCTCCAGAGCCTTTCCGTTCATCTTCACACTCCTGTGCCAGACTACACTCAATCATATGACCCACTGAAGAGATGAGTCTTCAGTAAAGACTTAAAGGTTGAGACCGAGTCTGCGTCTCTCACATGGGTAGGCAGACCATTCCATAAAAGTTTAGCTCTATAGGAGAAAGCCCTGCCCCCAGCTGTTTGCTTAGAAATTCTAGGGACAATTAGGAGGCCTGTGTCTTGTGACCGTAGCGTACGTGTAGGTATGTACGGCAGGACCAAATCAGAGAGATAGGTAGGAGCAAGCCCATGTAATGCTTTGTAGGTTAGCAGTAAAACCTTGAAATCAGCCCTTGCCTTGACAGGAAGCCAGTGTAGGGAGGCTAGCACTGGAATAATATGATCACATTTTTTGGTTCTAGTCAGGATTCTAGCAGCCGTATTTAGCACTAACTGAAGTTCATTTAGTGCTTTATCCGGGTAGCTAGAAAGTAGAGCATCGCAGTAATCTAACCTAGAAGTAACAAAAGCATGGATACATTTTTCTGCATCATTTTTGGACAGAAAATGTCAGATTTTTGCAATGTTACGTTGATGGAAAAAAAGCTGTCTTGAAACAGTCTTAATATGTTCGTCAAAAGAGAGATCAGGGTCCAGAGTAACGCCGAGGTCCTTCACAGTTTTATTTGAGATGACTGTACAGTCATTAAGATTAATTGTCAGATTCAACAGAAGATCTCTTTGTTTCTTGGGACCTAGAACAAGCATCTCTGTTTTGTCCGAGTTTAAAAGTAGAACGTTTGCACTTCCTTATGTCTGAAACACAGGCTTCTAGCGAGGGCAATTTTGGGGCTTCACCATGATTCATTGAAATGTACAGCTGTGTGTGATCTGCATAGCAGTGAAAGTTAACATTATGTTTTCAAATGACATCCCCAAGAGGTAAAATGTATAGTGAAAACAATAGTGGTCCTAAAACGGAACCTTGAGGAACACCGAAATTTACAGTTGATTTGTCAGAGGACAAACCATTCACAGAGACAAACTGATATCTTTCCGACAGGTAAGATCTAAACCAGGCCAGAACTTGTCCTTGTAGAGCAATTTGGGTTTCCAATCTCTCCAAAAGAATGTGGTGATCGATGGTATCAAAAGCAGCACTAAGGTCTAGGAGCACGAGGACAGATGCAGAGCCTCGGTCTGATGCCATTAAAAGGTCATTTACCACCTTCACAAGTGCAGTCTCAGTGCTATGATGGGGTCTAAATCCAGACTGAAGCATTTCGTATACATTGTTTGTCTTCAGGAAGGCAGTGAGTTGCTGTGCAACAGCTTTTTCTAACAGTTTTGAGAGGAATGGAAGATTCGATATAGGCAGATAGTTTTTATATTTTCTGGGTCAAGGTTTGGCATTTTCAAGAGAGGCTTTATTACTGCCACTTTTAGTGAGTTTGGTACACATCCGGTGGATAGAGAGCTGTTTATTATGTTCAACATAGGAGGGCCAAGCACAGGAAGCAGCTCTTTCAGTAGTTTAGTTGGAATAGGGTCCAGTATGCAGCTTGAAGGTTTTAGAGGCCATGATTATTTTCATCATTGTGTCAAGAACACTTGAGTGTCTCTCTTGATCCTAGGTCCGTAATTTGCTTTCTAATAATCATGATCTTTTCCTCAAAGAAGTTCATGAATTTATTACTGCTGAAGTGAAAGCCATCCTCACTTGGAGAATGCTTCTTTTCAGTTAGCTTTGCGACAGTATCAAAAATAAATTTGGACTGTTCTTATTTTTCTCAATTAAGTTGGAAAAATAGGATGATCGAGCAGCAGTAAGGGCTCTTCGATAATGCACGGTATTGTCTTTCCAAGCTAGTCGTAAGACTTCCAGTTTGGTGTGGCGCCATTTCCGTTCCAATTTTCTGGAAGCTTGCTTCAGAGCTTGGGTATTTTCTGTATACCAGGGAGCTAGTTTCTTCTGAGAAATGTTTTTAGTTTTTAGGGGTGCAACTGTATCTAGGGTATTGCGCAAGGTTAAATTGAGTTCCTCAGTTAGGTGGTTAACTGATCACAACAGAGAGAGAGAGAGGGAGAATAGAGCATAGCTAGTGATGACAGCTTCCTGTTGGTGTGAAGGGGAGAGGGCCGGAACCAATGGCTGTGCAGTAGCCTCAGAACACTGAACTGGAATCCCAAATGGCACCCTTTCCCTATATCGTGCACTACTATGTGCACTGGTCAAAAGTAGAGCACTATGTAGAGAATAAGGTGCCATTTGGGACAACTAAGAACTGTTCTTTTCACATCACCACCCAGCAGGGAATCTGCTACACCGAACCGCCTTATTTTCCTCTGTCTTACCACACTATCAGCCTGGATGGGAAATGACCAGAACCTGGAGGATAATGATGCCTCACAGCCAGAGATGTATCTGCCAAATATGTGACAACCGTTTATAAATATTCATACCAGTAATTTCAACAATTTCTTTCACAAAGCCCATAAAACTGGGAAAATGTAGTAATCACACAAGATTATTTGCTTAAATATCCACATTATTTCCTAAAATTCCACATAGTGACGTTGAATCACATACCGTCTCTTAAGTTACTATCTAGTTTTCAGTACTTGGTATACGAACCTGTCAGTACAGTGTTGTATTATAAATCAGACAGTCTATTTGTTAATATCCACCTACTTACCAAAGGCCCTATCATTAATGAATGATGACAACTCACACCCCACTGGTTTACCCCAACCACCCCCTCCTATCTGAGCCTCTGCCCCTACATAACACTCAAGCCCCAAGTGGCTTATTGAAATTCCAAAACTAAAACACACACTCACACACTGTCTCCTGAGTTTGCCGCACATCGTTACACGAGCACAAACCGGCCCTCCCTCCAGCGACAGAGAGGAGCGAAGCGCTGCCAGCTCTGGCATGGATACGGAGCCAGGCTCACACAGGGGAATGGACCAAGGGCCACAAAAACTTGGCAAGGAATGGCTAGGAGTACCACCTGTGTGGAACGCTTCTGGAACGTTTTACTGCTCAGAGACAAGAGGAGGATCAGCTGTGGAGAGAGAGAGGAGACAAGAGGAGGATCAGCTGTGGAGAGAGAGGAGACAAGAGGAGGATCAGCTGTGGAGAGAGTGAGAAGACAAGAGGAGGATCAGCTGTGGAGAGAGTGAGGAGACAAGAGGAGGATCAGCTGTGGAGAGAGAGAGGAGACAAGAGGAGGATCAGCTGTGGAGAGAGAGGAGACAAGAGGAGGATCAGCTGTGGAGAGAGAGAGGAGACAAGAGGAGGATCAGCTGTGGAGAGAGAGAGGAGACAAGAGGAGGATCAGCTGTGAGAGAGAGAGACAAGAGAGCTGTGGAGAGAGAGAGGAGAGAGGAGGATCAGCTGTGGGAGAGAGAGGAGACAAGAGGAGGATCAGCTGTGGAGAGAGAGGAGACAAGAGGAGGATCAGCTGTGGGAGAGAGAGGAGACAAGAGGAGGATCAGCTGTGGAGAGAGAGGAGACAAGAGGAGGATCAGCTGTGGAGAGAGAGAGGAGACAAGAGGAGGATCAGCTGTGGAGAGAGAGGAGACAAGAGGAGGATCAGCTGTGGAGAGAGAGAGAGAGGAGACAAGAGGAGGATCAGCTGTGGAGAGAGAGGAGACAAGAGGAGGATCAGCTGTGGAGAGAGAGGAGACAAGAGTAGGATCAGCTGTGGAGAGAGAGAGGAGACAAGAGGAGGATCAGCTGTGGAGAGAGTGAGGAGACAAGAGGAGGATCAGCTGTGGAGAGAGAGAGACAAGAGGAGGATCAGCTGTGGAGAGAGAGAGGAGGCAAGAGGAGGATCAGCTGTGGGGAGAGAGAGGAGACAAGAGGAGGATCAGCTGTGGAGAGAGAGGAGACAAGAGGAGGATCAGCTGTGGAGAGAGAGGAGAAAAGAGGAGGATCAGCTGTGGAGAGAGAGGAGACAAGAGGAGGATCAGCTGTGGAGAGAGAGGAGACAAGAGGAGGATCAGCTGTGGAGAGAGAGGAGACAAGAGGAGGATCAGCTGTGGAGAGAGAGGAGACAAGAGGAGGACAAGAGGAGGATCAGCTGTGGAGAGAGAGGAGAAAAGAGGAGGATCAGCTGTGGAGAGAGTGAGGAGACAAGAGGAGGATCAGCTGTGGAGAGAGAGGAGACAAGAGGAGGATCAGCTGTGGAGAGAGTGAGGAGGCAAGAGGAGGATCAGCTGTGGAGAGAGAGGAGAAAAGAGGAGGATGGGCTGTGAGGGGGAGAGGAGACAAGAGGAGGATCAGCTGTGGAGAGAAAGGAGACAAGAGGAGGATCAGCTGTGGAGAGAGAGAAGAGACAAGAGGAGGATCAGCTGTGGAGGGCGATCTCTGCCTCTAACCCTCTCTCGCTCTCTCTAGTCCTCTCTCTCTCCCACACCCTCTCTCTTTTTCCTCCTCTAACCCTCTCTCTTTCTCCTCCTCTAACCCTCTCTCTCCTCCTCTAAACCTCTCTCTTTCTCCTCCTTTAACCCTCTGTCTTTCTCCTCCTCTAACCCTCTCTCTTTCTCTTTCTCCTCCTCTAACCCTCTCTCTTTCTCCTCCTCTAACCCTCTCTCTTTCTCCTCCTCTAACCCTCTGTCTTTCTCCTCCTCTAACCCTCTGTCTTTCTCCTCCTCTAACCCTCTCTCTTTCTCCTCCTCTAACCCTCTCTCTTTCTCCTCCTCTAACCCTCTCTCTCCTCCTCTAACCCTCTGTCTTTCTCCTCCTCTAACCCTCTCTCTTTCTCCTCCTCTAACCCTCTGTCTTTCTCCTCCTCTAACCCTCTCTCTTTCTCCTCCTCTAAGCCTCTCTCTTTCTCCTCCTCTAACCCTCTCTCTCCTCCTCTAACCCTCTGTCTTTCTCCTCCTCTAACCCTCTGTCTTTCTCCTCCTCTAACCCTCTCTCTTTCTCCTCCTCTAACCCTCTGTCTTTCTCCTCCTCTAACCCTCTCTCTTTCTCCTCCTCTAACCCTCTGTCTTTCTCCTCCTCTAACCCTCTCTCTCCTCCTCTAACCCTCTGTCTTTCTCCTCCTCTAACCCTCTGTCTTTCTCCTCCTCTAACCCTCTCTCTTTCTCCTCCTCTAAGCCTCTCTCTTTCTCCTCCTCTAACCCTCTCTCTCCTCCTCTAACCCTCTGTCTTTCTCCTCCTCTAACCCTCTGTCTTTCTCCTCCTCTAACCCTCTCTCTTTCTCCTCCTCTAACCCTCTCTCTTTCTCCTCCTCTAACCCTCTCTCTCCTCATCTAACCCTCTGTCTTTCTCCTCCTCTAACCCTCTCTCTTTCTCCTCCTCTAACGCTCTCTCTTTCTCCTCCTCTAACCCTCTCTCTCCTCCTCTAACCCTCTGTCTTTCTCCTCCTCTAACCCTCTCTCTTTCTCCTCCTCTAACCCTCTGTCTTTCTCCTCCTCTAACCCTCTCTCTCCTCCTCTAACCCTCTGTCTTTCTCCTCCTGTAACCCTCTCTCTTTCTCCTCCTCTAAGCCTCTCTCTTTCTCCTCCTCTAACCCTCTCTCTCCTCCTCTAACCCTCTGTCTTTCTCCTCCTCTAACCCTATGTCTTTCTCCTCCTCTAACCCTCTCTCTTTCTCCTCCTCTAACCCTCTCTCTCCTCCTCTAACCCTCTGTCTTTCTCCTCCTCTAACCCTCTCTCTTTCTCCTCCTCTAACCCTCTGTCTTTCTCCTCCTCTAACCCTCTCTCTTTCTCCTCCTCTAACCCTCTCTCTTTCTCCTCCTATAACCCTCTGTCTTTCTCCTCCTCTAACCCTCTCTCTTTCTCCTCCTCTAACCCTCTGTCTTTCTCCTCCTCTAACCCTCTCTCTCCTCCTCTAACCCTCTGTCTTTCTCCTCCTCTAACCCTCTGTCTTTCTCCTCCTCTAACCCTCTCTCTTTCTCCTCCTCTAACCCTCTCTCTTTCTCCTCCTCTAACCCTCTCTCTCCTCATCTAACCCTCTGTCTTTCTCCTCCTCTAACCCTCTCTCTTTCTCCTCTAACGCTCTCTCTTTCTCCTCCTCTAACCCTCTCTCTCCTCCTCTAACCCTCTGTCTTTCTCCTCCTCTAACCCTCTGTCTTTCTCCTCCTCTAACCCTCTCTCTCCTCCTCTAACCCTCTGTCTTTCTCCTCCTCTAACCCTCTCTCTTTCTCCTCCTCTAACCCTCTGTCTTTCTCCTCCTCTAACCCTCTCTCTCTCTCCTCCTCTAACCCTCTCTTCTCTCCTCCTCTAACCCTCTGTCTTTCTCCTCCTCTAACCCTCTCTCTTTCTCCTCCTCTAACCCCTCTCTCTCTAACCCTCTCTCTCCTCCTCTAACCCTCTGTCTTTCTCCCTCCTCTAACCCTCCTCTCTCTTTCTCCTCCTCTAACCTCTCTTTCTCCTCCTCTAACCCTCTCTCTTTCTCCTCCTCTAACCCTCTGTCTTTCTCCTCCTCTAACCCTCTGTCTTTCTCCTCCTCTAACCCTCTCTCTTTCTCCTCCTCTAACCCTCTGTCTTTTCTCCTCCTCTAACCCTCTGTCTTTCTCCTCCTCTAACCCTCTGTCTTTCTCCTCCTCTAACCCTCTGTCTTTCTCCTCCTCTAACCCTCTCTCTTTCTCCTCCTCTAACCCTCTCTCTCCTCCTCTAACCCTCTGTCTTTCTCCTCCTCTAACCCTTTGTCTTTCTCCTCCTCTAACCCTCTCTCTTTCTCCTCCTCTAACCCTCTGTCTTTCTCCTCCTCTAACCCTCTCTCTCCTCCTCTAACCCTCTGTCTTTCTCCTCCTCTAACCCTCTGTCTTTCTCCTCCTCTAACCCTCTCTCTTTCTCCTCCTCTAACCCTCTCTCTTTCTCCTCCTCTAACCCTCTAACCCTCTTTCTTTCTCCTCCTCTAACCCTCTCTCTTTCTCCTCCTCTAACCCTCTCTCTTTCTCCTCCTCTAACCCTCTGTCTTTCTCCTCCTCTAACCCTCTGTCTTTCTCCTCCTCTAACCCTCTGTCTTTCTCCTCCTCTAACCCTCTGTCTTTCTCCTCCTCTAACCCTCTGTCTTTCTCCTCCTCTAACCCTCTGTCTTTCTCCTCCTCTAACCCTCTGTCTTTCTCCTCCTCTAACCCTCTGTCTTTCTCCTCCTCTAACCCTCTGTCTTTCTCCTCCTCTAACCCTCTGTCTTTCTCCTCCTCTAACCCTCTGTCTTTCTCCTCCTCTAACCCTCTGTCTTTCTCCTCCTCTAACCCTCTGTCTTTCTCCTCCTCTAACCCTCTCTCTTTCTCCTCCTCTAACTCTCTGTCTTTCTCCTCCTCTAACCCTCTGTCTTTCTCCTCCTCTAACCCTCTGTCTTTCTCCTCCTCTAACCCTCTGTCTTTCTCCTCCTCTAACCCTCTCTCTCCTCCTCTAACCCTCTGTCTTTCTCCTCCTCTAACCCTCTCTCTCCTCCTCTAACCCTCTGTCTTTCTCCTCCTCTAACCCTCTCTCTTTCTCCTCCTCTAACCCTCTCTCTCCTCCTCTAACCCTCTGTCTTTCTCCTCCTCTAACCCTCTGTCTTTCTCCTCCTCTAACCCTCTCTCTTTCTCCTCCTCTAACCCTCTCTCTCCTCCTCTAACCCTCTGTCTTTCTCCTCCTCTAACCCTCTGTCTTTCTCCTCCTCTAACCCTCTGTCTTTCTCCTTCTCTAACCCTCTGTCTTTCTCCTCCTCTAACCCTCTGTCTTTCTCCTCCTCTAACCCTCTCTCTTTCTCCTCCTCTAACCCTCTGTCTTTCTCCTCCTCTAACCCTCTCTCTCCTCCTCTAACCCTCTCTCTTTCTCCTCCTCTAACCCTCTGTCTTTCTCCTCCTCTAACCCTCTCTCTTTCTCCTCCTCTAACCCTCTGTCTTTCTCCTCCTCTAACCCTCTGTCTTTCTCCTCCTCTAACCCTCTGTCTTTCTCCTCCTCTAACCCTCTCTCTTTCTCCTCCTCTAACCCTCTCTCTTTCTCCTCCTCTAACCCTCTCTCTCCTCCTCTAACCCTCTCTCTTTCTCCTCCTCTAACCCTCTGTCTTTCTCCTCCTCTAACCCTCTCTCTTTCTCCTCCTCTAACCCTCTGTCTTTCTCCTCCTCTAACCCTCTCTCTCCTCCTCTAACCCTCTGTCTTTCTCCTCCTCTAACCCTCTGTCTTTCTCCTCCTCTAACCCTCTCTCTTTCTCCTCCTCTAAGCCTCTCTCTTTCTCCTCCTCTAACCCTCTCTCTCCTCCTCTAACCCTCTGTCTTTCTCCTCCTCTAACCCTCTGTCTTTCTCCTCCTCTAACCCTCTCTCTTTCTCCTCCTCTAACCCTCTCTCTTTCTCCTCCTCTAACCCTCTCTCTCCTCATCTAACCCTCTGTCTTTCTCCTCCTCTAACCCTCTCTCTTTCTCCTCCTCTAACGCTCTCTCTTTCTCCTCCTCTAACCCTCTCTCTCCTCCTCTAACCCTCTGTCTTTCTCCTCCTCTAACCCTCTCTCTCTCTCCTCCTCTAACCCTCTCTCTCTCTCCTCCTCTAACCCTCTGTCTTTCTCCTCCTCTAACCCTATGTCTTTCTCCTCCTCTAACCCTCTCTCTTTCTCCTCCTCTAACCCTCTCTCTTTCTCCTCCTCTAACCCTCTCTCTCCTCCTCTAACCCTCTGTCTTTCTCCTCCTCTAACCCTCTGTCTTTCTCCTCCTCTAACCCTCTCTCTCCTCCTCTAACCCTCTCTCTTTCTCCTCCTCTAACCCTCTGTCTTTCTCCTCCTCTAACCCTCTGCCTTTCTCCTCCTCTAACCCTCTCTCTTTCTCCTCCTCTAACCCTCTGTCTTTCTCCTCCTCTAACCCTCTGTCTTTCTCCTCCTCTAACCCTCTGTCTTTCTCCTCTAACCCTCTGTCTTTCTCCTCCTCTAACCCTCTGTCTTTCTCCTCCTCTAACCCTCTCTCTTTCTCCTCCTCTAACCCTCTCTCTCCTCCTCTAACCCTCTGTCTTTCTCCTCCTCTAACCCTCTGTCTTTCTCCTCCTCTAACCCTCTCTCTTTCTCCTCCTCTAACCCTCTGTCTTTCTCCTCCTCTAACCCTCTGTCTTTCTCCTCCTCTAACCCTCTGTCTTTCTCCTCCTCTAACCCTCTGTCTTTCTCCTCCTCTAACCCTCTGTCTTTCTCCTCCTCTAACCCTCTCTCTTTCTCCTCCTCTAACCCTCTCTCTCCTCCTCCTAACCCTCTGTCTTTCTCCTCCTCTAACCCTCTCTCTTTCTCCTCCTCTAACCCTCTGTCTTTCTCCTCCTCTAACCCTCTGTCTTTCTCCTCCTCTAACCCTCTCTCTCCTCCTCTAACCCTCTGTCTTTCTCCTCCTCTAACCCTCTGTCTTTCTCCTCCTCTAACCCTCTGTCTTTCTCCTCCTCTAACCCTCTCTCTTTCTCCTCCTCTAACCCTCTGTCTTTCTCCTCCTCTAACCCTCTGTCTTTCTCCTCCTCTAACCCTCTGTCTTTCTCCTCTAACCCTCTGTCTTTCTCCTCCTCTAACCCTCTGTCTCCTTCTCCTCCTCTTTCTCCTCCTCTAACCCTTTCTCTCCTCCTCTAACCCTCTCTTTCTCCTCCTCTAACCCTCTGTCTTTCTCCTCCTCTAACCCTCTGTCTTTCTCCTCCTCTAACCCTCTGTCTTTCTCCTCCTCTAATCCTCTGTCTTTCCTCTCCTCTAACCCTCTCTCTCCTCTAACCCTCTGTCTTTCTCCTCCTCTAACCCTCTGTCTTTCTCCTCCTCTAACCCTCTCTCTTTCTCCTCCTCTAACCCTCTGTCTTTCTCCTCCTCTAACCCTCTCTCTCCTCCTCTAACCCTCTGTCTTTCTCCTCCTCTAACCCTCTGTCTTTCTCCTCCTCTAACCCTCTCTCTTTCTCCTCCTCTAACCCTCTCTCTCCTCCTCTAACCCTCTGTCTTTCTCCTCCTCTAACCCTCTGTCTTTCTCCTCCTCTAACCCTCTCTGTCTTTCTCCTCCTCTAACCCTCTGTCTTTCTCCTCCTCTAACCCTCTGTCTTTCTCCTCCTCTAACCCTCTGTCTTTCTCCTCCTCTAACCCTCTCTCTTTCTCCTCCTCTAACCCTCTGTCTTTCTCCTCCTCTAACCCTCTGTCTTTCTCCTCCTCTAACCCTCTGTCTTTCTCCTCCTCTAACCCTCTGTCTTTCTCCTCCTCTAACCCTCTGTCTTTCTCCTCCTCTAACCCTCTGTCTTTCTCCTCCTCTAACCCTCTGTCTTTCTCCTCCTCTAACCCTCTGTCTTTCTCCTCCTCTAACCCTCTGTCTTTCTCCTCCTCTAACCCTCTGTCTTTCTCCTCCTCTAACCCTCTCTCTTTCTCCTCCTCTAACCCTCTGTCTTTCTCCTCCTCTAACCCTCTCTCTCCTCCTCTAACCCTCTGTCTTTCTCCTCCTCTAACCCTCTCTTTCTCCTCCTCTAACCCTCTGTCTTTCTCCTCCTCTAACCCTCTCTCTTTCTCCTCCTCTAACCCTCTCTCTCCTCCTCTAACCCTCTGTCTTTCTCCTCCTCTAACCCTCTGTCTTTCTCCTCCTCTAACCCTCTCTCTTTCTCCTCCTCTAACCCTCTCTCTCCTCCTCTAACCCTCTGTCTTTCTCCTCCTCTAACCCTCTGTCTTTCTCCTCCTCTAACCCTCTGTCTTTCTCCTCCTCTAACCCTCTGTCTTTCTCCTCCTCTAACCCTCTGTCTTTCTCCTCCTCTAACCCTCTCTCTTTCTCCTCCTCTAACCCTCTGTCTTTCTCCTCCTCTAACCCTCTCTCTCCTCCTCTAACCCTCTCTCTTTCTCCTCCTCTAACCCTCTGTCTTTCTCCTCCTCTAACCCTCTGTCTTTCTCCTCCTCTAACCCTCTCTCTTTCTCCTCCTCTAACCCTCTGTCTTTCTCCTCCTCTAACCCTCTGTCTTTCTCCTCCCTAACCCTCTCTCTTTCTCCTCCTCTAACCCTCTGTCTTTCTCCTCCTCTAACCCTCTGTCTTTCTCCTCCTCTAACCCTCTGTCTTTCTCCTCCTCTAACCCTCTCTCTTTCTCCTCCTCTAACCCTCTGTCTTTCTCCTCCTCTAACCCTCTGTCTTTCTCCTCCTCTAACCCTCTGTCTTTCTCCTCCTCTAACCCTCTGTCTTTCTCCTCCTCTAACCCTCTCTCTTTCTCCTCCTCTAACCCTCTCTCTCCTCCTCTAACCCTCTGTCTTTCTCCTCCTCTAACCCTCTGTCTTTCTCCTCCTCTAACCCTCTCTCTTTCTCCTCCTCTAACCCTCTCTCTTTCTCCTCCTCTAACCCTCTCTCTCCTCTCTAACCCTCTGTCTTTCTCCTCCTCTAACCCTCTCTCTTTCTCCTCCTCTAACCCTCTCTCTTTCTCCTCCTCTAACCCCTCTCTGTCTCCTCCTCTAACCCTCTGTCTTTCTCCTCCTCTAACCCTCTGTCTTTCTCCTCCTCTAACCCTCTGTCTTTCTCCTCCTCTAACCCTCTCTCTTTCTCCTCCTCTAACCCTCTCTTTCTCCTCCTCTAACCCTCTGTCTTTCTCCTCCTCTAACCCTCTGTCTTTCTCCTCCTCTAACCCTCTGTCTTTCTCCTCCTCTAACCCTCTGTCTTTCTCCTCCTCTAACCCTCTGTCTTTCTCCTCCTCTAACCCTCTCTCTCCTCCTCTAACCCTCTGTCTTTCTCCTCCTCTAACCCTCTGTCTTTCTCCTCCTCTAACCCTCTCTCTTTCTCCTCCTCTAACCCTCTTTCTTTCTCCTCCTCTAACCCTCTCTTTCTCCTCCTCTAACCCTCTGTCTTTCTCCTCCTCTAACCCTCTGTCTTTCTCCTCCTCTAACCCTCTCTCTTTCTCCTCCTCTAACCCTCTCTTTCTCCTCCTCTAACCCTCTCTCTCTCCTCCTCTAACCCTCTGTCTTTCTCCTCCTCTAACCCTCTCTCTTTCTCCTCCTCTAACCCTCTCTCTTTCTCCTCCTCTAACCCTCTCTCTCCTCCTCTAACCCTCTGTCTTTCTCCTCCTCTAACCCTCTGTCTTTCTCCTCCTCTAACCCTCTCTCTTTCTCCTCCTCTAACCCTCTCTCTTTCTCCTCCTCTAACCCTCTTTCTCCTCCTCTAACCCTCTGTCTTTCTCCTCCTCTAACCCTCTCTCTTTCTCCTCCTCTAACCCTCTGTCTTTCTCCTCCTCTAACCCTCTCTCTTTCTCCTCCTCTAACCCTCTCTTTCTCCTCCTCTAACCCTCTCTCTTTCTCCTCTAACCCTCTGTCTTTCTCCTCCTCTAACCCTCTGTCTTTCTCCTCCTCTAACCCTCTCTCTTTCTCCTCCTCTAACCCTCTGTCTTTCTCCTCCTCTAACCTCTCTCTTTCTCCTCCTCTAACCCTCTCTCTTTCTCCTCCTCTAACCCTCTCTCTTTCTCCTCCTCTAACCCTCTGTCTTTCTCCTCCTCTAACCCTCTCTTTCTCCTCCTCTAACCCTCTGTCTTTCTCCTCCTCTAACCCTCTGTCTTTCTCCTCCTCTAACCCTCTGTCTTTCTCCTCCTCTAACCCTCTCTCTTTCTCCTCCTCTAACCCTCTCTTTCTCCTCCTCTAACCCTCTGTCTTTCTCCTCCTCTAACCCTCTGTCTTTCTCCTCCTCTAACCCTCTGTCTTTCTCCTCCTCTAACCCTCTGTCTTTCTCCTCCTCTAACCCTCTCTCTCCTCCTCTAACCCTCTGTCTTTCTCCTCCTCTAACCCTCTCTCTTTCTCCTCCTCTAACCCTCTCTCTTTCTCCTCCTCTAACCCCTCTTTCTCCTCCTCTAACCCTCTGTCTTTCTCCTCCTCTAACCCTCTGTCTTTCTCCTCCTCTAACCCTCTGTCTTTCTCCTCCTCTAACCCTCTCTCTCTCCTCCTCTAACCCTCTGTCTTTCTCCTCCTCTAACCCTCTCTCTTTCTCCTCCTCTAACCCTCTCTCTTTCTCCTCCTCTAACCCTCTCTCTCTCCTCCTCTAACCCTCTGTCTTTCTCCTCCTCTAACCCTCTGTCTTTCTCCTCCTCTAACCCTCTGTCTTTCTCCTCCTCTAACCCTCTCTTTCTCCTCCTCTTCTCTCTCCTCCTCTAACCCTCTGTCTTTCTCCTCCTCTAACCCTCCTCTAACCTCTCTTTCTCCTCCTCTAACCCTCTCTCTTTCTCCTCCTCTAACCCTCTGTCTTTCTCCTCCTCTAACCCTCTCTTTCTCCTCCTCTAACCCTCTGTCTTTCTCCTCCTCTAACCCTCTGTCTTTCTCCTCCTCTAACCCTCTCTCTTTCTCCTCCTCTAACCCTCTCTCTTTCTCCTCCTCTAACCCTCTTTCTCCTCCTCTAACCCTCTGTCTTTCTCCTCCTCTAACCCTCTCTCTTTCTCCTCCTCTAACCCTCTGTCTTTCTCCTCCTCTAACCCTCTCTCTCTCCTCCTCTAACCCTCTCTCTTTCTCCTCCTCTAACCCTCTGTCTTTCTCCTCCTCTAACCCTCTGTCTTTCTCCTCCTCTAACCCTCTGTCTTTCTCCTCCTCTAACCCTCTGTCTTTCTCCTCCTCTAACCCTCTCTCTTTCTCCTCCTCTAACCCTCTGTCTTTCTCCTCCTCTAACCCTCTGTCTTTCTCCTCCTCTAACCCTCTGTCTTTCTCCTCCTCTAACCCTCTCTCTTTCTCCTCCTCTAACCCTCTCTCTCCTCCTCTAACCCTCTGTCTTTCTCCTCCTCTAACCCTCTGTCTTTCTCCTCCTCTAACCCTCTCTCTTTCTCCTCCTCTAACCCTCTGTCTTTCTCCTCCTCTCTTTCTCCTCCTCTAACCCTCTGTCTTTCTCCTCCTCTAACCCTCTGTCTTTCTCCTCCTCTAACCCTCTCTCTTTCTCCTCCTCTAACCCTCTCTCTTTCTCCTCCTCTAACCCTCTCTTTCTCCTCCTCTAACCCTCTGTCTTTCTCCTCCTCTAACCCTCTCTCTTTCTCCTCCTCTAACCCTCTCTCTTTCTCCTCCTCTAACCCTCTCTCTCCTCCTCTAACCCTCTGTCTTTCTCCTCCTCTAACCCTCTGTCTTTCTCCTCCTCTAACCCTCTCTCTTTCTCCTCCTCTAACTCTTTCTCCTCCTCTAACCTCTTCTCTCCTCCTCTAACCCTCTCTCTTTCTCCTCCTCTAACCCTCTCTCTTTCTCCTCCTCTAACCCTCTCTCTTTCTCCTCCTCTAACCCTCCTCTCTCTCCTCTAACCCTCTCTCTCCTCCTCTAACCCTCTGTCTTTCTCCTCCTCTAACCCTCTGTCTTTCTCCTCCTCTAACCCTCTAACCCTCTTTCTCCTCCTCTAACCCTCTGTCTTTCTCCTCCTCTAACCTCTCTCTTTCTCCTCCTCTAACCCTCTGTCTTTCTCCTCCTCTAACCCTCTGTCTTTCTCCTCCTCTAACCCTCTCTCTTTCTCCTCCTCTAACCCTCCTCTTTCTCCTCTCTTCTCCTCCTCCTCTAACCCTCTGTCTTTCTCCTCTTTCTCCTCCTCTAACCCTCTGTCTTTCTCCTCCTCTAACCCTCTCTCTTTCTCCTCCTCTAACCCTCTCTCTTTCTCCTCCTCTAACCCTCTGTCTTTCTCCTCCTCTAACCCTCTGTCTTTCTCCTCCTCTAACCCTCTGTCTTTCTCCTCCTCTAACCCTCTCTCTTTCTCCTCCTCTAACCCTCTCTCTTTCTCCTCCTCTAACCCTCTCTTTCTCCTCCTCTAACCCTCTGTCTTTCTCCTCCTCTAACCCTCTCTCTTTCTCCTCCTCTAACCCTCTCTCTTTCTCCTCCTCTAACCCTCTCTTTCTCCTCCTCTAACCCTCTGTCTTTCTCCTCCTCTAACCCTCTCTCTTTCTCCTCCTCTAACCCTCTGTCTTTCTCCTCCTCTAACCCTCTTTCTCCTCCTCTAACCCTCTGTCTTTCTCCTCCTCTAACCCTCTCTCTTTCTCCTCCTCTAACCCTCTCTCTTTCTCCTCCTCTAACCCTCTCTCTCCTCCTCTAACCCTCTGTCTTTCTCCTCCTCTAACCCTCTGTCTTTCTCCTCCTCTAACCCTCTCTCTTTCTCCTCCTCTAACCCTCTCTCTTTCTCCTCCTCTAACCCTCTCTCTTTCTCCTCCTCTAACCCTCTGTCTTTCTCCTCCTCTAACCCTCTGTCTTTCTCCTCCTCTAACCCTCTGTCTTTCTCCTCCTCTAACCCTCTGTCTTTCTCCTCCTCTAACCCTCCTTTCTCCTCTTTCTCCTCCTCTAACCCTCTGTCTTTCTCCTCCTCTAACCCTCTCTTTCTCCTCCTCTAACCCTCTGTCTTTCTCCTCCTCTAACCCTCTCTCTTTCTCCTCCTCTAACCCTCTCTCTTTCTCCTCCTCTAACCCTCTCTCTCCTCCTCTAACCCTCTGTCTTTCTCCTCCTCTAACCCTCTCTCTTTCTCCTCCTCTAACCCTCTCTCTTTCTCCTCCTCTAACCCTCTCTCTCCTCCTCTAACCCTCTGTCTTTCTCCTCCTCTAACCCTCTGTCTTTCTCCTCCTCTAACCCTCTCTCTCCTCCTCTAACCCTCTGTCTTTCTCCTCCTCTAACCCTCTCTCTTTCTCCTCCTCTAACCCTCTGTCTTTCTCCTCCTCTAACCCTCTGTCTTTCTCCTCCTCTAACCCTCTGTCTTTCTCCTCCTCTAACCCTCTTTCTTTCTAACCCTCCTCTAACCCTCCTCTCTTTCTCCTCCTCTAACCCTCTCTCTTTCTCCTCCTCTAACCCTCTCTCTTTCTCCTCCTCTAACCCTCTGTCTTTCTCCTCCTCTAACCCTCTGTCTTTCTCCTCCTCTAACCCTCTGTCTTTCTCCTCCTCTAACCCTCTCTCTTTCTCCTCCTCTAACCCTCTGTCTTTCTCCTCCTCTAACCCTCTGTCTTTCTCCTCCTCTAACCCTCTGTCTTTCTCCTCCTCTAACCCTCTGTCTTTCTCCTCCTCTAACCCTCTGTCTTTCTCCTCCTCTAACCCTCTGTCTTTCTCCTCCTCTAACCCTCTCTCTTTCTCCTCCTCTAACCCTCTGTCTTTCTCCTCCTCTAACCCTCTGTCTTTCTCCTCCTCTAACCCTCTGTCTTTCTCCTCCTCTAACCCTCTCTCTTTCTCCTCCTCTAACCCTCTGTCTTTCTCCTCCTCTAACCCTCTCTTTCTCCTCCTCTAACCCTCTGTCTTTCTCCTCCTCTAACCCTCTCTCTTTCTCCTCCTCTAACCCTCTGTCTTTCTCCTCCTCTAACCCTCTGTCTTTCTCCTCCTCTAACCCTCTGTCTTTCTCCTCCTCTAACCCTCTGTCTTTCTCCTCCTCTAACCCTCTGTCTTTCTCCTCCTCTAACCCTCTGTCTTTCTCCTCCTCTAACCCTCTGTCTTTCTCCTCCTCTAACCCTCTGTCTTTCTCCTCCTCTAACCCTCTCTCTTTCTCCTCCTCTAACCCTCTGTCTTTCTCCTCCTCTAACCCTCTGTCTTTCTCCTCCTCTAACCCTCTGTCTTTCTCCTCCTCTAACCCTCTGTCTTTCTCCTCCTCTAACCCTCTGTCTTTCTCCTCCTCTAACCCTCTCTCTCCTCCTCTAACCCTCTGTCTTTCCCTCCTCTCTTTCTCTCCTCCTCTAACCCTCTGTCTTTCTCCTCCTCTAACCCTCTCTCTTTCTCCTCCTCTAACCCTCTCTTTCTCCTCCTCTAACCCTCTGTCTTTCTCCTCCTCTAACCCTCTGTCTTTCTCCTCCTCTAACCCTCTCTCTTTCTCCTCCTCTAACCCTCTGTCTTTCTCCTCCTCTAACCCTCTGTCTTTCTCCTCCTCTAACCCTCTGTCTTTCTCCTCCTCTAACCCTCTGTCTTTCTCCTCCTCTAACCCTCTGTCTTTCTCCTCCTCTAACCCTCTCTCTTTCTCCTCCTCTAACCCTCTGTCTTTCTCCTCCTCTAACCCTCTGTCTTTCTCCTCCTCTAACCCTCTGTCTTTCTCCTCCTCTAACCCTCTGTCTTTCTCCTCCTCTAACCCTCTGTCTTTCTCCTCCTCTAACCCTCTGTCTTTCTCCTCCTCTAACCCTCTGTCTTTCTCCTCCTCTAACCCTCTGTCTTTCTCCTCCTCTAACCCTCTGTCTTTCTCCTCCTCTAACCCTCTGTCTTTCTCCTCCTCTAACCCTCTGTCTTTCTCCTCCTCTAACCCTCTCTCTTTCTCCTCCTCTAACCCTCTCTCTCCTCCTCTAACCCTCTGTCTTTCTCCTCCTCTAACCCTCTGTCTTTCTCCTCCTCTAACCCTCTCTCTTTCTCCTCCTCTAACCCTCTGTCTTTCTCCTCCTCTAACCCTCTGTCTTTTTCCTCCTCTAACCCTCTGTCTTTCTCCTCCTCTAACCCTCTTTCTTTCTCCTCCTCTAACCCTCTCTCTCCTCCTCTAACCCTCTGTCTTTCTCCTCCTCTAACCCTCTCTCTTTCTCCTCCTCTAACCCTCTCTCTTTCTCCTCCTCTAACCCTCTCTCTCCTCCTCTAACCCTCTGTCTTTCTCCTCCTCTAACCCTCTGTCTTTCTCCTCCTCTAACCCTCTCTCTTTCTCCTCCTCTAACCCTCTGTCTTTCTCCTCCTCTAACCCTCTGTCTTTCTCCTCCTCTAACCCTCTGTCTTTCTCCTCCTCTAACCCTCTGTCTTTCTCCTCCTCTAACCCTCTGTCTTTCTCCTCCTCTAACTCCTCTGTCTTTCTCCTCCTCTAACCCTCTGTCTTTCTCCTCCTCTAACCCTCTGTCTTTCTCCTCCTCTAACCCTCTGTCTTTCTCCTCCTCTAACCCTCTCTCTTTCTCCTCCTCTAACCCTCTGTCTTTCTCCTCCTCTAACCCTCTGTCTTTCTCCTCCTCTAACCCCCTCTGTCTTTCTCCTCCTCTAACCCTCTGTCTTTCTCCTCCTCTAACCCTCTGTCTTTCTCCTCCTCTAACCCTCTCTCTCCTCCTCTAACCCTCTGTCTTTCTCCTCCTCTAACCCTCTCTTTCTCCTCCTCTAACCCTCTGTCTTTCTCCTCCTCTAACCCTCTCTCTTTCTCCTCCTCTAACCCTCTCTCTTTCTCCTCCTCTAACCCTCTCTCTCCTCCTCCTCTAACCCTCTGTCTTTCTCCTCCTCTAACCCTCTGTCTTTCTCCTCCTCTAACCCTCTCTCTCCTCCTCTAACCCTCTGTCTTTCTCCTCCTCTAACCCTCTCTCTTTCTCCTCCTCTAACCCTCTCTCTTTCTCCTCCTCTAACCCTCTCTTTCTCCTCCTCTAACCCTCTGTCTTTCTCCTCCTCTAACCCTCTTTCTTTCTCCTCCTCTAACCCTCTCTCTTTCTCCTCCTCTAACCCTCTGTCTTTCTCCTCCTCTAACCCTCTGTCTTTCTCCTCCTCTAACCCTCTGTCTTTCTCCTCCTCTAACCCTCTGTCTTTCTCCTCCTCTAACCCTCTGTCTTTCTCCTCCTCTAACCTCTCTCTTTCTCCTCCTCTAACCCTCTGTCTTTCTCCTCCTCTAACCCTCTCTCTTTCTCCTCCTCTAACCCTCTGTCTTTCTCCTCCTCCTCTAACCCTCTGTCTTTCTCCTCCTCTAACCCTCTCTCTTTCTCCTCCTCTAACCCTCTGTCTTTCTCCTCCTCTAACCCTCTGTCTTTCTCCTCCTCTAACCCCTCTCTCCTCTTAACCCTCTGTCTTTCTCCTCTAACCCTCTGTCTTTCTCCTCCTCTAACCCTCTGTCTTTCTCCTCCTCTAACCCTCTGTCTTTCTCCTCCTCTAACCCCTCTCTCTCCTCCTCTAACCCTATGTCTTTCTCCTCCTCTAACCCTCTCTCTTTCTCCTCCTCTAACCCTCTCTCTTTCTCCTCCTCTAACCCTCTCTTTCTCCTCCTCTAACCCTCTGTCTTTCTCCTCCTCTAACCCTCTGTCTTTCTCCTCCTCTAACCCTCTGTCTTTCTCCTCCTCTAACCCTCTCTCTCCTCCTCTAACCCTCTGTCTTTCTCCTCCTCTAACCCTCTTCTCTCCTCCCTCTAACCCTCTCTCTTTCTCCTCCTCTAACCCTCTCTCTCCTCCTCTAACCCTCTGTCTTTCTCCTCTCTAACCCTCTGTCTTTCTCCTCCTCTAACCCTCTGTCTTTCTCCTCCTCTAACCCCTCTCTCTCCTCCTCTAACCCTCTGTCTTTCTCCTCCTCTAACCCTCTGTCTTTCTCCTCCTCTAACCCTCTGTCTTTCTCCTCCTCTAACCCTCTGTCTTTCTCCTCCTCTAACCCCCTCTCTTTCTCCTCCTCTAACCCTCTGTCTTTCTCCTCCTCTAACCCTCTCTCTTTCTCCTCCTCTAACCCTCTGTCTTTCTCCTCCTCTAACCCTCTGTCTTTCTCCTCCTCTAACCCTCTCTCTTTCTCCTCCTCTAACCCTCTGTCTTTCTCCTCCTCTAACCCTCTGTCTTTCTCCTCCTCTAACCCTCTGTCTTTCTCCTCCTCTAACCCTCTGTCTTTCTCCTCCTCTAACCCTCTGTCTTTCTCCTCCTCTAACCCTCTCTCTTTCTCCTCCTCTAACCCTCTCTCTTTCTCCTCCTCTAACCCTCTCTTTCTCCTCCTCTAACCCTCTGTCTTTCTCCTCCTCTAACCCTCTGTCTTTCTCCTCCTCTAACCCTCTCTTTCTCCTCCTCTAACCCTCTGTCTTTCTCCTCCTCTAACCCTCTCTCTTTCTCCTCCTCTAACCCTCTCTCTTTCTCCTCCTCTAACCCTCTCTCTCCTCCTCTAACCCTCTGTCTTTCTCCTCCTCTAACCCTCTTTCTTTCTCCTCCTCTAACCCTCTCTCTTTCTCCTCCTCTAACCCTCTGTCTTTCTCCTCCTCTAACCCTCTGTCTTTCTCCTCCTCTAACCCTCTGTCTTTCTCCTCCTCTAACCCTCTGTCTTTCTCCTCCTCTAACCCTCTGTCTTTCTCCTCCTCTAACCCTCTCTCTCCTCCTCTAACCCTCTGTCTTTCTCCTCCTCTAACCCTCTCTCTTTCTCCTCCTCTAACCCTCTGTCTTTCTCCTCCTCTAACCCTCTGTCTTTCTCCTCCTCTAACCCTCTCTCTTTCTCCTTCTCTAACCCTCTGTCTTTCTCCTCCTCTAACCCTCTGTCTTTCTCCTCCTCTAACCCTCTGTCTTTCTCCTCCTCTAACCCTCTGTCTTTCTCCTCCTCTAACCCTCTGTCTTTCTCCTCCTCTAACCCTCTGTCTTTCTCCTCCTCTAACCCTCTGTCTTTCTCCTCCTCTAACCCTCTGTCTTTCTCCTCCTCTAACCCTCTGTCTTTCTCCTCCTCTAACCCTCTCTCTTTCTCCTCCTCTAACCCTCTGTCTTTCTCCTCCTCTAACCCTCTGTCTTTCTCCTCCTCTAACCCTCTGTCTTTCTCCTCCTCTAACCCTCTGTCTTTCTCCTCCTCTAACCCTCTGTCTTTCTCCTCCTCTAACCCTCTGTCTTTCTCCTCCTCTAACCCTCTGTCTTTCTCCTCCTCTAACCCTCTCTCTCCTCCTCTAACCCTCTGTCTTTCTCCTCCTCTAACCCTCTGTCTTTCTCCTCCTCTAACCCTCTCTCTTTCTCCTCCTCTAACCCTCTGTCTTTCTCCTCCTCTAACCCTCTGTCTTTCTCCTCCTCTAACCCTCTGTCTTTCTCCTCCTCTAACCCTCTGTCTTTCTCCTCCTCTAACCCTCTGTCTTTCTCCTCCTCTAACCCTCTGTCTTTCTCCTCCTCTAACCCTCTGTCTTTCTCCTCCTCTAACCCTCTGTCTTTCTCCTCCTCTAACCCTCTGTCTTTCTCCTCCTCTAACCCTCTGTCTTTCTCCTCCTCTAACCCTCTCTCTCCTCCTCTAACCCTCTGTCTTTCTCCTCCTCTAACCCTCTGTCTTTCTCCTCCTCTAACCCTCTGTCTTTCTCCTCCTCTAACCCTCTGTCTTTCTCCTCCTCTAACCCTCTCTCTTTCTCCTCCTCTAACCCTCTGTCTTTCTCCTCCTCTAACCCTCTGTCTTTCTCCTCCTCTAACCCTCTGTCTTTCTCCTCCTCTAACCCTCTGTCTTTCTCCTCCTCTAACCCTCTGTCTTTCTCCTCCTCTAACCCTCTCTCTTTCTCCTCCTCTAACCCTCTGTCTTTCTCCTCCTCTAACCCTCTGTCTTTCTCCTCCTCTAACCCTCTGTCTTTCTCCTCCTCTAACCCTCTGTCTTTCTCCTCCTCTAACCCTCTGTCTTTCTCCTCCTCTAACCCTCTGTCTCTCTCCTCCTCTAACCCTCTGTCTTTCTCCTCCTCTAACCCTCTGTCTTTCTCCTCCTCTAACCCTCTCTCTCCTCCTCTAACCCTCTGTCTTTCTCCTCCTCTAACCCTCTCTCTTTCTCCTCCTCTTTCCCTCTCTCTTTCTCCTCCTCTAACCCTCTGTCTTTCTCCTCCTCTAACCCTCTGTCTTTCTCCTCCTCTAACCCTCTGTCTTTCTCCTCCTCTAACCCTCTCTCTTTCTCCTCCTCTAACCCTCTGTCTTTCTCCTCCTCTAACCCTCTGTCTTTCTCCTCCTCTAACCCTCTGTCTTTCTCCTCCTCTAACCCTCTGTCTTTCTCCTCCTCTAACCCTCTGTCTTTCTCCTCCTCTAACCCTCTCTTTCTCCTCCTCTAACCCTCTGTCTTTCTCCTCCTCTAACCCTCTCTTTCTCCTCCTCTAACCCTCTGTCTTTCTCCTCCTCTAACCCTCTCTTTCTCCTCCTCTAACCCTCTGTCTTTCTCCTCCTCTAACCCTCTGTCTTTCTCCTCCTCTAACCCTCTCTCTTTCTCCTCCTCTAACCCTCTGTCTTTCTCCTCCTCTAACCCTCTGTCTTTCTCCTCCTCTAACCCTCTGTCTTTCTCCTCCTCTAACCCTCTGTCTTTCTCCTCCTCTAACCCTCTGTCTTTCTCCTCCTCTAACCCTCTCTCTTTCTCCTCCTCTAACCCTCTGTCTTTCTCCTCCTCTAACCCTCTGTCTTTCTCCTCCTCTAACCCTCTGTCTTTCTCCTCCTCTAACCCTCTGTCCTCTAACCCTCTCTTTCTCCTCCTCTAACCCTCTGTCTTTCTCCTCCTCTAACCCTCTGTCTTTCTCCTCCTCTAACCCTCTGTCTTTCTCCTCCTCTAACCCTCTCTCTTTCTCCTCCTCTAACCCTCTGTCTTTCTCCTCCTCTAACCCTCTGTCTTTCTCCTCCTCTAACCCTCTGTCTTTCTCCTCCTCTAACCCTCTGTCTTTCTCCTCCTCTAACCCTCTCTCTCCTCCTCTAACCCTCTGTCTTTCTCCTCCTCTAACCTCTGTCTTTCTCCTCCTCTAACCCTCTCTCTTTATCCTCCTCTAACCCTCTCTCTTTCTCCTCCTCTAACCCTCTGTCTTTCTCCTCCTCTAACCCTCTGTCTTTCTCCTCCTCTAACCCTCTGTCTTTCTCCTCCTCTAACCCTCTGTCTTTCTCCTCCTCTAACCCTCTGTCTTTCTCCTCCTCTAACCCTCTGTCTTTCTCCTCCTCTAACCCCTCTGTCTTTCTCCTCCTCTAACCCTCTGTCTTTCTCCTCCTCTAACCCTCTCTTTCTCCTCCTCTAACCCTCTGTCTTTCTCCTCCTCTAACCCTCTGTCTTTCTCCTCCTCTAACCCTCTGTCTTTCTCCTCCTCTAACCCTCTGTCTTTCTCCTCCTCTAACCCTCTCTCTCCTCCTCTAACCCTCTGTCTTTCTCCTCCTCTAACCCTCTCTCTTTCTCCTCCTCTAACCCTCTGTCTTTCTCCTCCTCTAACCCTCTGTCTTTCTCCTCCTCTAACCCTCTCTCTTTCTCCTCCTCTAACCCTCTGTCTTTCTCCTCCTCTAACCCTCTGTCTTTCTCCTCCTCTAACCCTCTGTCTTTCTCCTCCTCTAACCCTCTGTCTTTCTCCTCCTCTAACCCTCTGTCTTTCTCCTCCTCTAACCCTTTCTCTTTCGCCTCCTCTAACTCTCTGTCTTTCTCCTCCTCTAACCCTCTGTCTTTCTCCTCCTCTAACCCTCTGTCTTTCTCCTCCTCTAACCCTCTGTCTTTCTCCTCCTCTAACCCTCTGTCTTTCTCCTCCTCTAACCCTCTCTCTCCTCCTCTAACCCTCTGTCTTTCTCCTCCTCTAACCCTCTCTTTCTCCTCCTCTAACCCTCTGTCTTTCTCCTCCTCTAACCCTCTCTCTTTCTCCTCCTCTAACCCTCTGTCTTTCTCCTCCTCTAACCCCTCTCTCTCCTCCTCTAACCCTCTGTCTTTCTCCTCCTCTAACCCTCTGTCTTTCTCCTCCTCTAACCCTCTCTCTCTCCTCCTCTAACCCTCTGTCTTTCTCCTCCTCTAACCCTCTGTCTTTCTCCTCCTCTAACCCTCTGTCTTTCTCCTCCTCTAACCCTCTGTCTTTCTCCTCCTCTAACCCTCTGTCTTTCTCCTCCTCTAACCCTCTGTCTTTCTCCTCCTCTAACCCTCTCTCTTTCTCCTCCTCTAACCCTCTGTCTTTCTCCTCCTCTAACCCTCTGTCTTTCTCCTCCTCTAACCCTCTGTCTTTCTCCTCCTCTAACCCTCTGTCTTTCTCCTCCTCTAACCCTCTGTCTTTCTCCTCCTCTAACCCTCTCTCTTTCTCCTCCTCTAACCCTCTGTCTTTCTCCTCCTCTAACCCTCTGTCTTTCTCCTCCTCTAACCCTCTGTCTTTCTCCTCCTCTAACCCTCTGTCTTTCTCCTCCTCTAACCCTCTGTCTTTCTCCTCCTCTAACCCTCTGTCTTTCTCCTCCTCTAACCCTCTCTCTCCTCCTCTAACCCTCTGTCTTTCTCCTCCTCTAACCCTCTCTTTCTTTCTCCTCCTCTAACCCTCTCTCTTTCTCCTCCTCTAACCCTCTCTTTCTCCTCCTCTAACCTCTGTCTTTCTCCTCCTCTAACCCTCTGTCTTTCTCCTCCTCTAACCCTCTCTCTTTCTCCTCCTCTAACCCTCTGTCTTTCTCCTCCTCTAACCCTCTGTCTTTCTCCTCCTCTAACCCTCTCTCTTTCTCCTCCTCTAACCCTCTGTCTTTCTCCTCCTCTAACCCTCTCTCTCCTCCTCTAACCCTCTGTCTTTCTCCTCCTCTAACCCTCTGTCTTTCTCTCCTCTTCTTTCTCCTCCTCTAACCCCTCTCTTTCTCCTCCTCTAACCCTCTCTCTCCTCCTCTAACCCCTCTGTCTTTCTCCTCCTCTAACCCTCTCTCTTTCTCCTCCTCTAACCCTCTCTCTTTCTCCTCCTCTAACCCTCTGTCTTTCTCCTCCTCTAACCCTCTGTCTTTCTCCTCCTCTAACCCTCTGTCTTTCTCCTCCTCTAACCCTCTCTCTTTCTCCTCCTCTAACCCTCTGTCTTTCTCCTCCTCTAACCCTCTCTCTCCTCCTCCTCTAACCCTCTGTCTTTCTCCTCCTCTAACCCTCTGTCTTTCTCCTCCTCTAACCCTCTGTCTTTCTCCTCCTCTAACCCTCTGTCTTTCTCCTCCTCTAACCCTCTGTCTTTCTCCTCCTCTAACCCTCTGTCTTTCTCCTCCTCTAACCCTCTGTCTTTCTCCTCCTCTAACCCTCTGTCTTTCTCCTCCTCTAACCCTCTCTCTCCTCCTCTAACCCTCTGTCTTTCTCCTCCTCTAACCCTCTTTCTTTCTCCTCCTCTAACCCTCTGTCTTTCTCCTCCTCTAACCCTCTCTCTTTCTCCTCCTCTAACCCCCTCTGTCTTTCTCTTTCTCCTCTAACCCTCTGTCTTTCTCCTCCTCTAACCCTCTGTCTTTCTCCTCCTCTAACCCTCTGTCTTTCTCCTCCTCTAACCCTCTCTCTTTCTCCTCCTCTAACCCTCTGTCTTTCTCCTCCTCTAACCCTCTGTCTTTCTCCTCCTCTAACCCTCTGTCTTTCTCCTCCTCTAACCCTCTGTCTTTCTCCTCCTCTAACCCTCTGTCTTTCTCCTCCTCTAACCCTCTCTCTCTCCCTCCTCTAACCCTCTGTCTTTCTCCTCCTCTAACCCTCTCTCTCTCCTCCTCTAACCCTCTGTCTTTCTCCTCCTCTAACCCTCTCTCTTTCTCCTCCTCTAACCCTCTCTCTTTCTCCTCCTCTAACCCTCTCTTTCTCCTCCTCTAACCCTCTGTCTTTCTCCTCCTCTAACCCTCTGTCTTTCTCCTCCTCTAACCCCTCTCTCTTTCTCCTCCTCTAACCCTCTGTCTTTCTCCTCCTCTAACCCTCTGTCTTTCTCCTCCTCTAACCCTCTGTCTTTCTCCTCCTCTAACCCTCTGTCTTTCTCCTCCTCTAACCCTCTGTCTTTCTCCTCCTCTAACCCTCTGTCTTTCTCCTCCTCTAACCCTCTCTCTCCTCCTCTAACCCTCTGTCTTTCTCCTCCTCTAACCCTCTGTCTTTCTCCTCCTCTAACCCTCTGTCTTTCTCCTCCTCTAACCCTCTGTCTTTCTCCTCCTCTAACCCTCTCTCTTTCTCCTCCTCTAACCCTCTGTCTTTCTCCTCCTCTAACCCTCTGTCTTTCTCCTCCTCTAACCCTCTGTCTTTCTCCTCCTCTAACCCTCTGTCTTTCTCCTCCTCTAACCCTCTGTCTTTCTCCTCCTCTAACCCTCTGTCTTTCTCCTCCTCTAACCCTCTCTCTCCTCCTCCTCTAACCCTCTGTCTTTCTCCTCCTCTAACCCTCTGTCTTTCTCCTCCTCTAACCCTCTCTCTTTCTCCTCCTCTAACCCTCTGTCTTTCTCCTCCTCTAACCCTCTGTCTTTCTCCTCCTCTAACCCTCTGTCTTTCTCCTCCTCTAACCCTCTGTCTTTCTCCTCCTCTAACCCTCTGTCTTTCTCCTCCTCTAACCCTCTCTCTCCTCCTCTAACCCTCTGTCTTTCTCCTCCTCTAACCCTCTGTCTTTCTCCTCCTCTAACCCTCTCTCTTTCTCCTCCTCTAACCCTCTGTCTTTCTCCTCCTCTAACCCTCTGTCTTTCTCCTCCTCTAACCCTCTGTCTTTCTCCTCCTCTAACCCTCTGTCTTTCTCCTCCTCTAACCCTCTCTCTTTCGCCTCCTCTAACTCTCTGTCTTTCTCCTCCTCTAACCCTCTGTCTTTCTCCTCCTCTAACCCTCTGTCTTTCTCCTCCTCTAACCCTCTGTCTTTCTCCTCCTCTAACCCTCTCTCTTTCTCCTCCTCTAACCCTCTGTCTTTCTCCTCCTCTAACCCTCTCTCTCCTCCTCTAACCCTCTGTCTTTCTCCTCCTCTAACCCTCTCTCTTTCTCCTCCTCTAACCCTCTCTCTTTCTCCTCCTCTAACCCTCTCTCTCCTCCTCTAACCCTCTGTCTTTCTCCTCCTCTAACCCTCTGTCTTGCTCCTCCTCTAACCCTCTCTCTTTCTCCTCCTCTAACCCTCTGTCTTTCTCCTCCTCTAACCCTCTGTCTTTCTCCTCCTCTAACCCTCTCTCTTTCTCCTCCTCTAACCCTCTGTCTTTCTCCTCCTCTAACCCCCTGTCTTTCTCCTCCTCTAACCCTCTCTCTCCTCCTCTAACCCTCTGTCTTTCTCCTCCTCTAACCCTCTCTCTCCTCCTCTAACCCTCTGTCTTTCTCCTCCTCTAACCCTCTGTCTTTCTCCTCCTCTAACCCTCTGTCTTTCTCCTCCTCTAACCCTCTGTCTTTCTCCTCCTCTAACCCTCTGTCTTTCTCCTCCTCTAACCCTCTCTCTTTCTCCTCCTCTAACCCTCTCTCTTTCTCCTCCTCTAACCCTCTGTCTTTCTCCTCCTCTAACCCTCTGTCTCTTTCTCCTCCTCTAACCCTCTGTCTTTCTCCTCCTCTAACCCTCTGTCTTTCTCCTCCTCTAACCCTCTCTCTTTCTCCTCCTCTAACCCTCTGTCTTTCTCCTCCCTCTAACCCTCTCTTTCTCCTCCTCTAACCCTCTGTCTTTCTCCTCCTCTAACCCTCTGTCTTTCTCCTCCTCTAACCCTCTGTCTTTCTCCTCCTCTAACCCTCTGTCTTTCTCCTCCTCTAACCCTCTGTCTTTAACCCTCTGTCTTTCTCCTCTAACCCTCTGTCTTTCTCCTCCTCTAACCCTCTGTCTTTCTCCTCCTCTAACCCTCTGTCTTTCTCCTCCTCTAACCCTCTCTCTCTCCTCCTCTAACCCTCTGTCTTTCTCCTCCTCTAACCCTCTCTCTTTCTCCTCCTCTAACCCTCTGTCTTTCTCCTCCTCTAACCCTCTGTCTTTCTCCTCCTCTAACCCTCTCTCTTTCTCCTCCTCTAACCCTCTCTCTCCTCCTCTAACCCTCTGTCTTTCTCCTCCTCTAACCCTCTGTCTTTCTCCTCCTCTAACCCTCTCTCTCCTCCTCTAACCCTCTGTCTTTCTCCTCCTCTAACCCTCTGTCTTTCTCCTCCTCTAACCCTCTCTCTTTCTCCTCCTCTAACCCTCTGTCTTTCTCCTCCTCTAACCTCTGTCTTTCTCCTCCTCTAACCCTCTGTCTTTCTCCTCCTCTAACCCTCTGTCTTTCTCCTCCTCTAACCCTCTCTTTCTCCTCCTCTAACCCTCTGTCTTTCTCCTCCTCTAACCCTCTGTCTTTCTCCTCCTCTAACCCTCTCTCTCTCCTCCTCTAACCCTCTGTCTTTCTCCTCCTCTAACCCTCTGTCTTTCTCCTCCTCTAACCCTCTCTCTTTCTCCTCCTCTAACCCTCTGTCTTTCTCCTCCTCTAACCCTCTGTCTTTCTCCTCCTCTAACCCTCTCTCTTTCTCCTCCTCTAACCCTCTGTCTTTCTCCTCCTCTAACCCTCTGTCTTTCTCCTCCTCTAACCCTCTGTCTTTCTCCTCCTCTAACCCTCTCTTTCTCCTCCTCTAACCCTCTGTCTTTCTCCTCCTCTAACCCTCTGTCTTTCTCCTCCTCTAACCCTCTTTCTTTCTCCTCCTCTAACCCTCTTTCTTTCTCCTCCTCTAACCCTCTGTCTCTCCTCCTCCTAACCCTCTGTCTTTCTCCTCCTCTAACCCTCTGTCTTTCTCCTCCTCTAACCCTCTGTCTTTCTCCTCCTCTAACCCTCTGTCTTTCTCCTCCTCTAACCTCTAACCCTCTGTCTTTCTCCTCCTCTAACCCTCTGTCTTTCTCCTCCTCTAACCCTCTGTCTTTCTCCTCCTCTAACCCTCTGTCTTTCTCCTCCTCTAACCCTCTCTCTTTCTCCTCCTCTAACCCTCTGTCTTTCTCCTCCTCTAACCCTCTCTCTTTCTCCTTCTCTAACCCTCTCTCTTTCTCCTCCTCTAACCCTCTCTCTCCTCCTCTAACCCTCTGTCTTTCTCCTCCTCTAACCCTCTGTCTTTCTCCTCCTCTAACCCTCTCTCTTTCTCCTCCTCTAACCCTCTGTCTTTCTCCTCCTCTAACCCTCTCTCTTTCTCCTCCTCTAACCCTCTGTCTTTCTCCTCCTCTAACCCTCTCTTTCTCCTCCTCTAACCCTCTGTCTTTCTCCTCCTCCTCTAACCCTCTCTCTTTCTCCTCCTCTAACCCTCTGTCTTTCTCCTCCTCTAACCCTCTGTCTTTCTCCTCCTCTAACCTCTCTCTCTCCTCCTCTAACCCTCTGTCTTTCTCCTCCTCTAACCCTCTGTCTTTCTCCTCCTCTAACCCTCTCTCTTTCTCCTCCTCTAACCCTCTGTCTTTCTCCTCCTCTAACCCTCTGTCTTTCTCCTCCTCTAACCCTCTGTCTTTCTCCTCCTCTAACCCTCTGTCTTTCTCCTCCTCTAACCCTCTGTCTTTCTCCTCCTCTAACCCTCTCTCTTCTCCTCCTCTAACCCTCTGTCTTTCTCCTCCTCTAACCCTCTGTCTTTCTCCTCCTCTAACCCTCTCTCTTTCTCCTCCTCTAACCCTCTGTCTTTCTCCTCCTCCTAACCCTCTGTCTTTCTCCTCCTCTAACCCTCTGTCTTTCTCCTCCTCTAACCCTCTGTCTTTCTCCTCCTCTAACCCTCTCTCTTTCTCCTCCTCTAACCCTCTGTCTTTCTCCTCCTCTAACCCTCTGTCTTTCTCCTCCTCTAACCCTCTGTCTTTCTCCTCCTCTAACCCTCTGTCTTTCTCCTCCTCTAACCCTCTCTCTTTCTCCTCCTCTAACCCTCTGTCTTTCTCCTCCTCTAACCCTCTCTCTCCTCCTCTAACCCTCTGTCTTTCTCCTCCTCTAACCCTCTCTCTTTCTCCTCCTCTAACCCTCTCTCTTTCTCCTCCTCTAACCCTCTCTCTCCTCCTCTAACCCTCTGTCTTTCTCCTCCTCTAACCCTCTGTCTTTCTCCTCCTCTAACCCTCTCTCTTTCTCCTCCTCTAACCCTCTGTCTTTCTCCTCCTCTAACCCTCTGTCTTTCTCCTCCTCTAACCCTCTCTCTTTCTCCTCCTCTAACCCTCTGTCTTTCTCCTCCTCTAACCCTCTGTCTTTCTCCTCCTCTAACCCTCTCTCTTTCTCCTCCTCTAACCCTCTCTCTCCTCCTCTAACCCTCTGTCTTTCTTTCTCTTTCTCCTCTAACCCTCTGTCTTTCTCCTCCTCTAACCCTCTGTCTTTCTCCTCCTCTAACCCTCTGTCTTTCTCCTCCTCTAACCCTCTCTCTTTCTCCTCCTCTAACCCTCTGTCTTTCTCCTCCTCTAACCCTCTCTTTCTCCTCCTCTAACCCTCTGTCTTTCTCCTCCTCTAACCCTCTGTCTTTCTCCTCCTCTAACCCTCTGTCTTTCTCCTCCTCTAACCCTCTGTCTTTCTCCTCCTCTAACCCTCTCTCTCCTCCTCTAACCCTCTGTCTTTCTTCTCCTCCTCTAACCCTCTCTCTTTCTCCTCCTCTAACCCTCTGTCTTTCTCCTCCTCCTCTAACCCTCTGTCTTTCTCCTCCTCTAACCCTCTGTCTTTCTCCTCCTCTAACCCTCTGTCTTTCTCCTCCTCTAACCCTCTGTCTTTCTCCTCCTCTAACCCTCTGTCTTTCTCCTCCTCTAACCCTCTGTCTTTCTCCTCCTCTAACCCTCTCTCTTTCTCCTCCTCTAACCCTCTCTCTTTCTCCTCCTCTAACCCTCTGTCTTTCTCCTCCTCTAACCCTCTGTCTTTCTCCTCCTCTAACCCTCTCTCTTTCTCCTCCTCTAACCCTCTGTCTTTCTCCTCCTCTAACCCTCTCTTTCTCCTCCTCTAACCCTCTGTCTTTCTCCTCCTCTAACCCTCTGTCTTTCTCCTCCTCTAACCCTCTCTCTTTCTCCTCCTCTAACCCTCTGTCTTTCTCCTCCTCTAACCCTCTGTCTTTCTCCTCCTCTAACCCTCTGTCTTTCTCCTCCTCTAACCCTCTGTCTTTCTCCTCCTCTAACCCTCTGTCTTTCTCCTCCTCTAACCCTCTCTCTCCTCCTCTAACCCTCTGTCTTTCTCCTCCTCTAACCCTCTGTCTTTCTCCTCCTCTAACCCTCTCTCTTTCTCCTCCTCTAACCCTCTGTCTTTCTCCTCCTCTAACCCTCTCTCTTTCTCCTCCTCTAACCCTCTCTCTCCTCCTCTAACCCTCTGTCTTTCTCCTCCTCTAACCCTCTGTCTTTCTCCTCCTCTAACCCTCTCTCTCCTCCTCTAACCCTCTGTCTTTCTCCTCCTCTAACCCTCTGTCTTTTTCCTCCTCTAACCCTCTCTCTTTCTCCTCCTCTAACCCTCTGTCTTTCTCCTCCTCTAACCCTCTCTCTCCTCCTCTAACCCTCTGTCTTTCTCCTCCTCTAACCCTCTGTCTTTCTCCTCCTCTAACCCCTCTCTCTCCTCCTCTAACCCTCTGTCTTTCTCCTCCTCTAACCCTCTGTCTTTCTCCTCCTCTAACCCTCTCTTTCTCCTCCTCTAACCCTCTGTCTTTCTCCTCCTCTAACCCTCTGTCTTTTCCTCCTCTAACCCTCTCTCTTTCTCCTCCTCTAACCCTCTGTCTTTCTCCTCCTCTAACCCTCTGTCTTTCTCCTCCTCTAACCCTCTCTCTTTCTCCTCCTCTAACCTCTCTTTCTCTCTCCTCCTCTAACCCTCTGTCTTTCTCCTCCTCTAACCCTCTGTCTTTCTCCTCCTCTAACCCTCTCTCTCCTCCTCTAACCCTCTGTCTTTCTCCTCCTCTAACCCTCTTTCTTCCTCTCCTCCTCCTCTAACCCTCTCTCTTTCTCCTCCTCTAACCCTCTTTCTTTCTCCTCCTCTAACCTCTCTCTCTCCTCCTCTAACCCTCTGTCTTTCTCCTCCTCTAACCCTCTCTCTTTCTCCTCCTCTAACCCTCTCTCTTTCTCCTCCTCTAACCCTCTCTCTCCTCCTCTAACCCTCTGTCTTTCTCCTCCTCTAACCCTCTGTCTTTCTCCTCCTCTAACCCCTCTCTCTTTCTCTGTCTTTCTCATCCTCTAACCCTCTGTCTTTCTCCTCCTCTAACCCTCTGTCTTTCTCCTCCTCTAACCCTCTCTCTTTCTCCTCCTCTAACCCTCTGTCTTTCTCCTCCTCTAACCCTCTGTCTTCTCCTCCTCTAACCCTCTGTCTTTCTCCTCCTCTAACCCTCTGTCTTTCTCCTCCTCTAACCCTCTCTCTTTCTCCTCCTCTAACCCTCTCTTTCTCTTTCTCCTCCTCTAACCCTCTCTCTTTCTCCTCCTCTAACCCTCTCTCTTTCTCCTCCTCTAACCCTCTGTCTTTCTCCTCCTCTAACCCTCTCTCTTTCTCCTCCTCTAACCCTCTCTCTTTCTCCTCCTCTAACCCTCTCTTTCTCCTCCTCTAACCCTCTGTCTTTCTCCTCCTCTAACCCTCTGTCTTTCTCCTCCTCTAACCCTCTCTCTTTCTCCTCCTCTAACCCTCTGTCTTTCTCCTCCTCTAACCCTCTGTCTTTCTCCTCCTCTAACCCTCTGTCTTTCTCCTCCTCTAACCCTCTGTCTTTCTCCTCCTCTAACCCTCTGTCTTTCTCCTCCTCTAACCCTCTCTCTCCTCCTCTAACCCTCTGTCTTTCTCCTCCTCTAACCCTCTGTCTTTCTCCTCCTCTAACCCTCTGTCTTTCTCCTCCTCTAACCCTCTGTCTTTCTCCTCCTCTAACCCTCTGTCTTTCTCCTCCTCTAACCCCCTCTGTCTTTCTCCTCCTCTAACCCTCTGTCTTTCTCCTCCTCTAACCCTCTGTCTTTCTCCTCCTCTAACCCTCTGTCTTTCTCCTCCTCTAACCCTCTGTCTTTCTCCTCCTCTAACCCTCTGTCTTTCTCCTCCTCTAACCCTCTGTCTTTCTCCTCCTCTAACCCTCTGTCTTTCTCCTCCTCTAACCTCTCTGTCTTTCTCCTCCTCTAACCCTCTGTCTTTCTCCTCCTCTAACCCTCTCTCTCCTCCTCTAACCCTCTGTCTTTCTCCTCCTCTAACCCTCTCTCTCCTCCTCTAACCCTCTGTCTTTCTCCTCCTCTAACCCTCTCTCTTTCTCCTCCTCTAACCCTCTGTCTTTCTCCTCCTCTAACCCTCTCTCTCCTCCTCTAACCCTCTGTCTTTCTCCTCCTCTAACCCTCTCTGTCTTTCTCCTCCTCTAACCCTCTGTCTTTCTCCTCCTCTAACCCTCTGTCTTTCTCCTCCTCTAACCCTCTCTCTCCTCCTCTAACCCTCTGTCTTTCTCCTCCTCTAACCCTCTGTCTTTCTCCTCCTCTAACCCTCTCTCTTTCTCCTCCTCTAACCCTCTGTCTTTCTCCTCCTCTAACCCTCTGTCTTTCTCCTCCTCTAACCCTCTGTCTTTCTCCTCCTCTAACCCTCTGTCTTTCTCCTCCTCTAACCCTCTGTCTTTCTCCTCCTCTAACCCTCTCTTTCTCCTCCTCTAACCCTCTGTCTTTCTCCTCCTCTAACCCTCTGTCTTTCTCCTCCTCTAACCCTCTGTCTTTCTCCTCCTCTAACCCTCTCTCTTTCTCCTCCTCTAACCCTCTGTCTTTCTCCTCCTCTAACCCTCTGTCTTTCTCCTCCTCTAACCCTCTGTCTTTCTCCTCCTCTAACCCTCTGTCTTTCTCCTCCTCTAACCCTCTGTCTTTCTCCTCCTCTAACCCTCTGTCTTTCTCCTCCTCTAACCCTCTGTCTTTCTCCTCCTCTAACCCTCTGTCTTTCTCCTCCTCTAACCCTCTGTCTTTCTCCTCCTCTAACCCTCTGTCTTTCTCCTCCTCTAACCCTCTCTCTCCTCCTCTAACCCTCTCCTCTAACCCTCTGTCTTTCTCCTCCTCTAACCCTCTCTCCTTTCTCCTCCTCCTAACCCTCTCTCTTTCTCCTCCTCTAACCCTCTCTTTCTCCTCCTCTAACCCTCTGTCTTTCTCCTCCTCTAACCCTCTGTCTTTCTCCTCCTCTAACCCTCTCTCTTTCTCCTCCTCTAACCCTCTGTCTTTCTCCTCCTCTAACCCTCTGTCTTTCTCCTCCTCTAACCCTCTCTGTCTTTCTCCTCCTCTAACCCTCTGTCTTTCTCCTCCTCTAACCCTCTCTCTTTCTCCTCCTCTAACCCTCTGTCTTTCTCCTCCTCTAACCCTCTGTCTTTCTCCTCCTCTAACCCTCTCTCTTTCTCCTCCTCTAACCCTCTGTCTTTCTCCTCCTCTAACCCTCTCTTTCTCCTCCTCTAACCCTCTGTCTTTCTCCTCCTCTAACCCTCTCTCTTTCTCCTCCTCTAACCCTCTGTCTTTCTCCTCCTCTAACCCCTGTCTTTCTCCTCCTCTAACCCTCTCTCTTTCTCCTCCTCTAACCCTCTGTCTTTCTCCTCCTCTAACCCTCTCTCTCCTCCTCTAACCCTCTGTCTTTCTCCTCCTCTAACCCTCTGTCTTTCTCCTCCTCTAACCCTCTGTCTTTCTCCTCCTCTAACCCTCTGTCTTTCTCCTCCTCTAACCCTCTGTCTTTCTCCTCCTCTAACCCTCTGTCTTTCTCCTCCTCTAACCCTCTCTCTTTCTCTCTCTCCCCTCCTCTAACCCTCTCTCTTTCTCCTCCTCTAACCCTCTCTCTTTCTCCTCCTCTAACCCTCTGTCTTTCTCCTCCTCTAACCCTCTGTCTTTCTCTAACTCCTCTCTAACCCTCCTCTCTTTCTCCTCCTCTAACCCTCTGTCTTTCTCCTCCTCTAACCCTCTCTCTCTCCTCCTCTAACCCTCTGTCTTTCTCCTCCTCTAACCCTCTGTCTTTCTCCTCCTCTAACCCTCTGTCTTTCTCCTCCTCTAACCCTCTGTCTTTCTCCTCCTCTAACCCTCTGTCTTTCTCCTCCTCTAACCCTCTGTCTTTCTCCTCCTCTAACCCTCTGTCTTTCTCCTCCTCTAACCCTCTCTCTTTCTCCTCCTCTAACCCTCTGTCTTTCTCCTCCTCTAACCCTCTGTCTTTCTCCTCCTCTAACCCTCTCTTTCTCTCCTCCTCTAACCCTCTGTCTTTCTCCTCCTCTAACCCTCTGTCTTTCTCCTCCTCTAACCCTCTGTCTTTCTCCTCCTCTAACCCTCTGTCTTTCTCCTCCTCTAACCCTCTCTCTTTCTCCTCCTCTAACCCTCTCTCTCCTCCTCTAACCCTCTGTCTTTCTCCTCCTCTAACCCTCTGTCTTTCTCCTCCTCTAACCCTCTGTCTTCCTCCTCCTCTAACCCTCTGTCTTTCTCCTCCTCTCCTCCTCTAACCCTCTGTCTTTTCCTCCTCTAACCCTCTCTCTTTCTCCTCCTCTAACCCTCTCTCTTTCTCCTCCTCTAACCCTCTCTTTCTCCTCCTCTAACCCTCTGTCTTTCTCCTCCTCTAACCCTCTGTCTTTCTCCTCCTCTAACCCTCTCTCTCCTCCTCTAACCCTCTGTCTTTCTCCTCCTCTAACCCTCTGTCTTTCTCCTCCTCTAACCCTCTGTCTTTCTCCTCCTCTAACCCTCTGTCTTTCTCCTCCTCTAACCCTCTGTCTTTTCCTCCTCTAACCCTCTCTCTTTCTCCTCCTCTAACCCTCTGTCTTTCTCCTCCTCTAACCCTCTGTCTTTCTCCTCCTCTAACTCTGTCTTTCTCTCTCTTTCTCTCCTCCTCTAACCCTCTGTCTTTCTCCTCCTCTAACCCTCTGTCTTTCTCCTCCTCTAACCCTCTGTCTTTCTCCTCCTCTAACCCTCTCTCTCCTCCTCTAACCCTCTGTCTTTCTCCTCCTCTAACCCTCTGTCTTTCTCCTCCTCTAACCCTCTCTTTCTCCTCCTCTAACCCTCTCTTTCTCCTCCTCTAACCCTCTGTCTTTCTCCTCCTCTAACCCTCTGTCTTTCTCCTCCTCTAACCCTCTGTCTTTCTCCTCCTCTAACCCTCTGTCTTTCTCCTCCTCTAACCCTCTGTCTTTCTCCTCCTCTAACCCTCTGTCTTTCTCCTCCTCTAACCCTCTCTCTTTCTCCTCCTCTAACCCTCTGTCTTTCTCCTCCTCTAACCCTCTGTCTTTCTCCTCCTCTAACCCTCTCTCTTTCTCCTCCTCTAACCCTCTGTCTTTCTCCTCCTCTAACCCTCTGTCTTTCTCCTCCTCTAACCCTCTCTCTTTCTCCTCCTCTAACCCTCTGTCTTTCTCCTCCTCTAACCCTCTGTCTTTCTCCTCCTCTAACCCTCTGTCTTTCTCCTCCTCTAACCCTCTCTTTCTCCTCCTCTAACCCTCTGTCTTTCTCCTCCTCTAACCCTCTCTCTTTCTCCTCCTCTAACCCTCTCTCTTTCTCCTCTCTAACCCCTCTTTCTCCTCCTCTAACCCTCTCTTTCTCCTCCTCTAACCCTCTGTCTTTCTCCTCCTCTAACCCTCTCTCTTTCTCCTCCTCTAACCCTCTCTCTTTCTCCTCCTCTAACCCTCTCTTTCTCCTCCTCTAACCCTCTGTCTTTCTCCTCCTCTAACCCTCTGTCTTTCTCCTCCTCTAACCCTCTCTCTTTCTCCTCCTCTAACCCTCTGTCTTTCTCCTCCTCTAACCCTCTGTCTTTCTCCTCCTCTAACCCTCTCTCTTTTCTCCTCCTCTAACCCTCTGTCTTTCTCCTCCTCTAACCCTCTCTCTCCTCCTCTAACCCTCTGTCTTTCTCCTCCTCTAACCCTCTGTCTTTCTCCTCCTCTAACCCTCTCTCTTTCTCCTCCTCTAACCCTCTGTCTTTCTCCTCCTCTAACCCTCTGTCTTTCTCCTCCTCTAACCCTTTCTCCTCCTCTAACCCTCTCTCTTTCTCCTCCTCTAACCCTCTGTCTTTCTCCTCCTCTAACCCTCTGTCTTTCTCCTCCTCTAACCCTCTCTCTTTCTCCTCCTCTAACCCTCTCTTTCTCCTCCTCTAACCCTCTGTCTTTCTCCTCCTCTAACCCTCTGTCTTTCTCCTCCTCTAACCCTCTCTCTTTCTCCTCCTCTAACCCTCTGTCTTTCTCCTCCTCTAACCCTCTGTCTTTCTCCTCTCTGTCTAACCCTCTCTTTCTCCTCCTCTAACCCTCTGTCTTTCTCCTCCTCTAACCCTCTGTCTTTCTCCTCCTCTAACCCTCTCTCTCCTCCTCTAACCCTCTGTCTTTCTCCTCCTCTAACCCTCTGTCTTTCTCCTCCTCTAACCCTCTCTCTTTCTCCTCCTCTAACCCTCTGTCTTTCTCCTCCTCTAACCCTCTGTCTTTCTCCTCCTCTAACCCTCTGTCTTTCTCCTCCTCTAACCCTCTGTCTTTCTCCTCCTCTAACCCTCTGTCTTTCTCCTCCTCTAACCCTCTGTCTTTCTCCTCCTCTAACCCTCTGTCTTTCTCCTCCTCTAACCCTCTTTCTCCTTTCTAACCCTCCTCTCCTCCTCTAACCCTCTGTCTTTCTCCTCCTCTAACCCTGTCTTTCTCCTCCTCTAACCCTCTGTCTTTCTCCTCCTCTAACCCTCTGTCTTTCTCCTCCTCTAACCCTCTGTCTTTCTCCTCCTCTAACCCTCTGTCTTTCTCCTCCTCTAACCCTCTGTCTTTCTCCTCCTCTAACCCTCTGTCTTTCTCCTCCTCTAACCCTCTCTCTTTCTCCTCCTCTAACCCTCTGTCTTTCTCCTCCTCTAACCCTCTGTCTTTCTCCTCCTCTAACCCTCTGTCTTTCTCCTCCTCTAACCCTCTGTCTTTCTCCTCCTCTAACCCTCTGTCTTTCTCCTCCTCTAACCTCCTCTGTCTTTCTCCTCCTCTAACCTCTCTCTTTCTCCTCCTCTAACCCTCTGTCTTTCTCCTCCTCTAACCCTCTCTCTCTCCTCCTCTAACCCTCTGTCTTTCTCCTCCTCTAACCCTCTCTCTTTCTCCTCCTCTAACCCTCTAACCCTCTTCTCCTCCTCCTCTAACCCTCTGTCTTTCTCCTCCTCTAACCCTCTGTCTTTCTCCTCCTCTAACCCTCTGTCTTTCTCCTCCTCTAACCCTCTGTCTTTCTCCTCCTCTAACCCTCTGTCTTTCTCCTCCTCTAACCCTCTGTCTTTCTCCTCCTCTAACCCTCTCTCTTTCTCCTCCTCTAACCCTCTGTCTTTCTCCTCCTCTAACCCTCTCTCTTTCTCCTCCTCTAACCCTCTGTCTTTCTCCTCCTCTAACCCTCTCCTCTTTCTGTCTCCTCCTAACCCTCTGTCTTTCTCCTCCTCTAACCCTCTCTTTCTCCTCCTCTAACCCTCTGTCTTTCTCCTCCTCTAACCCTCTGTCTTTCTCCTCCTCTAACCCTCTCTTTCTCCTCCTCTAACCCCTGTCTTTCTCCTCCTCTAACCCTCTGTCTTTCTCCTCCTCTAACCCTCTCTCTTTCTCCTCCTCTAACCCTCTGTCTTTCTCCTCCTCTAACCCTCTCTTTCTCCTCCTCTAACCCTCTCTTTCTCCTCCTCTAACCCTCTGTCTTTCTCCTCCTCTAACCCTCTGTCTTTCTCCTCCTCTAACCCTCTCTCTCTCCTCCTCTAACCCTCTGTCTTTCTCCTCCTCTAACCCTCTGTCTTTCTCCTCCTCTAACCCTCTGTCTTTCTCCTCCTCTAACCCTCTGTCTTTCTCCTCCTCTAACCCTCTGTCTTTCTCCTCCTCTAACCCTCTGTCTTTCTCCTCCTCTAACCCTCTCTCTTTCTCCTCCTCTAACCCTCTGTCTTTCTCCTCCTCTAACCCTCTGTCTTTCTCCTCCTCTAACCCTCTGTCTTTCTCCTCCTCTAACCCTCTGTCTTTCTCCTCCTCTAACCCTCTGTCTTTCTCCTAACCCTCTGTCTTTCTCCCTCTAACCCTCTCTCTTTCTCCTCCTCTAACCCTCTTTCTTTCTCCTCCTCTAACCCTCTCTCTCCTCCTCTAACCCTCTGTCTTTCTCCTCCTCTAACCCTCTCTCTTTCTCCTCCTCTAACCCTCTCTCTTTCTCCTCCTCTAACCCTCTCTTTCTCCTCCTCTAACCCTCTGTCTTTCTCCTCCTCTAACCCTCTGTCTTTCTCCTCCTCTAACCCTCTCTCTTTCTCCTCCTCTAACCCCTCTCCTCTTTCTCCTCCTCTAACCCTCTGTCTTTCTCCTCCTCTAACCCTCTCTCTTTCTCCTCCTCTAACCCTCTGTCTTTCTCCTCCTCTAACCCTCTCTCTCTCCTCCTCTCTAACCCTCTGTCTTTCTCCTCCTCTAACCCTCTGTCTTTCTCCTCCTCTAACCCTCTCTCTTTCTCCTCCTCTAACCCTCTCTCTTTCTCCTCCTCTAACCCTCTGTCTTTCTCCTCCTCTAACCCTCTGTCTTTCTCCTCCTCTAACCCTCTGTCTTTCTCCTCCTCTAACCCTCTAACCTCTCTTTCTCCTCCTCTAACCCTCTCTCTTTCTCCTCCTCTAACCCTCTCTCTTTCTCCTCCTCTAACCCTCTGTCTTTCTCCTCCTCTAACCCTCTGTCTTTCTCCTCCTCTAACCCTCTCTCTTTCTCCTCCTCTAACCCTCTCTCCTCCTCTTCTCTTTCTCCTCTAACCCTCTGTCTTTCTCCTCCTCTAACCCTCTGTCTTTCTCCTCCTCTAACCCTCTCTCTTTCTCCTCCTCTAACCCTCTGTCTTTCTCCTCCTCTAACCCTCTCTCTCCTCCTCTAACCCTCTGTCTTTCTCCTCCCTCTTCTCCTCCTCTAACCCTCTGTCTTTAACCCTCCTCCTCTAACCCCTCTCTTTCTCCTCCTCTAACCCTCTGTCTTTCTCCTCCTCTAACCCTCTGTCTTTCTCCTCCTCTAACCCTCTGTCTTTCTCCTCCTCTAACCCTCTCTCTTTCTCCTCCTCTAACCCTCTGTCTTTCTCCTCCTCTAACCCTCTGTCTTTCTCCTCCTCTAACCCTCTGTCTTTCTCCTCCTCTAACCCTCTGTCTTTCTCCTCCTCTAACCCTCTGTCTTTCTCCTCCTCTAACCCTCTGTCTTTCTCCTCCTCTAACCCTCTCTCTTTTCTCCTCCTCTAACCCTCTGTCTTTCTCCTCCTCTAACCCTCTGTCTTTCTCCTCCTCTAACCCTCTGTCTTTCTCCTCTTTCTCCTCCTCTAACCCTCTGTCTTTCTCCTCCTCTAACCCTCTGTCTTTCTCCTCCTCTAACCCTCTGTCTTTCTCCTCCTCTAACCCTCTGTCTTTCTCCTCCTCTAACCCTCTGTCTTTCTCCTCCTCTAACCCTCTGTCTTTCTCCTCCTCTAACCCTCTCTCTTTCTCCTCCTCTAACCCTCTCTCTTTCTCCTCCTCTAACCCTCTGTCTTTCTCCTCCCTCTAACCCTCTGTCTTTCTCCTCCTCTAACCCTCTCTTTCTCCTCCTCTAACCCTCTCTTTCTCCTCCTCTAACCCTCTGTCTTTCTCCTCCTCTAACCCTCTGTCTTTCTCCTCCTCTAACCCTCTCTCTTTCTCCTCCTCTAACCCTCTGTCTTTCTCCTCCTCTAACCCTCTGTCTTTCTCCTCCTCTAACCCTCTCTTTCTCCTCCTCTAACCCTCTGTCTTTCTCCTCCTCTAACCCTCTGTCTTTCTCCTCCTCTAACCCTCTGTCTTTCTCCTCCTCTAACCTTTCTGTCCTCCTCCTCTAACCCTCTGTCTTTCTCCTCCTCTAACCCTCTCTCTTTCTCCTCCTCTAACCCTCTCTCTTTCTCCTCCTCTAACCCTCTGTCTTTCTCCTCCTCTAACCCTCTCTCTTTCTCCTCCTCTAACCCCTCTTTCTCCTCCTCTAACCCTCTGTCTTTCTCCTCCTCTAACCCTCTGTCTTTCTCCTCCTCTAACCCTCTGTCTTTCTCCTCCTCTAACCCTCTCTCTTTCTCCTCCTCTAACCCTCTGTCTTTCTCCTCCTCTAACCCTCTGTCTTTCTCCTCCTCTAACCCTCTCTCTTTCTCCTCCTCTAACCCTCTGTCTCTCTCCTCTAACCCTCTGTCTTTCTCCTCCTCTAACCCTCTGTCTTTCTCCTCCTCTAACCCTCTGTCTCTCTCCTCCTCTAACCCTCTAACCCTCTGTCTTTCTCCTCCTCTAACCCTCTGTCTTTCTCCTCCTCTAACCCTCTGTCTTTCTCCTCCTCTAACCCTCTGTCTTTCTCCTCCCTAACCCTCTGTCTTTCTCCTCCTCTAACCCTCTGTCTTTCTCCTCCTCTAACCCTCCTCTCTCTTTCTCCTCCTCTAACCCTCTGTCTTTCTCCTCCTCTAACCCTCTCTGTCTTTCTCCTCCTCTAACCCTCTCTCTTTCTCCTCCTCTAACCCCTCTCTTTCTCCTCCTCTAACCCTCTCTCTTTCTCCTCCTCTAACCCTCTGTCTTTCTCCTCCTCTAACCCTCTGTCTTTCTCCTCCTCTAACCCTCTGTCTTTCTCCTCCTCTAACCCTCTGTCTTTCTCCTCCTCTAACCCTCTCTCTTTCTCCTCCTCTAACCCTCTGTCTTTCTCCTCCTCTAACCCTCTCTCTCTTTCTCCTCCTCTAACCCTCTGTCTTTCTCCTCCTCTAACCCTCTGTCTTTCTCCTCCTCTAACCCTCTGTCTTTCTCCTCCTCTAACCCTCTGTCTTTCTCCTCCTCTAACCCTCTCTCTTTCTCCTCCTCTAACCCTCTGTCTTTCTCCTCCTCTAACCCTCTGTCTTTCTCCTCCTCTAACCCTCTGTCTTTCTCCTCCTCTAACCCTCTCTCTTTCTCCTCCTCTAACCCTCTGTCTTTCTCCTCCTCTAACCCTCTGTCTTTCTCTTAACCCTCTCTCCTCCTCTAACCCTCTCCTCTTTCTCTTTCTCCCTCTAACCCTCTGTCTTTCTCCTCCTCTAACCCTCTGTCTTTCTCCTCCTCTAACCCTCTGTCTTTCTCCTCCTCTAACCCTCTGTCTTTCTCCTCCTCTAACCCTCTGTCTTTCTCCTCCTCTAACCCTCTGTCTTTCTCCTCCTCTAACCCTCTGTCTTTCTCCTCCTCTAACCCTCTGTCTTTCTCCTCCTCTAACCCTCTGTCTTTCTCCTCCTCTAACCCTCTGTCTTTCTCCTCCTCTAACCCTCTGTCTTTCTCCTCCTCTAACCCTCTGTCTTTCTCCTCCTCTAACCCTCTGTCTTTCTCCTCCTCTAACCCTCTGTCTTTCTCCTCCTCTAACCCTCTGTCTTTCTCCTCCTCTAACCCTCTGTCTTTCTCCTCCTCTAACCCTCTGTCTTTCTCCTCCTCTAACCCTCTCTTTCTCCTCCTCTAACCCTCTGTCTTTCTCCTCCTCCTCCTCTAACCCTCTGTCTTTCTCCTCCTCTAACCCTCTGTCTTTCTCCTCCTCTAACCCTCTGTCTTTCTCCTCCTCTAACCCTCTGTCTTTCTCCTCCTCTAACCCTCTGTCTTTCTCCTCCTCTAACCCTCTGTCTTTCTCCTCCTCTAACCCTCTGTCTTTCTCCTCCTCTAACCCTCTGTCTTTCTCCTCCTCTAACCCCTCTCTCCTCCTCTAACCCTCTGTCTTTCTCCTCCTCTAACCCTCTGTCTTTCTCCTCCTCTAACCCTCTGTCTTTCTCCTCCTCTAACCCTCTCTCTCCTCCTCTAACCCTCTGTCTTTCTCCTCCTCTAACCCTCTCTCTTTCTCCTCCTCTAACCCTCTGTCTTTCTCCTCCTCTAACCCTCTCTCTCCTCCTCTAACCCTCTGTCTTTCTCCTCCTCTAACCCTCTGTCTTTCTCCTCCTCTAACCCTCTCTCTTTCTCCTCCTCTAACCCTCTGTCTTTCTCCTCCTCTAACCCTCTGTCTTTCTCCTCCTCTAACCCTCTGTCTTTCTCTCTCCTCTAACCCTCTCTCTTTCTCCTCCTCTAACCCTCTGTCTTTCTCCTCCTCTAACCCTCTCTCTTTCTCCTCCTCTAACCCTCTGTCTTTCTCCTCCTCTAACCCTCTCTCTTTCTCCTCCTCTAACCCTCTGTCTTTCTCCTCCTCTAACCCTCTGTCTTTCTCCTCCTCTAACCCTCTGTCTTTCTCCTCCTCTAACCCTCTCTCTTTCTCCTCCTCTAACCCTCTGTCTTTCTCCTCCTCTAACCCTCTCTCTTTCTCCTCCTCTAACCCTCTCTCTTTCTCCTCCTCTAACCCTCTCTTTCTCCTCCTCTAACCCTCTCTCTTTCTCCTCCTCTAACCCCTCTCTTTCTCCTCCTCTAACCCTCTCTCTTTCTCCTCCTCTAACCCTCTGTCTTTCTCCTCCTCTAACCCTCTCTCTTTCTCTCTAACCCCTCCTCTAACCCTCCTCTTTCTCCTCCTCTAACCTCTCTCTTTCTCCTCCTCTAACCCTCTCTCTTTCTCCTCCTCTAACCCTCTGTCTTTCTCCTCCTCTAACCCTCTCTCTTTCTCCTCCTCTAACCCTCTGTCTTTCTCCTCCTCTAACCCTCTGTCTTTCTCCTCCTCTAACCCTCTCTCTTTCTCCTCCTCTAACCCTCTCTCTTTCTCCTCCTCTAACCCTCTCTCTTTCTCCTCCTCTAACCCTCTGTCTTTCTCCTCCTCTAACCCTCTGTCTTTCTCCTCCTCTAACCCTCTCTCTCTAGCCCTTTCTCTTCCTCTGCTCCTTCCCTGCTCCAATAGACTATTACAGCCTTAATTTCGAGTCTCACATTGGTATTTTAATAGATCAAAACAAGACAATATTCTAACTCCTCAGGTTAGTTGTTATGTACACTTATTTTGGTGAAGAAGAGGATTGCGGATTCTGTTGTTGCCACAGTGTTCTATTTGAAATACACTCAGCTTGGAACTTTTCATTTTGTCTGTCGCAGTCAGGAAGTAAATTACAATGGGAGAGAGAAGGATTCACAATGGAAGGTGAAAGGTTTACTTCAGAGTAATAGGGAAGGAGAAATGACATTTAACACCAGTGTAGGGACAGAGAAGGTATTACCCAGTGGTTATTTGATTTGCTGTGAGTGGACCTCTCAGTTTTGAAAAAGGTACCCCTTCATAAAAGAACAGCAAACATATCATTGAAGTACAGTAAGCTCGTACCCTATAATCAGCTGTCTCCAGTTCATTACATAGAATCTATCTAGAATTACACAGTGACATTCCACCCACTCCTCCATGGAGCTCTTCTGAGCTCAACTTATTTACCAGTCTCTCCTTTTGATTGCAATCTATTAAGAATGACCTGCCTCCCAGCTCAGTCAGAACAATTACATTGCTCTGCAGTCTGTATTGGAAATCGATAGCTACCTGGGTTCAATCAAGCCCAGGTGATAGTCCTCTTTAACCCAGAGACGCCAGAGGAGATGTCTATTGAAGGTGACGCCGATTGTCACTCGGACTCAATCCAGCCCCCTGTCGTGAGACAGAGAGGGAGCGATCCTCCAGGCAGAAATGATTCCTCCACCTGAGTCGCTCCTCAGATCGATGGGAATCGTGTTGTGATTCTCCCGACTCCTCCCTAATTGCTACAGCAGGTGAATGAGGGAGACATTGATTCTGCATGTCTGCCTGGTGTGTTAAGACATCAACAACCCTGCTGTGGCTACTCCATTACCATGGCGTTTGAACACACAATAACTAATGTTAGCTCATCATGACTGAGAAATGCATGATATTGTAAGGTAAGACAAGGCAAGACTAGTCATCCATACAGTAAACGATGAACTTGGTATATTTTGTGTTGTAATCTACTCTTCTGGGATGACACATAATAAAGTTCTGCGTCCCAAATGGTATCCTGTTCCCTGTGTAGTTCACTATAGTTCACTACTTTTGACCAGAGCCCTGAATGCAATACATAGGGAATAGGTTGCCATTTGGGACTCAGCCATTGAAGTTCCTTGATTGACACAAGTTGTACTTGAGAAAAGTCATTGTAAGGCGACGTGCAGCTGGACTCCAGATCCTAAACAAACTGGACAGGAGTATAGTCCCCTGAATTAAAAACAGATATATTTATAGACTGGTAAATCAATCCAACTCAACATCACAGTGAAGTAGAACAGCTAACAAGACAGCACTCAGCATGAGAGGAGAGGGAGAGGGAGAGGGAGAGGGAGAGGAGAAGGAGAGGGAGAGGGAGAGGGAGAGGGAGAGGGAGAGAGGGAGAGAGGGAGAAGGAGAGGGAGAGAGGGAGAGGGAGAGGGAGAGGGAGAGGGAGAGGGAGAGAGGGAGAAGAGGGAGGGAGAAGGGAGAGGGAGAGGAGAGGGAGAGGGAGAGGGAGAGAGGGAGAAGGAGAGGGAGAAGGAGAGGGAGAAGGAGAGGGAGAGAGGGAGAGGGAGAGGGAGAAGGAAAAGGAGAGGGAGAAGGAAACCAAGGTGGCCTTCCAGCTAAATGTTCACAGAGGATATTCTAATGCCTCTCCACAGCTTTCTAGTTTCAGGATCAGATTGGGTTTCTTTCTCACCGCGAGGGAAGGGGATTAAGCTGTCAGCACCACAACAACAAGCAATTACTAACAGCCTTTCAAAAGTGAATTCTGGCACTGATGACAACTCTCTGTGCCGTAGCAGTCATTGGTGGTGACAGTTCACACAAAGAAGCGCGCATGCACCACACCTGAAGTCAAGCGTAAGGGTCTCGCCTGTAAACACAATGCCATCCGTCTTCACACAGACCTGTGGGAATACTTGTCATTTAAAAAGTGTCTGTGTTTATCAGGACAGGTTAATGTGTCCGCTTTTCTTTCTTAAATGCTCCATGTTATTATGGAGCCTGTCTGGATGCAATTAAAATACAGCAGTGGCAGAGGAGCTGTAATAAACTGCCTCATGAATGTGGCTGATGTGTCCACGTGTTCTTGTCAAGGTGAAGGGAAGAACTAGTCTGAAAATAAAGTATTCTGGACTACAGACTTATTTTTCTTTTAAACAATTGAGGTTGATGCATATTTGAATGCGTTTGATTTTAGTGCCGGCAGCTCGTTGAAAGGGGAAAGCATTATTGCTTTACCTTACTGAACTCTGGCCATGGCAAATTCATTTCATTTGACAAAAGCTTCACATCAGTGGTGAAGGAATGGGGAGGCATGCAGTCGACTTAAATAGTTGTTTTTCCCCAGTTCCCGGTGCCATAGTCTCCTAGTGGACCGTCTGAGGGAAAATAACAAGACAAATACCTCTCTTAAAGACCAAGTGCAGTCACTTTTTCCTGTGTTTTATATCATAGTGTACAACAGATGAAACTAACACCGTAAAAGATTATAAAATGTGATCAGTGTTATTTCCTGATAGTTGCTGGTTGAAAATACAATCTCCACAGGACCTTCTAATCAGCAGGCTCGTATGGGCGGGAGTTTTGGCTTCCATGGTGACATCACAATGCAGTAAATGGGTTAATAGACCAATAACAAAGGAAGTTTTAAACTACTTTTCACTCAGATCACTCACAACAGTTCTAGCAAAATTCTAGCTTGAGAAATATTTTTTTGCTGCAAAGAAATTCGTGCCCATTTTAATGGAAATCTATTACAATAAGGTACTTAAAAGTTACCCAGAATGAATTTGATATTGATATATAAATGGCTGCATTGGCCCTTTAACAATTGTGATCACCATGGACTTTGCAGCGAAACAACGATGTTAAATCAAAAAATCTTTCTCCAACTTAAGTCTTTTCATTCTTACCAAAAACAGATCACAAAGGACTAGCCTAAAAAGCAAACATTTCTCACGTAGAATAAAGCGACAGAAACATTGTCAGTGAAATCAAAAGAGGAATGTCATTGATGCCTGCGGGCACAATGACATCACCAGGCCCAGATTTATGTTAACACCAGAAGTCCTTCCCCCGTGGTAGAGGTTCGCTCTTCATGGCTCAGGTTCTGAATGGATGATAAATCCTATTGAGGGGCAGCTGAGCTGGCTCCTGCTATTGTGGCCTTTGTCAAAAACCATTACACAGAACTGCAAACAGGTTTTCTATGTGGTGTTACGGTCAGTATCAAATAACCAGCATAGTATAATGCCAGATCAAAACTTTTAGAAACAAAGGATTGGATTTAGCCTCTTTATTGTGGCGTCCAGTGCTTTCCTTGAATGTTTAAAGGGAAAATAAGAATGTTTAAAGGGAAAATAAGAATGTTTAAAGGGAAAATAAGAATGTTTAAAGGGAAAATAAGAATGTTTAAAGGGAAAATAAGAATGTTTAAAGGGAAAATAAGAATGTTTAAAGGGAAAATAAGAATGGGAAAATGGGAAAATCAAAACAACAAATGACACACTGTATTTGTTCCAACCAAAATTGGGATGAAATGCAATGTCAAAGCTGAAGCTCCAGCCTGTAGCCTTTTTGTATTCATAATCATTTGGTGGGAAAAAATCTATATGTTTCTTCAAAGAAGTCAAATATAGAAATTGAGCCCATCAAAAACTAGTCTGGGAACTCGATTGATTCTAATCAGCGTTCACTTTACAAAGCGAGGGTGAGAGGTTTCATCTCAAATATGCTATGTAAATATTTTGTAGGCCCGGTCAATAACATCGTTATGAGATCTCAGAGAGAGAGAGAGAGAGAGAGAGAGAGAGAGAGAGAGAGAGAGAGGCAATCCTTACCAACCTTTTCACTTGACATTTATGTCTGTTAGAAACTGGAAATTGCAGTCAGGCTCCTGGCAGATTCACTCAATCTATGGTAATGATTTGGACCGATAGGTTGAATTACAATGTGCAGCAAGAATTAGTTCTCAAATGATACTTATATTTTATTCATATAATGATGGACAATTCCTTACCAGATTATATGATTCCTGTGTCCCAGGCAAACAAATGATCCACATCAAAAAGACCAGGCTAAGAAAAGCCACCATGCTCTGCCAACTGTTACAGTATTTCATAACTACATGACCTTTATGAAAACCAGAAAGGTCACAATTATGTCTATCATCAGGAACCACTCCAAACAGGCTAGTTTACAGCCAGTTTGGGTCCCACCCTGAATAGATATGAAAAGTCCCATGTAAGAGAACAAGTCACATCATCAACACGTGTACACTATACACATCTGCTCTGAAATTAAAGCTATTCAACCTTTTCAACCTTTTCAAGTGGGTATTTTTCAGAACAACATTTACTGCGCATAGATAAAAAATGAGAAGCACTGACCTTTTCAAAAGGGTCAAAAAAGAAGAGCCTGTCCATTAAATGAGTCTCTCTTTCAGACTCATGGCTGGGCCAGGAAGAGAAGAGTGCCCTCCAGCCTCAACATGTGTGTGTGTTTGTGTGTGCACATCTGTGCGTCGTGTGTGTGTGTGTGTGTGTGTGCACATCCGTGTGTCGTGTGTGTGTGTATGCACATCCGTGCGTTGTGTGTGTGTGTATGCACATCCGTGCGTCGTGTGTGTGTGTATGCACATCCGTGCGTTGTGTGTGTGTGTATGCACATCCGTGTGTTTGTGTGTGTTAGTGTGTGTTGGTCTGTGGAGATCCATCATTCGACCCGCTCTGCTCCGCCTCAGTCCTGTGTATCTGATGTGTGTTATCTGTCCTGGGCAGATCCTGCAGCTCCACCAGGCTGTGTGATGGAGCAGGACAAGCCATTAGTCATAAAACACTGAGGCAGCCCATTATCCACACTTTGATCCACAGCACACTGCCTGTAAATACACACTGGCCTGTCAGACTGACACCTGGCCAGAGGAAAGAGAGAGACGACAGACAGAGCACAGAGCAAAGTTATGTCCCAAATGACACCCCATTCCCTACATAATGCACAAAGGTAGTGGGCTATTTGGGAATAGGGTGCCATTTGGGACACATCCTAGGTTTCTGGATGGACTCTACCATGCTCTGGTACGTCCACCACTTCCGCGGTTCCCCCTTCACGTCACTATAACTGACTGCATTGATGGAGGCTGATTTGGGCATGAATTTGTCTCGGGGGACAGGGAGGAGATTGTATGTATTGGCCCATTAGACGTTGATAATGAGAGATCCAGTTGGTTACTGCATCTGGAGGACTCATCTTTATCCTATACTCTCATGTTACACACACGCACATGCGCACACACACACACACACAAGAAAGAAAGAGAGAATTAGAGTGAGCATTCTTAAATTCACACAGGACACCAGATAACAGACTGACCCTAGCCCCCCGACATATAAACTACTGCAGCATAAATACTGGAGGCTGAGACAGGAGGAGTTAGGATACACTGTGGCTCCATCTGATGATACCCCCGGACAGAGCAGGATATAACCCCACCCACTTTGCCAAAGCACAGCCTCCACACCACTAGAGGGATATCTTCAACCACCAATTTACCATCCTGAGGCAGTTAACCCACTGTTCCTAGGCCGTCATTGAAAATAAGAATTTGTTCTTAACTGACTTGCCTAGTTAAATAAAGGTAATTCTTTTTATTATCTGATATTATACACAATGTCATATTCTAAATTTAACCATTGCACTGTGCACAGAGACCCAGAATCTTGATGTCTCTACAATCCCACCTGGTAATAACACAAGAGGTGTTTCTACAATCTAACCTTGTAATAACACAAGATATGTTTCTACAATCTAACCTTCGTAATAACACAAGAGATGCCTCTACAATCTAACCTTCGTAATAACACAAGAGATGTCTCTACAATCTAACCTTCGTAATAACACAAGAGATGTCTCTACAATCTAACCTTCATAATAACACAAGAGATGCCTCTACAATCTAACATTTAAATAACACAAGAGATGTCTCTACAATCTAACCTTTAAATAACACAAGAGATGTCTCTACAATCTAACCTTCATAATAACACAAGAGATGTCTCTACAATCTAACATTTAAATAACACAAGAGATGTCTCTACAATCTAACCTTTAAATAACACAAGAGATGTCTCTACAATCTAACCTTTAAATAACACAAGAGATGTCTCTACAATCTAAACTATAAATAACACGAGATGTCTCTACAATCTAACCTTCATAATAACACAAGAGATGTCTCTACAATATAACCTTTAAATAACACAAGAGATGCCTCTACAATCTAAACTATAAATAACACAAGAGATGTCTCTACAATCTAACCTTTAAATAACACAAGAGATGTCTCTACAATCTAGCCTTGTAATAACACAAGAGATGCCTCTACAATCTAACCTTGCAATAACACAAGAGATGTCTCTACAATCTAACCTTTAAATAACACAAGAGATGTCTCTACAATCTAACCTTTAAATAACACAAGAGATGTCTCTACAATCTAACCTTTAAATAACACAAGAGATGCCTCTACAATCTAACCTTCGTAATAACACAAGAGATGTCTCTACAATAACACAAGAGATGTCTCTACAATCTAGCCTTGTAATAACACAAGAGATGTCTCTACAATCTAACCTTTAAATAACACAAGAGATGTCTCTACAATCTAACCTTCATAATAACACAAGAGATGTCTCTACAATCTAACCTTCGTAATAACACAAGAGATGTCTCTACAATCTAACCTTTAAATAACACAAGAGATGTCTCTACAATCTAACCTTGCAATAACACAAGAGATGTCTCTACAATCTAACCTTTAAATAACACAAGAGATGTCTCTACAATCTAACCTTTAAATAACACAAGAGATGTCTCTACAATCTAACCTTGTAATAACACAAGAGATGTCTCTACAATCTAACCTTCGTAATAACACAAGAGATGTCTCTACAATCTAACCTTGCAATAACACAAGAGATGTCTCTACAATCTAACCTTGCAATAACACAAGAGTTGTTCAATGTTTTTCTTCCAAGCAAACAGTAATAAAAATGCTTTATGGGTCAACTTCATGATAATAATCATAAAACTGTCTCTCACCTAAATGGATGTCTACTCCCTGATGCCCAGGGGAGTCCCTGCCTGCCTCTCTCTGAAACAAACAAACAAACACATTAACAACCCAGCCTCTCCTCATGAATTCTGGTCCACTACAGATGTATGCAATATATCCCAGTAAATAGAACCACCATAAGGGTTTATGTGATTGGGTTGTGCTGAAAAGGACAAGAAGATATTAAATAGCAGACGTTGACATTCTGCACTAAACACTTGATTTCCAGCTAGGGATGATTGTTTATCCTCAATAACAGTTAGAGTTATTGTAAATGAAATGGGATGGAATCACACCCCACACGTTCGCTTCTAGTGAAACAACAAGCAATACAAATACAATTCCAATGTATGTACAAGGTAAATGTATTTGCTGTGTAAGCTATAGTGGTATATTCTATTCTCTCCTTCTGACACCTTTCCATAAAATGGACGCCTGGCTAGCAAGAGACAGTGAGTTTTCTGTGAGTATGTCAGTCTCAGGTGGAGATTTGTAGCCATCAGTCCTGCTGACAAAGACCTACAGCAGGGTTCCCCAACTGTCAGCCCAAGGGACACATTTGGTTTTATATATAAATATTGTAATTTTCATTATTGGACATAAAAGACTGTAATACACCAGGAAATCAGCTCCAAACAATTTTAATTTTGTAAATCTGTTCCCAAGTACTCCCACGCATAATAGATACGTGATCGTATACATATATGTAAGCAAGGTTTTAAATTATTCTGTTTATATACAAATATTACATGTGTTTGGGCTTCTTGCGGTCAATTTGCAGTCTACAAATGAATGGAGTTGATGATCGCTGGCCTACAGTATGAGGTAGAGATGACCTCGCCCTGCTAAACACAAATGAATGGAGTTGATGATCGCTGGCCTACAGTATGAGGTAGAGATGACCTCGCCCTGCTAAACACAAATGAATGGAGTTGATGATCGCTGGCCTACAGTATGAGGTAGAGATGACAGTATGAGGTAGAGATGACCTCGCCCTGCTAAACACAAATGAATGGAGTTGATGATCGCTGGCCTACAGTATGAGGTAGAGATGACCTCGCTCTGCTAAACACATTTGACCACATCTTTACTGTGGCCTGCTGCTGACACATAACAACTGTTTTCTTATTCTTCTCACTTTAATTGCTGTGTCTGTATACCAAGCAAGCAGAACTAGCTGGTACGTTACCATTATCCAGTGAGGATATGTATCGTAAAACCACACATTCACAACCTTTTTTAATTGATAACGTATTCTTAGTAATACATGGCCTGTGTTAGATGTTAAAAGAGTCAAAAAGGGAATTGTTTCAATTTCAGTTTTATTTATTAAAATCTTTTTTTTTTGTGGTGTTCAAGATGTATTTAATTTAATTTTAATTTTATGTCTTGCAATTATTAGAAAACAATGAAAACAACCCTGAGCTTTATAATGAACTCTTTATGGACAGCCCACATTGGCTATATTTGGATCCAGTCTGCCTATATTCATTGTCTAACACGGAACATGGACTGGACTGTACCATCAAACAGAAGGAGGTGTGAATAAAAAGGCCAAATACTGAAATATATTTGTTGTTGTTTTTATGATTTAAATTCAGGGGCCATTTCTCCGGCAGCTCCTCGAATTCATGGGATGCACTCGGTCTAGTTCTTATTCAGCCTGAGCTCCTCGTCTGAGCAGCGTATCGACTGAACCGACAGGAAAAGAGAGAGAGAGAGGGGAAGAGAAAGGAAATAGAGAGAGAGAGGGAGCGGGCTGCTGAAAAATTCATGCCTGTGCCAGCTCACTCCATTCTCAGCTCAGCAGGGGCCTGGCTTTGATACTTCACACTCAGAGAAAAAATGCAAATGATTTTTCCTACATAACATGGAGAGAATATATCCCGTGAAAATGATCAAATCTCTGGCCAAACAATTAATAATATAGCCAGAATAGATTCCAATCTGGGGGGGTTCAGATTCTAGAACAATGTGTTTTATTTAAGGTTTGGACAACGTTGTTCCCACAGTCTATTTTTAAGATAAAGGTGCTAGATTTATGTTTCAATAAATTGTTGAAATTGAATATCTCAAGGTCAACCAAATGTGTAGAAATAGATTATTCCAACATTGTAACAGAAACTAAATGAATTCCCAATCTAAGAACTAACACAATACATATCTTAATAACTGTACTAAGTATTTTGGTCAAAAATGGATGAAAATCAAAACGATCATCTACCAATGTGGGACCAGAAGCAGAGCCTGAGTCCAATACGCCAATCAGTCATGAATTAGAAGTACGGAGAGGAAAGGTGGCTTGAGGAAATATTGGCTTTGACAGGTAGCACAGTAGGGGGCCCTGCGCTGCAGTAAGACTACAGATCTATTTTTTCACTCAGACGCTATTTCAAGAATGCTGATGAGATATTCTCCTATGTTTAGAGCTCAGTCCCTCACCAAAGGAAAAGGTTGATTCAACTCTTCGACTCCAACGGACAAAATGAGCAGCGACGTATAAACACTGGTTTCTGTATTGTTATTATTATAGTGTTGTGATATAAAACTGGGTCCGTTCGATGGACAATTCAGATCTGTTCTTTTAGATGTGATGTCAGTGGATTAGGTTAGTGGTGGGAGGGGTGGAGTTTGGCTGGGGTGTTTCTGTGTGTGTGTGTGTGTGTGTGTGTGTGTGTGTGTGTGTGTGTGTGTGTGTGTGTGTGTGTGTGTGTAGAATGGTTGGTGGAGGTTGTGGAGGGTTTGTGGTTTGTGGCTGGTAGGGGTGGAGTATGACATATGTGTGTTTGTATGTGTATGTGTGCATGGGCATATGTGCCTGTGTACGTGTGTACATGCATGCACTGGAGTGTGTGTGCGTTGTGTGTGTGTGTCTGTATAGGGGGGTTGTGGAGGCTGGGTTGGGGTGAGTTAGGGGAGCTCTGCTCGTAATAATGTCTTCTCCACAGCAGGACAATTATAGCACAGCATCTGGGCTGGCCGACAAGTGACCGTCGTCGCAGGCGGAGAGGATCAGTGCTTTGTTCCGTGGCAGCGGGGCGGCATTTAGGGGAACAGATATGGATTCTGAATGCACAGCAGGATTGGGCAACGGAGAAGTGAAGGTGATGCAGGCGGTGTCACTACACACTCATACACAACAGACACATTATAATATGGTACTGTACACATCCATACACATTATAATATGGTACTGTACACATCCATACACAACAGACACATTATAATATGGTACTGTACACATCCATACACATTATAATATGGTACTGTACACATCCATACACATTATAATATGGTACTGTACACATCCATACACATTATAACAGTACACATTATAATATGGTACTGTACACATCCATACACAACAGACACATTATAATATGGTACTGTACATCCATACACATACTGTACACATCCATACACAACAGACACATTATAATATGGTACTGTACACATCCATACACAACAGACACATTATAATATGGTACTGTACACATCCATACACAACAGACACATTATAATATGGTACTGTACACATCCATACACAACAGACACATTATAATATGGTACTGTACATCCATCCAGACACATTATAATATGGTACTGTATCCATACACATTATAACATCCATCCATACACATTATAATATGGTACTGTACACATCCATACACATAATATGGTACACACATCCATAATATGGTAATATGGTACACACACATTATAATATGGTAGACACATTATAATATGGGTACACATCCATACACATTATAATATGGTACTGTACACATCCATACACAACAGACACATTATAATATGGTACTGTACACATCCATACACATTATAATATGGTACTGTACACATCCATACACAACAGACACATTATAATATGGTACTGTACACATCCATACACATTATAATATGGTACTGTACACATCCATACACAACAGACACATTATAATATGGTACTGTACACATCCATACACAACAGACACATTATAATATGGTAGACACATTATAATATGGTACTGTACACATCCATACACATTATAATATGGTACTGTACACATCCATACACATTATAATATGGTACTGTACACATCCATACACAACAGACACATTATAATATGGTACTGTACATCCATCCATACACATCCAGACACATTATAATATGGTACTGTACACATCCATACACATTATAATATGGTACTGTACACATCCATACATTATAATATGGTACTGTACACACATACACATACTGTACACATCCATACACATTATAATATGGTACTGTACACATCCATACACAACAGACACATTATAATATGGTACTGTACACATCCATACACAACAGACACATTATAATATGGTACTGTACACATCCATACACATTATAATATGGTACTGTACATCCATACACATCCAGACACATTATAATATGGTACTGTACATCCATCCATACACAACAGACACATTATAATATGGTACTGTACACATCCATTATAATATACACAACAGACACATTATAATATGGTACTGTACACACACACAGACACACATCCATACACATTATAATATGGTACTGTACACATCCATACACATTATAATATCCATACACATTATAATATGGTACTGTACACATCCATACACAACAGACACATTATAATATGGTACTGTACACATCCATACACAACAGACACATTATAATATGGTACTGTACACATCCACAGACACATTATAATATGGTACTGTACACATCCATACACATTATAATATGGTACTGTACACATCCATACATACTGTACACATCCATACACATTATAATATGGTACTATACACATCCATACACAACAGACACATTATAATATGGTACTGTACACATCCATACACATTATAATATGGTACTGTACACATCCACACATTATAATATGGTACTGTACACATCCATACACAACAGACACATTATATAATATGGTACTGTACACATCCATACACAACATACACATTATAATATGGTACTGTACACATCCATACACAACAGACACATTATAATATGGTACTGTACACATCCATACACAACAGACACATTATAATATGGTACTGTACACATCCATACACAACAGACACATTATAATATGGTACTGTACACATCCATACACATACACATCCATACATTATAATATGGTATGTACACATCCATACACATTATAATATGGTACACATCCATACACAACAGACACATTATAATATGGTACACATCCATACACAACAGACACATTATAATATGGTACTGTACATCCATACACAACAGACACATTATAATATGGTACTGTACACATCCATACACAACAGACACATTATAATATGGTACTGTACACATCCATACACAACAGACACATTATAATATGGACACATTATAATATGGTACTGTACACATCCATACACATTATAATATGGTACTGTACAGACACATTATAATATGGTACTGTACACATCCATACACATTATAATATGGTACTGTACACATCCATACACATTATAATATGGTACTGTACACATCCATACAGACACATTATAATATGGTACTGTACATCCATACACAACAGACACATTATAATATGGTACTGTACACATCCATACACAACAGACACATTATAATATGGTACTGTACACATCCATACACATTATAATATGGTACTGGTACACATCCATACACAACAGACACATTATATATGGTACTGTACACATCCATACACATTATAATATGGTACTGTACATCCATACACAACAGACACATTATAATATGGTACTGTACATCCATCCATACACACACAGACACACATTATAATATGGTACTGTACACATCCATACACAACAGACACATTATAATATGGTACTGTACACATCCATACATTATAATATGGTACTGTACACATCCATACACACAACAGACACATTATAATATGGTACTGTACACATCCATACACATTATAATATGGTACTGTACACATCCATACATTATAATATGGTACTGTACACATCCATACACACATACACATTATAATATGGTACTGTACACATCCATACACAACAGACACATTATAATATGGTACTGTACACATCCATACACATTATAATATGTACACATCCATACACAACAGACACATTATAATATGGTACTGTACACATCCATACACACAGAACATTATATTATAATATGGTACTGACACATTATAATATGGTACTGTACACATCCATACACAACAGACACATTATAATATGGTACCATACACATCCATACACATTATAATATGGTACTGTACACATCCATCCATTATAATATGGTATACACATCCATACACAACAGACAGTACTGTACACATCCACAACACATTATAATACAACAGACACATTATAAATGGTACTGTACACATCCATACACAACAGACACATTATAATATGGTACTGTACACATCCATACACATTATAATATGGTACTATACACATCCATACACAACAGACACATTATAATATGGTACTGTACACATCCATACACAACAGACACATTATAATATGGTACTGTACACATCCATACACAACAGACACATTATAATATGGTACTGTACACATCCATACACATTATAATATGGTACTGTACACATCCATACACATCCATACACATCCATACACATTATAATATGGTACTGTACATCCATCCATACACATTATAATATGGTACACATCCATACACATCCATATACATTATAATATGGTACTGTACACATCCATACACAACAGACACATTATAATATGGTACTGTACATCCATACACAACAGACACATTATAATATGGTACTGTACACATCCATACACATTATAATATGGTACACATTATAATATGGTACTGTACACATCCATACATTATATGGTACTGTACACATCCATACACAACAGACACATTATAATATGGTACTGTACACATCCATACACAACAGACACATTATAATATCCATACTGTACACATCCATATACACATTATAATATGGTACTGTACACATCCATACACATTATAATATGGTACTGTACACATCCATACACAACAGACACATTATAATATGGTACTGTACACATCCATACACCAGACACATTATAATATGGTACTGTACATCCATCCAGACACATTATAATATGGTACTGGTACATCCATACACAACAGACACATTATAATATGGTACTGTACACATCCATACATCCAGACACATTATAATATGGTACTGTACACATCCATACACATTATAATATGGTACTGTACAGACACATTATAATATGGTACTGTACACATCCATACACATTATAATATGGTACTGTACACATCCATACACAACAGACACATTATAATATGGTATACACATCCAGACATTATAATATGGTACTGTACACATCCATACACAACAGACATTATAATATGGTACTGTACACATCCATACACAACAGACACATTATAATATGGTACTGTACACATCCATACACAACAGACACATTATAATATGGTACATACATCCATTATAATATGGTACTGTACATCCATACACATGGTACATACACATTATAATATGGTACTGTACACATCCATACACAACAGACACATTATAATATGGTACTGTACACATCCATCCAGACACATTATAATATGGTACTGTACACATCCATACACAACAGACACATTATAATATGGTACTGTACACATCCATACACATTATAATATGGTACTGTACACATCCATACACATTATAATATGGTGTACACATCCATACACATTATAAACAGACACATTATAATATGGTACTGTACACATCCATACACAACAGACACATTATAATATGGTACTGTACACATCCATACACATTATAATATGGTACTGTACACATCCATACACATTATAATATGGTACTGACACATTATAATATGGTACTGTACACATCCATACACAACAGACACATTATAATATGGTACTGTACACATCCATACACATTATAATATGGTACTGTACACATCCATACACAACAGACACATTATAATATGGTACTGTACACATCCATACACATTATAATATGGTACTGTACACATCCATACACATTATAATATGGTACTGTACACATCCATACACATTATAATATGGTACTGTACACATCCATACACATTATAATATGGTACTGTACACATCCATACACAACAGACACATTATAATATGGTACTGTACACATCCATACACAACAGACACATTATAATATGGTACTGTACACATCCATACACAACAGACACATTATAATATGGTACTGTACACATCCATACACATTATAATATGGTACTGTACACATCCATACACAACAGACACATTATAATATGGTACTGTACACATCCATACACATTATAATATGGTACTGTACACATCCATACACAACAGACACATTATAATATGGTACTGTACACATCCATACACATTATAATATGGTACTGTACACATCCATACACATTATAATATGGTACTGTACACAACAGACACATTATAATATGGTACTGTACACATCCATACACATTATAATATGGTACTGTACACATCCATACACAACAGACACATTATAATATGGTACTGTACACATCCATACACAACAGACACATTATAATATGGTACTGTACACAACAGACACATTATAATATGGTACTGTACACATCCATACACAACAGACACATTATAATATGATACTGTACACATCCATACACAACAGACACATTATAATATGGTACTGTACACATCCATACACAACAGACACATTATAATATGGTACTGTACACATCCATACACAACAGACACATTATAATATGGTACTGTACACATCCATACACAACAGACACATTATAATATGGTACTGTACACATCCATACACATTATAATATGGTACTGTACACATCCATACACATCCATACACAACAGACACATTATAATATGGTACTGTACACATCCATACACATTATAATATGGTACTGTACACATCCATACACATTATAACAGACACATTATAATATGGTACTGTACACATCCAGACACATTATAATATGGTACTGTACACATCCATACACAACATAATTATATGGTACTGTACACATCCATACACATTATAATATGGTACTGTACACATCCATACACAACAGACACATTATAATATGGTACTGTACACATCCATACACATGGTACTGTACACATCCATACTGTACAATCCATACACATTATAATATGGTACTGTACACATCCCATACACATTATAATATGGTACTGTACACATCCACATCCATACACACAACAGACACATTATAATATGGTACTGTACACATCCATACACATTATAATTATAATATGGTACTGTACACATCCATACACAACAGACACATCCATACACAACAGACACATTATAATATGGTACTGTACACATCCATACACAACAGACACACATTCTAATATGTTACTCAACACAAACACCCATAATTGTAAGGCTAAAACAGTCCAATGAGGGGTGTGGTTAGTGTAGCTGTATGACATGGTGGGTTGATAGAAACAGAAGCAGCACACCAGGAACTAACAAACCAACTGCACAAGCAGCTTCACTAGTTCCACATTTTCTGTTTGAGACAAAATGAGCCTCCCAGGGCTGAAAAGGGACCGTGTTTCAAAATCGCCTCAGCTGGACACTTTCAAACATCATTGTAGTGTTTCTGCACTTCTCAATACTCAGTAGAATACTATTATGCTCTAGTTTTGAATTCCTTCTCCTTTTCCACAGAGGAGATGAAGACATATTATAATTAAGCAATAAGGCCTGGGGGGGTGTGGCACCCCGAGGTGCCTTATTGCTATTATGAACTGATTACCAAAGTAATTAGAGCAGTAGAAATGGTCACGCACTGACCTTAGAGAGCCGTTTTATTTCTCTATTTGGTTAGGGTGTGATGTGGGGTGGGCATTCTATGTTCTATTTTCTATGTTTTGTATTTCTTTGTTTTGGCCGGTTATGGTTCTCAATCAGGGACAGCTGTCTAATGTTGTCTCTGATTGGGAACCATACTTAGGCAGCCCTTTTTCCCACCTGTGATTGTGGGTAGTTAACTTTGTTTGTGGCACTTAGCCCTGTTGAGCTTCATGGTCGTGGTCTTGTTTGGTTGGCGACATTTATCTTAAATAAAAATAAATGTACGCTCACCACCCTGCACCTTGGTCCAGTTCTTTCGACGGCCGTGACAGAACTACCCACCACAAAAGGACCAAGCAGCGTGGTAAAAAGGAGGACTGGACATGGGATGACATCCTGGATAGCAAGGGATCCTGGACGTGGGAGGAGATCCTGGCCGGAAAGGATCGCCTGCTGTGGGAGCAGGTAGAAGCAGCGAGGAAGGTGGAGGCAGCGAGAAAGAGGGCCCAGGATTACACAGGGTCACGGCTGGCACTAAGGACCGGGAGGCCACTCCAAAGTTTTTTGGGGGAGGCACACTGGGAGTGTGGCAGAGTCAGGATTCAGACCTGAGCCAACTCCCCGTGCTTACCGTGGCGAGCATCGTACTGGTCAGGCACCGTGTTATGCGGTGGAGCGCACGGTGTCTCCAGTGCGCGTTCACAGCCCGGTGCGCTACATCCCAGCTCCCCGCATCTGCCGGGCTAGGGTGAGCATCCAGCCAGAACGGATGGTGCCGGCTCAGCACGCCTGGTCTCCAGTGCGTCACTTCGGCCCAGGATATCCTGCGCCGGCTCTGTGCACTGTGTCTCCGGTACATCTGCACAGCCCAGTGCGTCCTGTGCGCGTTCACAGCCCGGTGCGCTACACCCCAGCTCCCCGCATTTGCAGGGCGAAGATAACCACCCAGCCAGGACGGGTTGTGCAGGCTCTAAGCTCGAGACTTCCAGTGCGCCTCCACGGCTCAGTGTATCCGGTGCCTATGCCAAGGACAAAGCCTCCTGTATGTCTCCCCAGCCTGGTGAGTCCTGTGCCTGCTCCCAGAGCCAGGCCTCCTGTGTGGCTCTCCACTCCAGTGATGATCCATGACAAGAAGCCTCCAGTGATGATCCATGGCACCAATTTGTAAGTCGCTCTGGATAAGAGCGTCTGCTAAATGACTTAAATGTAAATGTAATGAAGCCTCCGGTGATGATCCATGGCAAGAAGCCTCCAGTGTTGATCCATAGCATGAAGCCTCCAGTGATGATCCATGGCACAAAGCCTCCAGTGATGATCCATGGCACGAAGCCTCCAGTGATGATCAATGGCAGGAAGCCTCCAGTGATGATCCATGGCAGGAAGCCTCCAGTGATGATCCATGGCAGGAAGCCTCCAGTGATGATCCATGGCAGGAAGCCTCCAGTGATGATCCATGGCAGGAAGCCTCCAGTGATGATCCATGGCAAGAAGCCTCCAGTGATGATCCATGACACGAAACCTCCAGTGAGGAGTCATGGCACGAAGCCTCCAGCGATTGTCTCCAGTCCGGAGCCTCCAGCGACGGTTTCCAGTCCGGGGCCCGCAATGAGGGTGCCCAGTCCGGGGCCCGCAGAGAGGGTCCCCACACCAGAGACGCCACCAAAGCGGGGTGAGCCAGAGGTGGAGAGGGGTCTTCGTCCCGCACCAGAGCCGCCATTGCGGATAGATGCACACGCATACACACACACACACGCACGCACGTACACACACACACACGCACGCACGCACGCACGTACACACGTACACACACACACGCACGCATGTACACACACACACACTCCCCCCGTATTTGGGGCCAAATAATAATTTGCTGCAGCCCCACAATTTGCCTGCAAGCTCTTCATAGACTTGTTTACTCTTGGAGTAGTGAATGATAACACTGAGGTACAAGGTTGTGTAGGTGGCTATATGCCTGCCAGCTGACTAATTCAGGTAAGTTGAATTTTCACAGGTAAAAGTATAAGATATTCATGTTATATTGTTTCCGACGCAGCATTTTAGAGTTTCTTGAGATCAGGTCAAGGTAGCTACAGTTGAAGTCGAAGTTTACATACACCTTAGCAAAATACATTTAAACTAAGTTTTTCACAATTGCTGACATGTAATCCTAGAAATTCCCTGTCTTAGTTCAGTTAGGATCACCACTTCATTTTAAGAATGTGAAATGTCAGAATAATAGTAGAGAGAATGATTTATTTCAGCTTTAATTTCTTTCATCATATTCCCAGTGGGTCAGAAGTTTACATACACTCAATTAGTATTTGGTAGCATTGCCTTTAAATGGTTTAACTTGGGTCAAACGTTTCGGGTAGCCTTCCACAAGCTTTCCACAATAAGTTGGGTGAATTTTGGCCCATTCCTCCTGACAGAGCTGGTGTAACCGAGTCAGGTTTGTAGGCCTCCTTGCTCACACATGCTTTTTCAGTTATGCCCACAAATATTCTAAAGGATTGTGGTCAGGGCTTTGTGATAGCCACTCCAATACCTTGACTTTGTTGTCCTTAAACCATTTTGCCACAACTCTGGATGTATGCTTGGGGTCATTGTCCATTTGGAAGACCCATTTGCGACCAAGCTTTAGCTTCCTGACTGAAGTCTTGAGATGTTGCTTCAATATATCCACATCATTTTCCTACCTCATGATGCGATCTATTTTGTTAAGTGCACCAGTCCCTCCTGCAGCAAAGCACCCCCACAACATGATGCTGCCACACCCATGCTTCACGGTTGGGATGGTGTTCTTCGGCTTGCAGGCCTCCCCCTTTTTTCTCCAAACATAACAAAGGTCATTATGGTTTCATCAGACCAGAGGACATTTCTCCAAAAAGTATGATCTTTGTCCCCATGTGCAGTTGCAAACCGTAGTCTGTCTTTTTATGTCGGTTTTTGAGCAGTGACTTCTTTCTCGCTGAGCGGCCTTTCAGGTTATGTCGATATAGGACTTGTTTTACTGTGGGTATAGATACTTTTGTACCTGTTTCTTCCAGCATCGTCACAAGATCCTTCACTGTTGTTCTGGGATTGATATGCACTAGTCGCACCAAAGTGCGCTCATATCTAGGAGACAGAACGCGTCTACTTCCTGAGTGGTATGACGGCTGCGTGGTCCCATGGTGTTTATACTTGTGTACTATTTTTCGTACTGATGAATGTGGTACCTTCAAGCGTTTGGAAATTGCTCCCAATGATGAACCAGACTTGTGGAGGTCTATAATTGTTTGGCTGATTTCTTTTGATTTTCCCATAATGTCAAGTGAGTTGACTCAAATGAGCTCAAATAGCCTATCAGAAGCTTCTAAAGCCATGACATCATTTTCTGGATTTTTCCAAGCTGTTTAAAGGCACAGTCAACTTAGTGTATGTAAACTTCTGACCCACTGGAATTGTGATACAGTGAATTATAAGTGAAATGATCTGTCTGTAAACAATTGATGGAAAAATGACTTGTTTCATGCACTTAGTAGATGTCCAAACTGACTTGCAATAACAATAGTTTGTTATCAAGAAATTTGTGGAGTGGTTGAAAAACGAGTTTTAATGACTCCAATCTAAGTGTATGTAAACTTCCGACTTCAACTGTATATTCTGCTATAGTCTTTCATCCTATATTCGTCTGTTCCATACACTTGAAATTGACTGAAATTACTGTAAAATGTGTGCATATATTTTTATTTTATACAGGGGTGAGAGGATTTGCCAGGACTCTGAGAACGGTTTTGAACATCCAGCTTGGTCTGAAGACATTGAGTTAATTACTTCCCTTGGTGTTGGCTGCTTTTTCAGCCCTTCAATGCTTCTTCCTAATGGCTGACTTGTTCTGTTTGAGAACCGGACGTGGAGGAAGGAAGAGGAAATAAAAGTGATTCCAGACCCATCCTTTCTCTCCATCCTCCTCTCTTCTATATCAGCTGCTCCAGAGACCATAAAAGACCTTCTGCTCGTGATAAAAAATATAATTCTGCTAGTTTCATTTTCTTTTCCAATCATGCTCTAAAACATAATTGTTCCACTCCAAAGACATTACTGTTCCATGATTATAATTTAAATGGTTGAGAAGTACAAGAGGAGCACGTACATGTACTCTGTGACACCCCTTCCCTCTGTTGACGCAAATCACATGTCATTAAAATGCAAGTTCATTGCCTTACATACAAGTATAGCCTTATACCAACACATGGAAAGTAAGATCTAATGTCAACAATGCAAGCATCATGAAACATATCATTGTTTAATTGTGGAGAAGGATAATACATATTTGATATATAGTTACATAGTGAGTGATGGATGTACTGAATAGCTAAACAATTATATTGTTAATAATTAATAACCAATAATGATCAAAACTGAAGATCTAGGGAAACAGGCGTATTGTCTGTACTATAGCGTTGCTATTGTTTTAGTATGATTCCATAAAACACTGTTATTTATCCTGGGCCTTGTACATTACATCTTCTAACTATAACCTATTCTACAATGCACCATTATAATACAGGTTTAGCACGTAATCCAGGCATCATCAAGATGTCTCTTGCTGGACACATAGTAAATCAGGATAATGCTTAAAAAAATGTTTTTAAACCTTTACGTTCCTCTGGACCCCTGTGATTCTAACAAGGCTTTATAGTAATCATCTGAAATATAGAGACTTATAACTACAGCCAGACAATGGAGGTTATACCTATTAATTATTGTGTTAAATCTAAAATGTATTCTCAGGCAGGATTAAGTATTGACTAATACAAAGCCTGTTTACTGCAGGTAATTACTATGATCATTCTATTATAATCTCATTAAGATCAATGTGTCTCTGTTGAATTCACAAAATGAATCTCCATACCATGAGTTTATTTATCAGGCTGTTTTCCTGAAGCATCTCTACTCTACATCTATAAATCATAATACCTCTTAAAAGGTGAATCACTTGCAATATTGTAACTGCTTGTTTTAACTTAAATATATACCTCAAATGTGTAAGTAATTTAAGGGAATGGGGTAATATCAGTAATTTAAGGGAAAGGGGGTAATATCAGTAATTTAAGGGAATGGGGTAATATCAGTAATTTGAGGGAATGGGATAATATCAGTAATTTAAGGGAATGGGGTAATATCAGTAATTTAAGGGAATGGGGTAATATCAGTAATTTGAGGGAATGGGGTAATATCAGTAATTTAAGGGAATGGGGTAATATCAGTAATTTAAGGGAATGGGGTAATATCAGTAATTTAAGGGAATGGGGTAATATCAGTAATTTAAGGGAATGGGGGTAATATCAGTAATTTAAGGGAATGGGGGGGGGTAATATCAGTAATTTAAGGGAATGGGGTAATATCAGTAATTTAAGGGAATGGGGTAATATCAGTAATTTAAGGGAATGGGGTAATATCAGTAATTTAAGGGAATGGGGTAATATCAGTAATTTAAGGGAATGGGGTAATATCAGTAATTTGAGGGAATGGGGTAATATCAGTAATTTAAGGGAATGGGGTAATATCAGTAATTTAAGGGAATGGGGTAATATCAGTAATTTAAGGGAATGGGGGTAATTTAAGGGAATGGGGTAATATCAGTAATTTAAGGGAATGGGGTAATATCAGTAATTTAAGGGAATGGGGTAATATCAGTAATTTAAGGGAATGGGGTAATATCAGTAATTTAAGGGAATGGGGTAATATCAGTAATTTAAGGGAATGGGGTAATATCAGTAATTTAAGGGAATGGGGTAATATCAGTAATTTAAGGGAATGGGGTAATATCAGTAATTTAAGGGAATGGGGTAATATCAGTAATTTAAGGGAATGGGGTAATATCATTAATTTAAGGGAATGGGGTAATATCAGTCATTTAAGGGAATGGGGGTAATATCAGTCATTTAAGGGAATGGAGGTAATATCAGTAATTTAAGGGAATGGAGGTAATATCAGTAATTTAAGGGAATGGGGTAATATCATTAATTTAAGGGAATGGGGTAATATCAGTCATTTAAGGGAATGGGGGTAATATCAGTCATTTAAGGGAATGGAGGTAATATCAGTAATTTAAGGGAATGGGATAATATCAGTAATTTAAGGGAATGGAGGTAATATCAGTAATTTAAGGGAATGGGGTAATATCAGTCATTTAAGGGAATGGGGGTAATATCAGTCATTTAAGGGAATGGGGGTAATATCAGTCATTTAAGGGAATGGGGGTAATATGCCTTGATGAAGCATTGGATTGCAGACAAATAAATAATTGATGGTCCATTATTTTTATTCACTACCACACTGACTGATAACATTACTCTTCCTGGTAATTATTTTTATTCACTACCACACTGACTGATAACATTACTCTTCCTGCTAATTGTCTAGAAACCACCATTACAAATCTTAAAAGAGAAAATGTTTGCTCCTCAAATGAATCAGGGAATCTCATGTTGCTGTTTGTCTGAGGACAGATAGATGGGCTGTATGTTCCTATCCCACTTCTATGAAAAGATAGGCCTAATAATGGCAATGGAATGCTGCACAACAATAAAATGCATTATTAACGTTGTCACCTTTATTTAGTTAAGTGATAATGCCAGAGAAGCTGGTGTTTGGAGGATGTATTGGCATGGGTGTTGTTGGCAAACCATGCCAATACATCCTCCAAACACCAGCTTCCCTGGCATTATCACTATTATACAACAGGTTACCAACATATTCAAATAATGATTGACATATTTTCAGTTTATTTTGATGAAATAATATTTTATCCTTCCACAAGATATAGGTATATTCCCATTCTTATGCCTTGCTTTCTAGCTAGCCAACTACGGCTAATTTACAGTCACGTCAAACAGTTTAAGCTGTTTTTCTCATTACATTTATTTGGATACATCCATAACAATGAGTTAATAAGCCTCGATTTCACCTGCCATAGGAAATGTCAGGACAGTTTTTCAGAGGAGCTAGCCAACAACACAGCTAACACAATCACTTCAAAAGACTGCATACTAGCTGCACTTCGTTTCGTTTGACCTGCTTTCTATTGACATTTCTTTGTTTATATCCATAAAAATGATGCCAACTGATTCATGATTTTGACTGGATAACAAACGCTGCCTGCCTGTCTGTCTCCTACCGACAAGTTCGTTACTATGGGACAGTTGGAGATCGAATTTGAATATTGAAACAATGTTGCAAATGTTGGAGAGACAGACCACAAGGTTTATACAAATCTCCACTGTTGAAAACTAAATGTTAGTCTAAAAGAAATGTGTGATAATGTCTAGATGCTTTTTATAGTGGAGATCAAGTGTATGAATTGTCTGGCTGAGCTTGTGACAGTCAGATTGAAAATGTTTTTATTTTTTATTAAACCTTTCTATACTATTCTACTGTATCTTATTCTATGCCGCTCTGACATTGCTCGTCCATATATTTATCTATTCTTAATTCCATTCCTTACTTAGATTTGTGTGTATTGGATATATGTGTAATGGTTAGATATTGCTGCACTGTCAGAACTAGACACACAAACCTTTTTTATTTAACCTTTATTTAACTAGGCAAGTCAGTAAAAAAAAAATCTTATTTACATTGATTGCCTACATTTTAGAGTCATAGATTTAGCCGGTGGTAACTTGTCGAATAGACACGGCTGGAATGCGTTTTTAACCAATCAGCATTCAGGATTAGACCCACCTGTTGTATAATTAAGTAATAAGGCACGAGGGGGTTTGGTATATAGCCAATATACCACGGCTAAGGTCTGTTCCCCGGTAGGCCATCATTGTAAATAAGAATTTGTTCTTAATTAACTGACTTGCCTAGTTAAATAAAGGTACAACAAAATATATATATGAAATTATGCACAACGCATCGCAGGGTGCCTGGACATTACATCGCCTATTTCGAGTATTGTTATGTTGGTTGTTAAGACAATACACAAATTGTAGTTAAGCCTCGAGCTGTTTTCACATTTTCCTTTGCCTCTCCCCATGATCTTTGTCTGTCTATATGCTGCCATCTGCTGGTACAGTTTAGACACCACCACAGAACACATTTATTACTGTCACACGGAGGACATGGTGATGAATATCGAGTTTCTAACTGGAGAGAGTAGTAACTAATCAATGATTGAAAACGACATCAACAACTGTCTGATTTAGTGAAGGTACATTAGGCCAGGACTATGGTCCGTATTGGACAAGCCCCAGCAGGTCTTGACTGTGGTTAACTGAACACAGACTGTTCTGTTTGACCAAAAGGCACACTTTACAGTATCTGTTTGAGCAAAAGTGCGACTACAGTTTAGTAAATTAATAATCCACAGCTAACCTGCATTATGCACTCCTTTAGAAGTGAGACTCTGCCTGCTGTCATAGCACTTACGAAAAAAGATTCCAGACAGAGTGCAGTTTAACTGCAGTTAGAATCCAGTATATCTGCAGTATGCAGCAATTATTGCGTCCAAAATAAGACAGCCGACTGCAGTTACTGCACTTTTACCTCAGTTTCAAAACTGCAATCTGCATTCTACTGGCTTGTTCTCTCTTCAGTCTTTGGCTGTAGATTACTCCTGCTCAGGTCCTCTGAAATACAGCACCCTATGCAAAACATTACCAACCAAAGGCAATACTTTCTGGCAGCCTGATTTACCTATCATCAAAAAAAGTTCCTCTTTATGCAACCACTCTCAACTCAGTGACATTTAGGGAATGGTGTATGCCTAACTGACCAAATTATGTTGAACATACTTTGTATGTAGGATTTGTTATACGACGACAGAATGACATTCAGACAGGTCATAGATCTTATTATCTAAAATAAAACAAAAACTAGTTCCGTGGAAGTATTGTCGTCTACTCAGGAAATACTCGTCATGGCCATCTTTCCCACCTTCCTTTTATTAGAGTAGCACGATTTTTTTTCATAATCCAGGGGGGCAGGATCCAAACGCAGTAGATTAATATTGAAGATGGAAGGAGCAGCAACGCGCACTGTGATAACGTCTACCAGCAGCAGCACGGACAACTTTTCCACCTCTACTCTGGCATGTGATAGGCACTTTTTTCGCACTGCTTCGGGGCTCCTCGTTTTCGCAGAAATAGTAAGTAGTCAAGTTTCAAGGTTCAAGCTGTAGGCTACGGGATACGCATGGTACATCTTCCAAAGACATGCTTACTTGCAGGTTCCTTATAGACCATGCAACATCAATAAGACATAATAAAGGTTAAGAATACGAACATAAATTACATGGCTCAATAAAACAGAATAAACATTTTATAGTAGCATAAATATAATTCAAGAAAGCACATTTTATAGTCCAATATTTACACTTGTACTGGAGAAGGTTGGGATGGGGGCAGTGTTTAAACTGGGCAGTATGACAAGAGTCTGGTAGCAAATCAAAATCAAATCAAATAGTTTGGTCACATACATGTGTTTAGCTGATGTTATTGCGGGTGTAGCAAATTGGGCTCCCGGGTGGCGATGCGATCTAAGGCACTGCATCTCAGTGCAAGAGGCATTATTACAGTCCCTGATTCAAATCCAGGCTGTATCACATCTGGCTGATTTTTTGCTCATTCTTCAAGGCAAAACTGCTCCAGCTCCATTAAGTTGGATGGGTTCTGCTGGTGTACAGCAATCTTTAAGTCATACCACAGATGATCAATTGGATTGAGGTATGGGCATTGACTAGGCCATTCCAAGACATTTAAATGTTCCCCTTAATAAACCACTCAAGTGTTGTTTTAGCAGTATGCTTAGGGTCATTGTCCTGCTGGAAGGTGAACCTCTGTCCCAGTCTCAAATCTCAGGAAGACTGAAACAGCTTTCCCTCAATAATTATCCTGTATTTAGCACCATCCATCAATTCTGACCAGTTTCCCAGTCCTTGCCGATGAAAACATCCCCGCAGCATGATGCTGCCACCACAATGCTTAACAGTGGGGATGAGGTTCTCGGGGGTTATGAGAGGTGTTGGGTTTACGTCAGACATAGCATTTACCTTGATGGCCAAAAAACTTAATTTTAGTCTCATCTGACCAGATTACCTTCTTCCATATGTTTGGAGAGTCGCCCACATGCCTTTTGGTGAACACCAAATGTGTTTGCTTATTCTTTTCTTTAAACAATGGCTTTTTTTCTGGCCACTCTTCCACTCTACTTATACTTAAAGTGGTCCTATGGACAGATACTCCAATCTCTGTGGAGGTTTGCAGCTCCTTCAGGGTTATCTTTGGTCTCTTTGTTGCCTCTCTGATTAATGCCCTCCTTGCTTGGTCCGTGAGTTTTGGTGGGCGGCCCTCTCATGGCAGGTTTGTTGTGGTGCCATATTCTTTCTCCAAACATAAAGATGGTCATTATGGCCAAACAGTTCTATTTTTGTTTCATCAGACCAGAGGACATTTCTCCAAAAAGTATGATCTTTGTCCCCATGTGCAGTTGCAAACCGTAGTTTGTCTTTTTATGTCGGTTTTGGAGCAGTGGCTTCTTCCTTGCTGAGCGGCCTTTCAGGTTATGTCGATATAGGACTAGTTTTCCTGTGGATATAGATACTTTTGTACCTGTTTCCTCCAGCATCTTCACAAGGTCCTTTGCTGTTGTTCTGGGATTGATTTGCACTTTTCGCACCAAAGTATGTTCATCTCTAGGAGACAGAACACATCTCCTTCCTGAGTGGTATGACGGCTGCGTGGTCCCATGCTGTTTATACTTGCATACTATTGTTTGTACAGATGAAGGTGGTACCTTCAGGTATTTGGAAATTGCTCCCAATGATGAACCATACTTGTGGAGGTCTACAATTTTGTTTCTGAGGTCTTGGCTGATTTATTTTAATTTTCTGATGATGTCAAGCAAAGAGGCACTGAGTTTGGAGGTAGGTCTTGAAATATATCCACAGGTACACCTCCAATTGACTCAAATCATGTCAATTTACCTATCAGAAGCTTCTAAAGCCATGACATCATTTTCTAGAATTTTTCAAGCTGTTTAAAGGCACAGTCAACTTAGTGTATGTAAACTTCTGACCCACTGGAATTGTGATACAGTGAATTATAAGTGAAATAATCTGTCTGTAAATGTTTTGGGAAAAATTACTTATGTCATGCACAAAGTAGATATCCTAACCGACTTGCCCAAACTATAGTTTCTTAACAAGACATTTGTGGAGTGGATGAAAAAGCTTCGTAGTAAAGGGAGTGAATACATATACATGCACCACTTTTCCGTTTTTAATAAAAAAAATTCACTTCACCAATTTGGACTATTTTTTGTATGTCCATTACATGAAATCCAAATAAAAATCTATTTAAATTACAGGTTGTAATGCAACAAAATAGGAAAAACGCCAGGGGATGAATAGTTTTGCAAGGCACTGTACATATGAGATGAGTAATGTAAGATATGTAAACATTATTAATGTCACATTATTAAAGTGGCTAGTGTTCCATTTATTAAAGTTGCCAATGATTTCAAGTCTGTATGTAGGCAGCAGCCTCTCTGTGCTAGTGGTGGCTATTTATCAGTCTGATGGCCTTGAGATAGAAGCTGTTTTTCAGTCTTTCGGTCCCAGTTTTGATGCACCTGTACTGACCTCGCATTCTGGATAATAGAGAGGTGAACAGGCAGTGGCTCGGGTGGTTGTTGTCCTTGATGGTCTTTTTGGTATTCCTGTAACATTGGGTACTGTAGGTGCCCTGAAGGCGAGCACTGCGGTTGTGGGCGGTGCAGTTGCCATACCAGGCGGTGATACATCCTGACAGGATTCTCTCAATTCTGCATCTGTAAAAGTTTGTAAGGGTTTTAGGTGACAAACTATTGCACCTTCTTCACCACACTGTTTGTGTGGGTGGACCATTTCAGTTTGTCAGTGATGTGTACGCAGAGAAATGTAAAACTTTCCACCTTCTCCACTGCTGTCCCGTCGATGTGGATAGGGGGGTGCTCCCTCTGCTGTGTCCTGAAGTCCACGATCATCTCCTTTGTTTTGTTGACATTGAGTGAGAGGTTGTTTTCCTGACATCACACTCCCAGAGCCCTCACCCCCTCCCTGTAGGCTGTCTCGTTGTTGTTGGTAATCAAGCCTACCACTGTAGTGTCGTCTGCAAACTTGATGATTAAGTTGGAGGCGTGCTTGGCCACGCAGTCATGGGTGAACAGGGAGTACAGGAAGGGGCTGATTACGCAACCTTGAGGGGCCCCAGAGTTGAGGATCAGCGAAGTGGAGGTGTTGTTTCCTACGTTCACCACCTGGGGGTGGCCCATCAGGAAGTCCAGGACCCAGTTGAGCAGTTGTATCAGACCTCATGCTCTGACCGTCTGCCAGATGTTAAGGGAGGGAGAGAACAGATTGTGGCTGGGGTGTGTGGGGTCCTGGACGATGCTGCATGACTTCCTCAGGCACTGTTTCGAGTAGATGTACTGGGTGGGTGAGACCACGGTCCCATGATGTACTGGGCCGTCTTCACCACCCGCTGGAGGGCTTTGCAGTCGTATATGGAACAATTCACGTACCAAATCAAATCAAATCAAATGTATTTATATAGCCTTTCGTACATCAGCTGATATCTCAAAGTGCTGTACAGAAACCCAGCCTAAAACCCCAAACAGCAGGCCGTGATACAAACGGTCAGGACATTCTTGATGGTGCAGGGCTAGTATTTGGAGAGGACTCGGGGCGGCATTCTGTTGTGCCCTCTTGACAACAGGGGTGGAGGTGTTGGTCCATGACACGTCCTAGGTGATGTGGAAACTGAGGAACTTAAAACTAGTGACTCTCTCTACTGCAGTCCGGTTGATGTGGATCGGGACATGTTCACATCCCTGCTTCCTGAAGTTAACAATTAACTCCTTTGTTTTGCTGACTTTGAGGGACAGGTTGTTGTCATGACACCACAATGCCACAATGCCAGTTCACTTACATCCTCCTTATAGGCTGACTCATTGTTGTTGGTTATCAGGCACACAACCATGTTGTCGTCAGCAAAGTTCATGAGGGAGTTGGTGTCGCGCAAAGCCACACAGTTGTGGATGAACAGGGGGTACAGCAGAGGACTGAGGACACCCCTGGGGGGCCCCTGAGTTAAGAGTCAGTGTAGAGGAGGTGTTGTTGCCAATCCTCACAGCCTGTGGTCTACCCCTCAGGGAGTTCAGGATCCAGTTGCAGAGAGTGATGTCCTAACTGCAGCACAAACATATTTGTGTCCAAGTTCAATATAATATATTTTTTAAATGACTTTGGCAGTGGCTTTTACCATCTTTCTCACAATAACTGCCATCAGAATTCATGGAGGGAATCAATACTGCTTTGTTGATTAAACAAATTAAACACATGAAGATCAGACATTTTATATTGTTCATACCTTTTATCACATGGCTATTTGTACCCTTATCATAGGGGCACAATTAGTTCTGATAAAGGGAAGAGTTTGTCATTTACTTTTATACGGATTTGCATTCTGTTTGACCTGTATATTTTATGTGCATTTTATACACATTTTGCATAGGCTAATGATCTGTATGACGTTTTTTCACAGATGGTGACATGACATTGTATTGAACACTGCACTGAACTGAATATTCAATTATTTCAAATTTTTCAAGGAAATATAACTGGAGAAAATGACCATAATGTCAACCTACTTCCTGTAATATAGACTACTTCCTGTAATATAGACTACTTTCTGTAATATAGACTACTTCCTGTAATATAGACTACTTTCTGTAATATAGACTACTTCCTGTAATATAGACTACTTCCTGTAATATAAACTACTTTCTGTAATATAGACTACTTTCTGTAATATAGACTACTTTCTGTAATATAGAATACTTTCTGTAATATAGACTACTTTCTGTAATATAGACTACTTTCTGTAATATAGAATACTTTCTGTAATATAGAATACTTTCTGTAATATAGACTACTTTCTGTAATATAGAATACTTTCTGTAATATAGAATACTTTCTGTAATATAGACTACTTTCTGTAATATAGACTACTTTCTGTAATATAGACTACTTTCTGTAATATAGAATACTTTCTGTAATATAGACTACTTTCTGTAATATAGACTACTTTCTGTAATATAGAATACTTTCTGTAATATAGACTACTTTCTGTAATATAGACTACTTTCTGTAATATAGAATACTTTCTGTAATATAGAATACTTTCTGTAATATAGACTACTTTCTGTAATATAGTATTATAGAATACTTTCTGTAATATAGAAGACTTTCTGTAATATAGAATACTTTCTGTAATATAGACTACTTTCTGTAATATAGACTACTTTCTGTAATATAGAATACTTTCTGTAATATCAGATACTTTCTGTGTAGACAGACATTGGTTCTCAGTACAGTGTTTAATTTTCTCTGGAAAGGGAAGTTGCTTAAAAAACAAGGTCAGTTTCATTGTCCATTTTCCTTCCAGCATCAGAGGAGAATGTGACCAAAAGAGCCTCCTCTTCCACTTAGGCCAGACATTCTTTTTTCCTGTTTCATGAAGCAACCAATGAAACATTATTTTCTTTTAATAACAGGAAGGGAGGTTTGCAGTGCAACAGAGGACAAAACGTCCCATTATTTACAGTAGCACGCAGTATAACAATCTGCATCTATAGATTTATCATGATCAATGTGTGACGGCATTCTGAAAGAATGATCAGATCAGATAGGTGTCAGTCAGCTGCGGGTTTCATTTCGGTTCCAGAAATACAAACTATGAAAAATCACTTGGCAATTATGTTCTACTTTGTATAGCTGTTGTACTGTTTAAGATGACAGTTTGCAGGTAAACAGATCACTCTACACTGCACTGGATCCTGTGCATATGATTTGATTCAGGATATTATTTCCTTTCATTGTGATGTCTTTCTACAGTATGCCTTCAAGATAGGCACAGCAAATGCATTTAAATACATGATAAGGTAGACACCACCAGACCACAGCCATCACTGACTATGTGTGCTATTCCCTGTATAGTGCACTACTTTCTACTGGAGCCCTATGGGCCCTGTTAAAAAGTAGTGCACTATAAATGGAAAAGGATACCATTTGGAATGCTGGCTCTATGTTTCCCTGTCCCCTCAGGTGTTTGGTCTGCTGGTATGGATGCTGATAGCAGGGACAGAGTACTTCCGTGTGTCTGCCTTTGGGTGGGTCATGTTTGTGGCCATCTTGTACTGGGTCCTGACGGTCATCTTCCTCATCATCTACCTGACCATGGCTTACAACAGGATCCCTCAGGTCCCCTGGACAACTGTGGTACGAGACATACTGCGACACATAATACAGCATTATTTGAAACTTGAGTGATTGAGGTTGTTTATTATAAATCTAGTAATTTAATAATTGTGGACTATTTATGTAACAGAAAACCAATGGAGGTAACTTCCTTGATGGTTTTGGGGAGAAGAGCAAATAGATAGGGTCTGTTCTTCAACAAGTCTTTATGAATGTGATCAAATGAAACCATTCTATAATGATGTACTACCCTACAGTATCTGTCATTCTACAGGGTCTGTTCTTCAACAGTAGTGCTACAGTGATGTATGTGGTGTTCTCCTGTTCTTCAACAGTAGTGCTACAGTGATGTATGTGGTTCTACAGGGCCTGTTCTTCAACAGTAGTGCTACAGTGATGTATGTGGTGTTCTACAGGGTCTGTTCTTCAACAGTAGTGCTACAGTGATGTATGTGGTGTTCTACAGGGTCTGTTCTTCAACAGTAGTGCTACAGTGATGTATGTGGTGTTCTACAGGGTCTGTTCTTCAACAGTAGTGCTACAGTGATGTATGTGGTGTTCTACAGGGTCTGTTCTTCAACAGTAGTGCTACAGTGATGTATGTGGTGTTCTACAGGGTCTGTTCTTCAACAGTAGTGCTACAGTGATGTATGTGGTGTTCTACAGGGTCTGTTCTTCAACAGTAGTGCTACAGTGATGTATGTGGTGTTCTACAGGGCCTGTTCTTCAACAGTAGTGCTACAGTGATGTATGTGTTCTACAGGGCCTGTTCTTCAACAGTTCTACAGGGTCTGTTCTTCAACAGTAGTGCTACAGTGATGTATGTGGTGTTCTACAGGGTCTGTTCTTCAACAGTAGTGCTACAGTGATGTATGATGGTGTTCTACAGGGTCTGTTCTTCAACAGTAGTGCTACAGTGATGTATGTCTGTTCTTCAACAGTAGTGCTACAGTGATGTATGTGGTGGCAGCAGCAGTAGACGCAGCCTCAATCAGCCATGCTGTTAAGGGACGCCATAACTACAACTGCTGGGTAGCATCCACAGTAAGAAAACCACCTCAGACCTCCCCGACAGACATTTAAATCACGCCAACTTTTAAAATATACCACAAATATGATTTATGATTACAGCGATATTAAAATATACAATATTACAATGCTAAATATATGCCTACAAGACAGATAAGAGATGTATGATTCCACTGTGTACCATCCAGAATGCTGTCTATTTGGTCCATTTAAGCCTACTCAAACTCATACCCACTATTGTACTGAATTTGAATGTTTTCATGTCTGTTTTTCAGTTCTTTGCCTTCCTGGTGTCACTCTGCTATGCAGGAAGTACATATTTAAGTTTTAAATCGTGGAGATCAAGGGATGAGGAACAATAACCAATCACAAAGGACAGCTAAAGTATATCCGTTATGGAACACAAGAAGAATGCAACAACCACTCCTTCCCTTTGGAATGCATTTCTATATTTAATTTCTGTTATATTTCTGTTATTTTAGAGTTATGGTGTGTTTCATCTGTTGGAATGACAGACCCTGAACCTCAGTGGTGTTTTTACTTCTTATTCACTCATGAGTTTAATTTTTTTTACATTTTAATGAAAATGACTGAAGCTAACAAAGTGGCTATTCTGTTTTTCTGAAGCTGGAGATCAAAGCTTTAACTCCAATATTAAAATGGATTGTACAGTAATGTTGTCCCACACTAGATGGTGCTACAATACAAGGCTAAGAAACAGGGCTGATGAAGAACATTACAGTTCATTCTCTTTTTGATTATTATGTGTCCAGTTTCAGGAAACTTGGCGTACTTCACAGGAGTACCTTTTCAATTAGACATTTTTTTTTTTCAAAAAGCGTTTTTGGGCGGAAATGCCTACTCGAACATGTGAACTTTCATGTGCCTTAATAACAAACTTGTATGCCATCTGTAAATACGAATAAAACATTTAAATTGCAAGCCTAGTTGGTTTAGCCACAGAAAAGACAGCAACCTTCTTGCTAGCCATGATTGGCTGAAATAATGAGTGGAAGGGACATACCAAGAGATGAGTTTGGATTGATCTGCCATTTAGCACGCGTCTGTCTATTTGAGCTGGTCAGTATGTGTTGGTAATCGTGTCTAACGCAGCTTTTTCTTTTGAAGTATTGCGTAGTAAAACTGCATATGTGTTGCTCTCCACATTCTGGAGGACTGAGGTAAGTGGAATTCAAGTATGATAGCTAAGGAGATGGAGAAAACACCTGTCTCTGGATTACATCTTCAAATTTAGGGCAACCATGGCATCCATGACAGGAGACGCGTCCATGTATATGGGTAAGAAAGTGTTAGAATTTCAAGTTAAAGTGTACTGCTAGCTAGCTAATGTTAGCTGGCTGGCTAGCTAGCTTATGTTACATGTATAATCTTACTATTCGTATCTCAGAGCCATTTGCTTGGCTAGCTAACATTGAACCTGGTTGGTTAGCTACCTGCAGATTCATGCAGGGTAGTAACGTCATGAGTTGGGATCATGGTTCATTGTTTAACTAGCTATGAGTCAGCTACACTGAACAAAAATATAAATGCAACATGCAACAATTTAGAATATTTTACAAAGTTACAGTTCATATAAGGAATTCAGTCAATTTAAATAAATAAATAAGACCCTAATCTATGGATTTAACATGACTGAGAATACAGATATACATCTGTTGGTCACAAATACCTAAAAAAAAAGTAGGGGCGTAGATCAGAAAACCAGTCCATATCTGGTGTGACCACCATCTGCCTCATGCAACGCGACACATCTCCTTTGCATAGAGTTGATCAGGCCGTTGATTGTGGACTGTGGAATGTTGTCCCACTCCTCTTCAATGTCTGTGTGAAGTTGCTGGATATTGGCGGGAACTGGACACGCCGGTCCAGAGCATTCCAAACATGCTCAATGGGTGACATGTCTGGTGAGTATGCAGACCATGGAAGAACTAGGACATTTTCAGCTTCCAGGAATTGCGTACAGACCCTTGCGACATGGGGCTGTGCATTATCATGCTGAAACATGAGGTGAAGGATCTCGTCACAGTATATCTGTGCATTCAAATTTCCATTGATAAAAATGGAATTGTGTTCATTGTCCGCTTATGCCTGCCCATACCATAACCCCACTGCCACCATGCGGCACTCTGTTCACAATGTTGACATCAGAAAACCACTCACCCACACACCATCATACACGCTGTCTCCATCGGGCCGATATAGTTGAAACTGAGATTAATCCGTGAAGAGCACACTTCTCCAGCGTGCCTGTGGGCATCGTAGGTGAGCATTTGCCCACTGAAGTCGGTTACGACGCCAAACTGCAGTCAGGTCAAGACCCTGGTGAGAACAACGAGCACGTAGATGAGCTTCCCTGAGACGGTTTCTGACAGTTTGTGCAGAAATTATTCGGTTGTGCAAACCCACAGTTCCTGTCTGGGTGGCTGGTCTAAGACAATCCCGCAGGTGAAGAAGCCAGATGTGGAGGTCCTGGGCTGGCGTGGTTACATGTGGTGTGCGGTTATGGAAGTACTGCCAAATTCTTTAAAACGATGTTGGAGGCGGTTATGGTAGAGAAATGAACTTCTCTGGCAACAGCGCTCATGGACATTGATGCAGTCAGCATGCCAATTGCACTCTCCCTCAAAACTTGAGACATCTGTTGCATTGTGTTGTGTGACAAAACTGCACATTTTAGAGTGGCCTTTTATTGTCCCCAGTGCAAGGTGCACCTGTGTAATGATCATGCTGTTTAATCAGCTTCTTGATATGCCACACCTGTCTTCGCAAAGGAGACATGCTCACTAACCGATGTAAACAAAACAAATGAGAGAAATAAGCTTTTTGTGTTTGTGGAAATGGTTTGGGAAACATGGGACCAACAGTTTACATGTTGAGTTTTTTGTTGTTGTTCAGTATATATACAAGGAAAACTTGTCAAAAACACCTATTGTACATCATTTGAAATGTTGCGCAGGTTGTGCTTTGTGATGCCTTGAGGGTCCAATACAGGGGGATACATTTACTCAGATTATTTAGTGATTCTGGTCTGAATATACAGTAGGGAAGCAGTAGTCAAGCTAACATTTTAGACTCTATAATAAGCTATAATGTAACATTGTTCATGGTTTAACAACTATAATTTAAAAAATCACACATAATTTCTTTAAGATTTGCAACCATCCCATTGCAGTATCATCCACATTACACTAAATGCAAATAGCAAAAATCCATATAATTCTTGCCCCATTTTAAATCGGTGGCTGTTCCTCAAATTAGCTCGAATTTACTGGGACTAAGACAATGTTTCAATGAACCACAGACTTATTCTGTATAACAAAGACAATAGAATGAAATTAAAAAAGGTATTTTTATCTCACCAAAACTAGTTAAGCAGCTTTGACTGTTGAACCATGCATATACTGTATAAGCCCCATCTATCAAACTGTCTAATCTAGACCATCCATATACTGTATAAACCCCATCTATCAAACTGTCTAATCTAGACCATCCATATACTGTATAAGCCCCATCTATCAAACTGTCTAATCTAGACCAACCACACAGTTAAAGCTACAGTCTGTGATTCGCAACAAAGTGGTGTCCCTCCCCATCACTTGTTTTGGTATACAGCTGAACATTGAACAGCTTCCCAAATCTCAGACTGTAGCTTTAACTAAAACACTATTCAGCTTGTCATGCAATGTCAGGCTAGAAGGAGAGCAGACTTCATAGACAAAATGTTTGATGTTATGAATGGGTATGGCAGATATACGTTCCAGACATTATGGGTGTATTATACATTATGTCTATTATTATACATTATGGGTGTGTTGGATAGTAGCGTTGGGAATTGCCAGTGACCTCACGATACGATATTATCACAATACTTAGGTGCTGATATGATATGTATTACAATTTTCACGATTCTACATGTATTACGATTCTATACTGTTCCAAACATATTGCTCACCATATGTCTGTGGCAGAGAGACTAGAAATCATGAGAAAATAATGGAAATTGCCCCCCAAAAATATGCTTTCTATTTAAAATGAAAATGGAGAACAGTCTATGAAGGAAAATAAGAGTTTTAGTGCAGAGACAGCCAACTAACACAAACATAATAGTTTGATATTGTTGATGCGATACGACATGATATATCGTGGAAAATAATATCCCGATATGTAACTATCCATTTTTCCCTTCATTACTATTGGATGGGCGTTCTAACGGTCTTGCTGTTATAAATGTAGTTCCTTATTGACACCATTGAGGTAGGGTTTGTTAAGCTTATTGTAGCTTCTGGTCACTACTGTATGTATTGTCTTATCAAAAGGAATAAAATTAAATATAGTGATTTAAAGATATGCTTTTTATTCAAATGTCCAGAAGCAGATGTAGCAGAAAAGGAACAACAAATAACAAATGCAGCGTGTATAAAATAGTGAAGGTGAAACACCCTGAAACGCTATTATCTCCCCATAATATTAGATTGTTCCATTAATCAAAGATATAATTAATCCTTTAAATCCCATGTGGCGCATGTGGTCTGTGACCCACGCTGACAGGACTGTTTAATATCCCTATCTGATGGGCGCTTAATAAAGAATCATGAACATGTACCACTCTGCACCTTGGTCCACTTCTTCCGACGAGCGTTACATCATGAGAATTTAAACTGAATGAATTTGAATGTTTAGATGTCTTTTTGTACTGCTTCAAGTCAGGGATCACCTCAAAAATTCTTCCAAAATATTCTAAACTTTCAAATTCATTCAGTTTAAATTCTCATGATGTAACGCTCGTCGGAAGAAGTGGACCAAGGTGCAGCGTGGTACATGTTCATGATTCTTTATTAAATCCGAACACCAAACAAAACAACAAAATGTTCCGTAGGCTACACAGAGCTAACAAAAAACAGCATCCCACAACCTAAGGTGGCAAAACAGGCTGCCTAAGTATGATTCCCAATCAGAGACAACGATAGACAGCTGTCCCTGATTGAGAACCATACCCAGCCAAAACATAGAAACCCAAAACATAGAAATAAAGAACATAGAATGACCACCCAAATCACACCCTGACCAACCCAAATAGAGACATAAAAAGGCTCTCTAAGGTCAGGGCGTGACACATGAAGCGCCCATCAGATAGTGATATATAAAAAACAGTTCTGTCAGCGTCTGTCAAACATCCGTCCAACATATAGGGTCAGTTTCCTGGACCCAGATTAAGTTCACTCCTGGACTAAAAAGCATGTTGAATGGAGAATCTCCATTGAAAGTAACTAGTCCAGGATTAGGCTTAATCTGTATCCGGGATACCATCCCAAAGAGCAAGACATAATTTTTTCCCCCTAAAAAATAGGAGTTACTGTTTCCAGTGCTGTTTCCAGAGTACTGTTTCCAGCCCCTTCCATGTCCACCAATCCCCAGTGGGCTCCGATGGAGGTGATTCCAGCACCGTTGAAGCGACCGCTGAGGATCCTCAGCTCATTGCCCATGTTGGTTGGGTAGAAGTTGAAGGAGATTTGGTTGGGCAGGCCGGCTGACAGAGTGCGCCCCATGTTGGTGGTTAACACCAGGTAGCAGATGTAGTCTGCTGGGTTGTACTTCCCAGACACCTCGACGATGGCCTCATCATTAAACAGCTCCATCACCTGCTTTTCACTCCCTTCGTTACCGAACACAGGAGACCAGGTGTTGCCGTATCTCAGCTGGAACCTAAAACAGAGGAAGCTTTTCATGTTGGTTGTGTTTTGATAAGGTACATTGAGACTGGGAGAGCAGGTCGCGTCAGAGAATATCAAGGAATTACATTTTACATTGTACTCTGGGTTAGATACGATAACAATATTGTTTGGTCATGTACTGAATATGTAATAAACACAACAAATAAATAAAAAACAGAAAGAAAGAAAGAAAGAGTGTCTGTTGGGTAGTGTAGTTGGACTGAGTCAGTGGTGTCTGTTGGGTAGTGTAGTTGGACTGAGTAGGTGGTGTCTGTTGGGTAGTGTAGTTGGACTGAGTCAGTGGTGTTTGTTGGGTAGTGTAGTTGGACTGAGTCAGTGGTGTTTTTTGGGTAGTGTAGTTGGACTGAGTCAGTGGTGTCTGTTGGGTAGTGTAGTTGGACTGAGTCAGTGGTGTTTGTTGGGTAGTGTAGTTGGACTGAGTCAGTGGTGTCTGTTGGGTAGTGTAGTTGGACTGAGTCAGTGGTGTCTGAGGGGGAGTGTAGTTGGACTGAGTCAGTGGTGTCTGTTGGGTAGTGTAGTTGGACTGAGTCAGTGGTGTCTGTTGGGTAGTGTAGTTGGACTGAGTCAGTGGTGTTTGTTGGGTAGTGTAGTTGGACTGAGTCAGTGGTGTTTATTGGGTAGTGTAGTTGGACTGAGTCAGTGGTGTCTGTTGGGTAGTGTAGTTGGACTGAGTCAGTGGTGTCTGTTGGGTAGTGTAGTTGGACTGAGTCAGTGGTGTTTGTTGGATAGTGTAGTTGGACTGAGTCAGTGGTGTTTGTTGGGTAGTGTAGTTGGACTGAGTTAGTGGTGTTTGTTGGGTAGTGTAGTTGGACTGAGTCAGTGGTGTTTGTTGGGTAGTGTAGTTGGACTGAGTCAGTGGTGTTTGTTGGGTAGTGTAGTTGGACTGAGTCAGTGGTGTTTGTTGGGTAGTGTAGTTGGACTGAGTCAGTGGTGTCTGTTGGGTAGTGTAGTTGGACTGAGTCAGTGGTGTTTGTTGGGTAGTGTAGTTGGACTGAGTCAGTGGTGTCTGTTGGGTAGTGTAGTTGGACTGAGTCAGTGGTGTCTGTTGGGTAGTGTAGTTGGACTGAGTCAGTGGTGTCTGTTGGGTAGTGTAGTTGGACTGAGTCAGTGGTGTCTGTTGGGTAGTGTAGTTGGACTGAGTCAGTGGTGTCTGTTGGGTAGTGTAGTTGGACTGAGTCAGTGGTGTCTGTTGGGTAGTGTAGTTGGACTGAGTCAGTGGTGTCTGTTCATGGGTAAGGGTCCACTCACCCACTGATGTAGGCATTGTTGTTGTTGTAGTAGTAGTAGTAGTTGTTGTTGGTCTCCCACACTCTGACTCCTGTGATGCGTCCCTCACCGTAGGAAGCAAATGGGGTGCCACCTCCCTGACCCACCGCAGAGGAATACGAGTAGGGGTCTTTGATGGCTAAAATAACATGGCCAATATGTTTACTATATTTACTATATTAATAATACATATTTATATATACATCATTTTAGTTTTACCAACACATTTCTGAAAGATCTTTACATTATGAATAAAGTGTAGATGAATTAACTGAAGTACATTCTGCAATGATTTAATACATTAGTTTATGTCTCAAAGAAGAACTCCTAAGTCTAACTGAAAAAGACAAATTGGTGAAAGCACAAAAGCTATTATTTTATCATTATAATTCAGAATTGTATTTTTATAACTCACGCAAAGCCAAGCAGCCAGCCAAGAACATTGTGACAACCAGGATTAAGAACATTCTGCAAAAGTGAGGCATCAACACTTAAGACCTTTAATTTCAGTCAATTTTACTCTTATTCCGTTTCACTTTAAATGGTAAAACTTGAAATAATATAGTTAATAATGTTTTTCATAGAAGTTTGTCAAAACAAATAAGTCATTTTACCTGTCAGGTCAGTGTTTCCTAGGAGGGAGAAGAAAATAACCTTTTGAATTGTTGAATGTGAAATGTTATTTTTTTAAATTTATTTAACTAGGCAAGTCAGTTAAGAACAAATTCTTATTTTCAATGACAGCCTAGGAACAGTGGGTTAACTGCCTGTTCAGGGGTAGAACGACAGATTTGTACCTTGTTAGGTCGGGGATTTGAACTTGCAACCTTCCGGTTCCTAGTCCAACGCTCTAACCACTAGGCTACCCTGCCGCCCCCGTTATAAAATGGCTCTAAAAAGTTGAACCTTACCACAATCACTTGCAGTGCTAAGCTACTGTCACATTAAAAATAATGTCAGATCATTGAATTTAAATTTAGTGGCAAAAGGGCCAAAATGTTTGTGCCCAAGTACCAAGAGATAATGAGTATTAACTTCATAACATTTCCCACACCAGTATTATGCATTAAAAACAAGTGCACATTTTCAATTGAGTTAGTTGTGTAGTTACCCACAGTGCTATCTTGAGATGTGTGTGAAAACCTGTGAAAGCTTCTTGTCTCTCTGTCTCTGCCAGGTCCTTCTAGTCTACTGCTTCCTCTAAGAACTGCATTTATACCTGCTGAACATTCCATCAGCTCTAGATGGAAGGAGCATGACAAAGAACATGTTTAGTCAGTCACTATTGAGAAGTCAGACATTGTTTTCTAATTGGTCGAGGCTACTTTGGGAGGGAGTGTCAAGGAAGTACTATAAGGAAATAATAATTGTGTTCTTTTGAATTGTAACAAATTAATGATGTGAAATAGGGATTAAAAAAATATACAATCGAAAAACTGAACAAATAAAAGAATGTACCAAAATTGTATGAATGTGTGTGAAAATCGATCAAAGTCAGTCTCCCAATCTTCAGATGTTTTATTACACCAAGAGGAACTCCTTCCCTTCAAACATTAACATGCTGAAAAAGACAAGTGGATCTGATCATTAACAGGATGGTTAGTTCATTGGTTTGTTCAGATACCTACAGTATTTTATTGTAGAATATTTGTTTCAGTACATGTATTTATATGTAATTCTAGAGGGGCAGATTAGACATTTTTTTTGTCTCCATTATCGTCCAATGTTTTCTCTAGTCTGTTACAATACTCACATCTTCATTAAATCACTGGCAACCTGTTCATGTTACTACAGGATAACAATCTGATTTCATATTCTGCAGATTAACCAGATAAATATCAGTAGAAGTTACAAAGTGAGAAAATAAAAGTTAGTATACAGATGGCAAAATGAAATACCCTGAAGCACTTGATACTACCTATCCATAATATTTGATAGTTCAATTAACACGTTAATACAAATATATAATGAGGACCTTATTGATCAAAAAAATATAAAATAAGCTAAAAGGTCAAATTGAAATCAGATTTGCTATATTAACAACCTTTGTGTTTGTAAGTTGAGTTATCTATTTTCTTTTCGCTGGGGAAGAATGTGAGTTTATCTCAGTAACTACCCATTGAGCACACACTGGTTGAATCAACGTTGTTTTACATGTCATTTCATTTCACTTCACTTCAAATGGTAAAACTTGAAGTAAGTTTGTTAATAATGTTTTTCATAGTAGTTTATAAAAACAAGTGAGGCATTTTACCTGTCAGGTCAACCACCCCTAGGGGGGGAAATAACATACACGTTTTACCTGTCAGGTCAACCACCCCTAGGGGGAAAATAACATACACGTTTTACCTGTCAGGTCAACCACCCCTAGGGAGGAAAATAACATACAAGTTTTACCTGTCAGGTCAACCACCACTAGGGAGGAAATAACATACACGTTTTACCTGTCAGGTCAACCACCCCTAGGGGGGGAAATAACATACACATTTTACCTGTCAGGTCAACCACCCCTAGGGGGGAAATAACATACACATTTTACCTGTCAGGTCAACCACCCCTAGGGAGGAAAATAACATACACGTTTTACCTGTCAGGTCAACCACCCCTAGGGGGGAAAATAACATACACGTTTTACCTGTCAGGTCAACCACCCCTAGGGGGAAATAACATACACGTTTTACCTGTCAGGTCAACCACCCCTAGGGGGAAATAACATACACGTTTTACCTGTCAGGTCAACCACCCCTAGGGGGAAATAACATACACGTTTTACCTGTCAGGTCAACCACCCCTAGGGGGAAATAACATACACGTTTTACCTGTCAGGTCAACCACCCCTAGAGGGGAAAATAACATACACGTTTTACCTGTCAGGTCAACCACCCCTAGGGGGAAATAACATACACGTTTTACCTGTCAGGTCAACCACCCCTAGGGGAGGAAATAACATACACGTTTTACCTGTCAGGTCAACCACCCCTAGGGGGGAAAATAACATACACGTTTTACCTGTCAGGTCAACCACCACTAGGGGGGGAAATAACATACACGTTTTACCTGTCAGGTCAACCACCCCTAGGGGGGGAAATAACATACACGTTTTACCTGTCAGGTCAACCACCCCTAGGGGGAAATAACATACACGTTTTACCTGTCAGGTCAACCACCCCTAGGGGGAAATAACATACACGTTTTACCTGTCAGGTCAACCACCCCTAGGGAGGAAATAACATACACGTTTTACTTGTCAGGTCAACCACCCCTAGGGGGGAAAATAACATACACGTTTTACCTGTCAGGTCAACCACCCCTAGGGGGGAAATAACATACACGTTTTACCTGTCAGGTCAACCACCCCTAGGGGGAAAATAACATACACGTTTTACCTGTCAGGTCAACCACCCCTAGGGGGGAAATAACATACACGTTTTACCTGTCAGGTCAACCACCCCTAGGGAGGAAATAACATACACGTTTTACCTGTCAGGTCAACCACCCCTAGGGAGGAAATAACATACACGTTTTACTTGTCAGGTCAACCACCCCTAGGGGGGGGAATAACATACACGTTTTACCTGTCAGGTCAACCACCCTTAGGGGGGAAATAACATACACGTTTTACCTGTCAGGTCAACCACCCCTAGGGGGAAATAACATACACGTTTTACTTGTCAGGTCAACCACCCCTAGGGGGGAAATAACATACACGTTTTACCTGTCAGGTCAACCACCCCTAGGGGGAAATAACATACACGTTTTACCTGTCAGGTCAACCACCCCTAGGGGGAAATAACATACACGTTTTACCTGTCAGGTCAACCACCCTAGGGGGAAATAACATACACATTTTACCTGTCAGGTCAACCACCCCTAGAGGGGGAAATAACATACACATTTTACCTGTCAGGTCAACCACCCCTAGGGGGGAAATAACATACACGTTTTACCTGTCAGGTCAACCACCCCTAGGGAGGAAATAACATACACGTTTTACCTGTCAGGTCAACCACCCCTAGGGGGAAATAACATACACGTTTTACCTGTCAGGTCAACCACCCCTAGGAGGGAAATAACATACACGTTTTACCTGTCAGGTCAACCACCCCTAGGGGGGAAATAACATACACGTTTTACCTGTCAGGTCAACCCTAGGGGGAAATAACATACACGTTTTACCTGTCAGGTCAACCACCCCTAGGGGGAAATAACATACACGTTTTACCTGTCAGGTCAACCACCCCTAGGGAGGAAATAACATACACGTTTTACCTGTCAGGTCAATCACCCCTAGGGTAGGCTAGTTGAGAACAAGTTCTCATTTACAACTGTGACCTGGCCAAGAATAAAGCAAAGCAGTTCGACACATACAACACAGAGTTACACATGGAATAAACAAAACATACAAACATACAGTCAATAATACAGTTGATTAAAATATATATACAGTGTGTGCAAATGAGGTAAGAAAAGGGAGGTAAGGCAATAATAGGCCATGGTGGTGAAGTAATTACAATATACCAATTAGACACTAGAGTGATTGATGTGCAGAAGATGAATGTGCAAGTAGAGATACAGGGGTGCAAAGGAGCAAGATAAATTAATAAATACAGTATGGGGATGCGGTAGTTGGATGGGCTATTTACAGATGGGCTATGTACAGGTGCAGTGATCTGTGAGCTACTCAGACAGCTGGTGCTTAAATGACTGTAATAGTAACACTTAGGGTAGATGTTCATCCTGGGGAACAATATAGCCCAAGTCGTTAGCTTGACTTTTATAACGTATAAGGCTGAAGCAGACAGACAGATAGACAGAGAACAAGAATAAGCACAGAATGACAGCAGAGAAGATGCTGAGACAGATAGACAGCACAACAGGGAGGCAAACCAAATGTCTAGAGTGGAGGCCCTGTTCTAGTGGTGAGTTATATCTCCAGTGGTGTTTTTCATATTGCATTTGTTTTAAACATCCGATGGTTAAGAAAGAGGAGGAGGACCATGTCTTGTAAGTCAGTGGTACAGAAATGGTTAAGGAACACTGTACTGTCCTGCCAGTGTTACGTGTCAGCACCAGTGCCTGTGTGTAAGGATGATGTGTAGGGTCAGGGTGTATGTGTGGGGATAGTGTGTGTGTGTATGGAGTTGGCAGCGCTCATAGTGATGTGGGCTGGTGCAGACAAAATGCCAATGCCAAATTCTTGTCCCAGGCTACCCCTGTTGTTTTCTAATTTGTCAGGCTACTTTAGTAGGGAGTGGAAGGAAATACAAATACAAAGCCTTCAGAAAGTAGTCACACCCCTTGACTTTTCCCCCATTTTGGCGTGTTACAGACAGAATGGATTCAAATGGATTACATTGAGATTTTTGTCACTGGATAACACACAATACCCCATAATGTCAAAGTGGAATTATGCTTTTTGAAATGTTTACAAATGAATTAAATCTGAAATGTATTGAGTTAATACGTTGTTATGGCAAGCCTAAATAAGTTCAGAAGTAAAGATTTGCTTAACAAGTCACATAGTAAGTTGCATGGACCGACTCTGTGTGCAATAATAGTGTTTAACATGATTTCTGAATGACTACCTCATCTCTGTACCCCACACATACAATTATCTGTAATGTCCCTGAGTCAAGCAGTGAATTGCAAGCACAGATTCAACCACAAAGACTAGGGAGGTTTTCCAATGCCTCGCAAAGAAGGGCACCTATTGGTAGATGGGTAGATTGTTAAAAAAATAGCCAACATAAATCAATGGACCTGTACATTTGTTTTTCAACAGGACAATGACCCACCACACCTCCAGGCTTCCTTCGTAAGGACTATTTTACCAAGAAGGAGAGTGATGGACTGCTGCATCAGAAGACCTGGCCTCCTCAAACAAATTGTGATGGTTTGGGATGAGTCAGAATGCAGAGTGAAGGAAAAGCCGCCAACAAGTGCTCAGCATATATGGGAACTCCTTCAAGACTGTTGGAAAAGGATTCCAGGCGAAGCTGGTTGAGAGAATGCCAAGAGGGTGCAAAGCTGTCATCAAGGCAAAGGGTGGCTATTTGAAGAATCTCAAATATAAAATATATTTTGAAAATATATTTGTTTAACACCTTTTTGGTTACTACATGATTCCATATGTGTTATTTCATAGTTTTGATGTTTTCACTATTATTATAGAAACACATTATTATAGAAAATAGTAAAAATAAAGAAAAACCATTGATGAGTTGGTGTTCTAAAACTTTAGACTGGTAGTGTATGTGTGCCCTTTGTTCCCCATTGTCCTTGTTGGTTATTGTTACCATGTCCGTTGGTCCTGTGAGCACCTGTGCTGTTGTATCGGCTTCCATGCTACGTGTTGTTGTGCACTTGTTTTATGGGTCTCGTCCCATGTATTATTTGGAGGTTTACACCTCGCTCTTTTGGGTGGATAAAATAAATCCCCCTATTACGTATTCCTGCGCTTGTCTCCTATCCTTATACAGTGTGACAGAATAACCAACCTACTAAATGGAGACTAGCTGTCAACCATCATAGAGACCAGTCCAGCATCAAGGACTCTCTCCAGACTCAGCAGCGCCATGGACAGGGTGCTGGCAACCATCCTACGTTTGGAGGGGAATGTGTAGTCCCTCCAGTCTCCAGCAGCGGTTCCAGAACCAGCCACCACACCACTACCTGCCTCCCATCTGAGCCAGTCTGCGGAATACCCCTGTCCCTTCTGGAGTGCTTTGACGGCGCTCCAGCAAGATGCAAGGGATTCCTTCTGCAATGCGACCTGTACCTCGCTCGCTACAACGAGGCTGTCTCTGGGAGAGACAGGGTTGCCACCGTCATCTCGGCACTGACCGAACGGGCCCTGGACTGCGGTGCCGCGGTCTGTGAAACGGGCACAACCTGAGATTCATCCTCCTCTTCCACTCGGTGATTGGTCATCCTGTGTAGGGCCGAGACGTGGGTGAGCGCCTACTCCGACTACTCCAGGGATCTAGGACCGCCTCGAAGGAGATACAGGTGGAGTTACCGTGATGACAACCTGTCACTCGACCAGCTCATCAGCATGGCAATTCATATGGACAACCTCCTGCGGTCCCAACAAAGACCTGCACGGAATCCGGAGCCCATGGCTACACCTGCTCTGTGGCTGGATCCGATGGAGGTGGGCTCTGCACGTTTGCCTAAGGCAGAGCGTAGGAGCAGGAGGAATCTAGGCCTCTGCTCCTATTGTGGAGTAAGGGGTCATTTCTCCCCAACCTTTCCTCTATCCACTAATAGGCGAGGAGGTGACAAGCTAGGGAATTCTCCTGCTCCAACCCAGGTAGGATGCAAGTTCTCCCCTCCTTTTCTGTCAGCTCAACCAGTGTGTTTTCCCAATAAATTCCCTGAATATCCCTAGCCCACACTCCCGTTAGCTCTGATTGTTAGCTCTGATTTCCGGAGCTGCCGGGAATCTTTTAGATTAGTCACCCCTTCTGGTTCGAGCCCTGGATATTCGTCCAATAGGGACAGGGCTTGTACACCACATCACTGTTACCGTTTCTCTGCTGACCCATGACACTTATTTAGAACAGTTCACCTTTTTGATTATAGACACCCCCACGCACCCCGTTGTGTTAGGTCTCCCCTGGTTGAGCTGGCATAACCCTGTTACTACCTGGTCCGAGGGGAGACTGCTGGGTTGGTTGCAGGAGTGTCAGGGGAGGTGTCTCGTGGTGTCTGTCAACACCACTACGGTGGAAAGTCTGGACCACACACCTCAAGTGGAGTTACCGGAGGAATACCAGGATCTGCATCGGGTTTTCTCTAAGACCCAGGCTACTTCCTTCAACGCCTGCCTCCTCATCGCCCCTGGGGACTGTGCCATTGATCTGGTATCTGACGCTGCCCTCCCGAGAGGACACGTCTATCCCCTCCCTATGAGGAGACCGAGGCCATGGAGACCTACGTACAGGAGAGCCTCCAGCAGGGTTTTATCCGCCCCTCTACGTCACCAGCCTGCTCAAGCTTCTTTTTTGTTAAAAAGAAAGATGGGGGACTGTGCCCCTGCTTTGATTATCGAGCTCTGAAAAAAGCCCCTCATCCCAACCATCATCAAACAAATGTACGGGTTGCAGTACTTCATAAAACTCGACTTGAGGAGAGCCTACAATCTGGTGCGCATTCGTGCAGCCGTCAAATGGAAAAGCGCCCTTTTCCCACGACCACAGGCATTTACGAGTATCTCGTAATACCATTAGGTCTGTCTAAAGCTCCTTCAGTCTTCCAGGCCTTTATTAATGAAGGGTTTTGGGACAGGCTGGGACGGGCGTAGTGGTTTATAGAGACAACATTTTGGACCTTGCCCAGCATGGCTTGTTAGTCAGCTCTGTGCTGGGTAGACTGTTGGAGCGTGATCTATATGTTAAACAAGAGAAGTGTTTGTTTTTCCAGCAATCCGTGTCCTTTTTTGGGATACCTCATATGCACGGAGGTAGCGGAGATGGAGGAGCAACGCGTCAGCGCAGTCAGGTCATGGCCCATCCTCAACTCTGTGAAAGCAGATCAGCGATTCCTGGGGTTTGCCAACTATTTCCGGAGGTTCATCCGGGGCTGCAGCACGGTGGTCGCACTTCTCACCTCCCTGCTGAGAGGAGGCCCCCAGCAGCTTCGTTGGACGACGGAGGCAGAGAGGGCGTTTGAGACACTGAAGGCACGCTTCACCACTGCTCCCGTGCTGGCACATCCCGACCACTCACTTCCCTTCATCGTTGAGGTGGATGCCTCCGAAGTACGAGTCGGGACTGTGCTGTCCCAGCACACCGGAACTCCTCCAAAGCTGCAGCCCTGCGTCTTTTACTCCAAGCAGCTGAGCCCCACCTGGAGGAACTACAACATAGGGGACCCAGGAACTTTTGGTCGGTCAAGAAGGCTCTGAAGGTGTGGAGGTGTGGTGTGGTGTGGACGAACCACCGCAACCTGGGAAGTGAAGAGGCTAAACCCGAGACAGGCTCAAAGAACGTAAAGGTGGACACCCTGTCTCACCTCTATGATGCAGAGGAGAGAGAGGGAGAGGAGACCCCCATCATCCCTCCGTCTCGTATCATCACGCCAGTGGTGTGGGACATTGACGCCGACATACGGAAGGCCCTGCGTACGGAACCCTCACCTGCACAGTGCCCGGAGAACCGCATATACAGTGCCCCTCCTGTCTCAGCCTCCAGTATTTATGCTGCAGTAGTTTGTGTCGGGGGGCTAGGGTCAGTTTGTTATATCTGGAGTACTTCTCCTGTCCTATTCGGTGTCCTGTGTGAATCTAAGTGTGCGTTCTCTAATTCTCTCCTTCTTTCTTTCTCTCTCTCGGAGGACCTGAGCCCTAGGACCATGCCCCAGGACTACCTGACATGATGACTCCTTGCTGTCCCCAGTCCACCTGGCCATGCTGCTGCTCCAGTTTCAACTGACCTGAGCCCTAGGACCATGCCCCAGGACTACCTGACATGATGACTCCTTGCTGTCCCCAGTCCACCTGGCCATGCTGCTGCTCCAGTTTCAATTGTTCTGCCTTACTATTATTCGACCATGCTGGTCATTTATGAACATTTGAACATCTTGGCCATGTTCTGTTATAATCTCCACCCGGCACAGCCAGAAGAGGACTGGCCACCCCACATATGCTCTCTCTAATTCTCTCTTTCTTTCTCTCTCTCGGAGGACCTGAGCCCTAGGACCGTGCCCGATGACTCCTTGCTGTCCCCAGTCCACCTGACTGTGCTGCTGCTCCAGTTTCAACTGTTCTGCCTTATTATTATTCGACCATGCTGGTCGTTTATGAACATTTGAACATCTTGGCCATGTTCTGTTATAATCTCCACCCGGCACAGCCAGAAGAGGACTGGCCACCCCACATAGCCTGGTTCCTCTCTAGGTTTCTTCCTAGGTTTTGGCCTTTCTAGGGAGTTTTTCCTAGCCACCGTGCTTCTACACCTGCATTGCTTGCTGTTTGGGGTTTTAGGCTGGGTTTCTGTACAGCACTTTGAGATATCAGCTGATGTACGAAGGGCTAAATAAATAAATTTGATTTGATATACGTGCCCACGGGTGTGTGGGATCGCCTCCTTACCTGGGTGCACACGGTGCCTGTATCGGGTCACTCTGGGATAAGCCGTACCATCTCCTGCCTGACTGAGAAGTACTGGTGGCCCACCTTGGCTAGGGACGTCTGGGATCTCTTCCTGATCCATCTGTGCCCAGTCAAAGACTCCCAGACAGCTCCCTTATAGAAAGCTTCTTCCACTGCCAGTCCCACATTGACCCTGGTCTCACCCCTCGGTGGACTTTGTGACTGACCTTCCCCCCTCCCAGGGGAACACCATCATTCTCGTCATTGTGAACCAGTTTTCCAAAGCTTGTCGCCTCCTTCCTCTGCCTGGTCTCCCGTTGGCCATGCAAACCGCAGAGGCTCTTTTTGCTCACGTCCTCCGACACGAGGGTATCCCGGAGAACAATGTGTCAGATTGTGGCCCTCAGTTCACCTTACGCGTATGGAAAGCGTTCATGGAACGCCTGGGAGTCACGGTCAGTCTCACCTCCGGGTACCGTCCTTAAGCTAATGGGCAGGTGGATATGGTCAATCAGGAAGTGGGCAGGTTCCTGAGGTGTTACTGTCAGGACCGGCCGGGGGAGTGGGAAGATTTTCTACCTTGGGCTGAGTACGCGCAGAATTCCCTCCACCACTCTCCCACTAGCCTCACTCCTTTCCAGTGTGTGTTGGGGTATCAGTCGGCTCTGGCACCTTGGCCTCCAAGCCAGACCGAGGCCCCTGGGGTTTCGGCGCCCTGACGAGATCTGGAATGCTGGTCACACTCGTCTCCAGTGGCCATGTGCGTCGGCACAAGGAACAGGCGACCGCCACCGCAGTGAGGCGCCTGTCTTCTCTCCAAGCAACTGGGTCTGGCTCTCCACCCGGAACCTGCCCCTCTGCCTGCCCTGTCGGAAGCTAAGCCCACGGTTTGTGGGGCTGTTTAAAGTCCGGAGGAGGGTTAATGAGGCAACGTACCATTTGCAACTCAGGCCAGTGGTGCCTGGTCCACTTGCTGAGGCTGGACCCAGTGACGCCCTGACATCAAGGGAGGTCTGGCGTAGTCGGTCCGTGAAGTCCTGGATTTGAGGCACCGGGCGGGGTGTCTCCAGTACCTCATTGGCTGGGAGGGTATGGCCCAAAGGAGCAGTGCTGGGTTCCTGAGGTGGACATCCTGGATGCTTTGCTGACCAGGGATTTTCACAGTCGGCACCCTGGGGTCGGCACAGCATCCCTGTGGTTATCCTCGAGGCCAGTGTCGTCCCGCTGCTGGTGCAGTGCATCGGGGGGGTTCTGTCACAGATCCTGCTGCTGTTCATTCCATTCACCAGCTCCAGAGGTCTACGTCACCGGCCTTCTATGCTTCACTGAACTGGATTCATTACCACCAACCCCGGACTGTCTTGTCTCATTGCGCACACCTGGTTCCCATTCCCCCTGATTAGTATGTGTAAAGATGTGCCCTCTATTCCCCATTGTATTTGTCGGTTATTGTTACCATGTCCGTTGGCCTTGTGAGCACCTGTGCTATTGTATCGGCTTCCATGCTACGTGTTACTGTACACTTGTTTTCCGGGTCTCGTCCCGTGTAATATTTAGAGGTACACACCTCGCTCTTTTGTTTGGGTGGAGAAAATGAATCCCCCTCTTACATATTCCTGCGCTTGTCTCCTATCATTATACAGCGTGACAGCTTGTAATAATTTGGCATCAGTAAATTATTATTTTGTACACATCAACAGCCAACACAAGAGTAATGAAACTATCCCTAGTATGTAGTAGGCTGTAATTTTCAGGCAAAATTAATGGTACCTTTTAAATCTCACAAACCTTGCTCTCACACATGGTTGGATTTAAATCCTGGAGTATTCACAACTACTAGAGTATCCTCACCATCGGCGGATGAATCACTAGCAAATAGTCAGGAAGAAGAGTTTGTTGATGATGCCAATGCTTCTTCTGATTTGTATTGTACAGCTAAAGGCTTAGCAACTATTATTGAGGAAAGATGTGCATCTTCTCCACTGAAATTAGAGCATTTGGTCCATGTGCCAAGCTCAGCTATGGATGAGTTTTTAAGGGAGCTCCATCATTTTATTTTTTCCGCACCTGTCCCTTTATCTAGTGACTTTATTATTGGCAGTTTTCATCAGCATAACCTCCAAGTGGATGATTGACCATTTAAAAACTTCTTTGAGATCGGTGTCCCTTCCACGGGACGGTTGAGCTAACGTAGGCTAACATGATTAGCATGAGGTTGTAAGTAACAAGAACATTTCCCAGGACATAGACATATCTGATATTGGCAGAAAGCTTAAATTCTTGTTAATCTATCTTCACTGTCCAATTTACAGTAGCTATTACAGTGAAAGAATATCATGCTTTTGTTTGAGGAGAGTGCACTCTTTTGAACATGAAAACGTATTAATAAACAAATAAGGCACATTTGGGCAGTCTTGATAAAACATTTTGAACAGAAATACAATGGTTCATTGGATCAGTCTAAAATGTTGCTTATATGCTGCTGCCTTCTAGTGGCCAACACATTGGTTGGAGAAATCCAACATGGCTTGGAAAAATACATTATGGCCTTTCTCTTGCATTTCAAAGATGATGGTTAAAAAATACAAAAGAATGGTTGTTTTTTTCTTTGTATTATCTTTTACTATTGTGTTATATTTTCCTACATTCCTTTCACATTTCCACAAACTTCAGTGTTTCTTTTCAAATGGTACCAAGAATACGCATATCCTTGCTTCAGGGCCTGAGCTGCAGGCAGTTAGATTTGTGTATGTAATTTTAGACGAAAATTGAAAAAAGGGGCGGATCATTAAAAAAATACAAAAAATAGAAAATAAAAAAAGAGCACAAAATGATTATATGGAGCAATCACTAATTACGTTACTGCTTACAAAGAAATTGAAGTTAAGAAATTGCTGTTGCAGTTTGTTCTGGAAATCCTGTGCAAAACTCTATTGAAAAAGGTGGTCGTGTTAGCACTGCTTATCAGCGTAAGCATTATTACAAGGAGCACTTCAGTGTTGTGGAGCCAATTGAATACATGCTAAACGCTAAAAAGAGATACACTTTCCAGTATGTCCCAATACTGAAGTAATTACAGAAACTTTTAAGTAGAAGGGACATTGTTGATAAAGTAGTTGAGCATTATTGGGGACAGCAGGACATTAATATTGGACCATCATATCAATACAAGTCCTACAAAGATGGTTCACATTATAAGGAGAAGTGTTTTCTCTCTGGAGAAGAGCTAAGGATACTCTTAGGTCTTTATATGGATGACTTCGAAATGTGTAATTCCCTTGGCACTTCAAGGAAGAAACACAAGCTATGTGCTGTTTATTGGGTGTTGGCTAACTTGCCTCATTCCTCTTTATCATCCATTTATTTAGCAGTTCTGTGCAAGAGCAATGATGTTAAAACCTATGGTTATGGTAAGGTTTTAGAACCTCTTCTAAGAGATCCACGGACTCTGGAGGAACTTGGTGTTTATGCCCCTTTACTAGGTGTATATGTCAAAGGTACAGTATAGAGTGTAGTGGTTGACAATCTGGGAGCTCACAGCATATCTGCTTTCATTGAGAGTTTCTCAGGGAGTACTATTGCATGTTTTGCACAGGAAAGAGTTGTGATATTCAATTACGTGAAGTTGCATCTGGTGCTTTCAGCTTGAGAACAAAAGAACAAAAGACACTTGAACAAAACATTTTGGGGTGAAGAAAGATCGTGTTTTCACAAGCAACTTTACTCATTTTCACGGCATCTTTGGCTATACTCCAGATCTTGTTCACAATATTTTTGGGGGTATTGTCCCAAACGAGCTGTCTCACTGCTTAGCATTACTTGTATCAAGACAACTTTTTACATTGGATTACCTGAATACAGTTATTCTGAATTTCCCCTACAAGTGGTCAGACAAGACAAACAGACCTCATGTGTTACCACACAGATTTTCCCCTGTGCATAGTGATGACTCTATTTCTTATCTAGAAAGCAAAATAATTGAGCACAGGCATAGATACAAAGAGTTGTTCCCTGGCGTTAGGCTTCTGTAACCGGAGGTTGCTGGTACGAATCACAGAGCTGACAAGGTAAAAATCTGTCGTTCTTTCCCTGAGAAAGGCAGTTAACCCACTGCTCCAGGGGTGCTGAATACGTGGATGTCAATTAAGGCAGCCCCCCGCATCTCTCATTCAGAGGCGTTGGGTTAAATGCGGAAGACACTTTTCAGTTGAATACATTCAGTTGGACAACTGACTAGGTCTCCCCCTTTCTACCGAAGCATCATTATCTGGAACATTACCCCCAGATGATTTGTTGTTTTGGTCTACTTGTAAGGCTTTGCTGCCCTACCAAGCAAAACGTCACTAACTGCTCATAGCGTGGAACTGAGAATGTGTTTTATTTTTTATTTTTCTTCACCTTGGTTAAACAGTAACTTTATGCAGTTACTGCTAACATGTCCCCCCATTTTCTCCAAAACACAATACAATATAGGCAGGATACTTGTCCACATGATTAAGCATGTATTTAATGTAGCAAAAATTATATTAACTCATTTTCAACCAAATGAGTAGTTACTGTCTTTTGCTTGGTAGGGCAGATTGGACAATGCGGTTCGAGGCCAAACATAACTTGCTTTAAAAAGCAGTGCTTCAAGGTGCTTCAAAAGGTGCCTCTTTCATTAGCCTCCACACATCAGATGATTGCTTACCAGTTGAGCTCTCCATATACTAGCAAGTCTGAACTTGAGGTCTCAACTGTCTCCACTCTCCCAGTGAATTTACTCAAAAATGAAATGGCAGAATCCATTAGACAGAAGTACCTTGACACACCTGAGGGTTATCTTTCCCAGTGTGTGACAAGTAAGGGCATAACATACAGGAATGGAATGATAGTTGCCCAGAAATTAGCAGGTGGATTAGTAGATTTTGGTGAAATTGTTCAAATTTGCATTTTTCATGAGTGTGTTATTTTGTTGTCAAGGAACTGTGTGGTTGGTACAGAGAACATTATAGAGCCTTTGAACTTAGTCCTGCTCCCACAAGAGATGTGTCTCTAGTGGCACTAAGTGAACTGGCAGACAGTTATCCACTGGGTGACTCCACCATTGGATCAGTCCGCATGGTGACTTTGTAATGGCATATCCAACAAGAGGTTAAGTATGTTTAGCACATACTGGTTGAATATCAATTCATATGCATGCCTGCTTAATCAGTAGAAAATAGATATGAAAACTGTATTTCTTAAAACTTTCAAATATAATTAACATTTAAAGGACCATGAAGAATAATCCTTGACTATTGTTCTTGTCTGTTTTCTTTGCAGACTAAGAAGCAAGATGATGCCAACTCCTACAATCATAAAGATCATCCTGATTGATGGCCGCTGCCAGAGACTGACCTTTCCTTGTGGACTACCTGAATCTGTGACTGACCTTTTGAACGATGTAAAGAAGCAGTGTGGACTTCACGGCAACTTCAGTCTTCAGTTCATGGACCCTATTTTTGGAAATGAGTTATTTAACCTGACCTCAATGGCAGAAGTAGAGGACAAAGGTACTATTAAAGTTATTGACATGTCAGAGACCCTCACAATTCACTGTGCTGAAACCTCCAGCAGTATCAACACTCCACTCCAGACAACCTCGCCTTCAATCATAACCATATCAGTACTATCCAGTGGCTCAGTTGACACTCCAGTCTACTGGCTCACGGTCCTCTTGGCCTACTTTGTTCTGTGTGCCTCAACTCTCCTGTGATGCTGAGCTAAAACTTCAGCAGACCAATTCAGCGTACCTTGAAAGTGGCACTCTACTTGTTCCAGAGCCTAAGTTGAAGTCAGACATAATCGACGGCTTATTGCAAGAGATTGTCCAGTTTAACGTTTATACCACTGATGGAGAGATATAATAGGTTGCACACAGTCAAGAAGCATCCATGTTGTGACTGAGAAGTGTCACTTCACTGGATGTGGCGGATGGAAAAGCAGTTAGAAATACAAACTGTCAAACTACCTCACTCGTCTGAGAAGACTGGGATGTCCAGAGGTGATGATAAACTCCTTGAAGCACAAACCTGCAGGAAGTCATGTACAGCCTATATTGTTAAAAAGACAAAGAGAGCAGAAGTGAACTTTAACCCCACATATCCCTCAGGAGAAACAGAAGAGAGCCTCGAGGACATGTGGAAAGATCTACTGTCCGATGTGAAGAAAAGGAACAACAGAGAGACAGTGAAGTTCAAAATGGAGAAGACATTTGCATACAGGAGACATGAAGTTGTCCGTGGTAGAGGACTTCATGTCAAGATGGCCTGCGCTCTCTGAAGTCATTGAGGTAAATTAGCCATACTTGTCTTATTGTTGGTATATTGGTATGTTTTCTGGGATTTGTTGGTGAAGGTAGATTATTATTTTCCCTCAGCTTGCCACATTATTGAGCCTTATTCCAAGTTCTCACCATTTGTGCTGACTGCCTAGTTATTTCTCTCCCTATACAGAACCCTCTAGTTTGCTGCTTGCGTGATCATCTCCAGTCTATTTTCCTCTCTATAGTTAAAAAAAACAACACATTTGTTTAATTACTATTTTCATCTCAAATCTGAGTTTAAGAGAATCACCACAAGCTCACTCCCGTCCAAATGTCTTTCTCAACTTGATATACACTCAGATAACCTGCGGAAGTTGTTCCAAAGAAGAGGAGGACATCTGGGCAGAAGACTCATATCAATCATGGCACCTATGGCTGATGTAAGAATTCCTTATGCTTCTAAAGACACATTCATATGTGGTTCTACACCAAAAGGTGACTTCAAAATGAGACATAAATTTAAAAATCCTTCTTCTCTTTTCTTAGAACGAAAGTGCATCAAAAAGGGAGTGTGAGTGTATATGGCTGAAGACAGAAAACCTTGTTCAGGAATATATGGCATATTAATAGATTGAAGTGTTTCCTTCTTACTTCCTTTTTCTTTATCTTCCTCTCCTGTTCTGTGCCACCTTCATCTTCTATCATTAGCTATTTTATTACTGTGTCATCTCCTCTGTCTTCCATCTTATTTCATTAGCTGCGATTAGATGCACCATTATTTTTTATTCTGAATTCTAATATTCAGATGAAAGACTCCATGTCTTTTTTGTTTGTTTGAATGCTGTGATCAAATGTCTCAAATGTAATCTGAATAGAATGGAAATCTTGATTAGAACCACTTTTAATTTGAGCCTTGTAATAGGCGGTGTTCAAATATTACCAGCAGTTCTTGATTTGGTTGACACTTAAAAGGACTCCAATCTTGATATATTTCTGTCTGTATCATGCTCTTGTGCTTCATCAGCTATATACTTTTTGCAATCTAGAGTCCCTAACTGTAAACACTTAATTGATGAATGATTAATTTTGTATGATTGACAAGTTTTGTCTTTGTGGCAGCCATTGAGGACACTACTTTGGGGATCTACATTTTCAAAGACCATGCCGCGACTGAGGAACCAGAGGACACTGGGATTGTCCTTGAAGGCGTCAAGGTGCTGCATGATCTGGGCAACATTTTTACCTTTATTTAACTAGGCAAGTCAGTTAAGAACACATTTTTATTTTCAATGACGGCCTAGGAACAGTGGGTTAACTGCCTGTTCAGGGGTAAAATGACATTTGAAGTATATTTCTTTTTAAAATGTTCTAAGGGGAGTGTAAGAATATTTTAAGATAAATACACAACGCAGAGGACTAAAGGTCAAGAGGACCAAAAGTCAAGAGAGGACTAAAGATTAAGAGGACTAAACGTCAAGAGAGTACTAACGATCAATGGAAATAGTGTTTATTCTGTCATAGGGAATTAATGAACAATGGGTCAGAGACATGGGAGGAATTTGTCTATGCATTGAGCCTGAAATAGGATACTTGTTATTTGGCCATTGGCCCAGTTTTATTGCAAGGAATTCTAATTGGTCAACCACAGGTGGGTGTTATAAAACTACATCATGTCCCTTTGTTCTGTGGAGAGAATCCCTGAGGACAGGGGAGAATGAACATCTACAGTGGGGAAAAAAAGTATTTAGTCAGCCCCCAATTGTGCAAGTTCTCCCACCTAAAAAGATGAGAGTGGCCTGTAATTTTCATCATAGATACACATCAACTGTGTCAGACAAAATGAGAAAAGAAAATCCAGAAAATCACATGGGGTAAGGTGGGGTAAGTGTGTGTGTCAGTGCTGTGTGTAAGTTGACTATGCAAACAATTTGGAAATTCCAACACATTAGTGTTTCTTATAAAAACAAGAAGTGACGCCAATAGGGACTGGCATGCATATTATTAGTATTATCCCTCCGATTACAATGAAGAGCAAGATGTGCAGCTCTGTTCTGGACCAGTTGCAGCTTGACTAGGTCTTTCCTTGTAATACTTGACTGGTAGCCTAGCGATATCATAAACGGGACTGGTGGAGTTATGTCACACATACAGCTAACACAGACATGTGGAAATGTCTGCTCTACCCAACATTACAACCAATTAATTGCAGATTTACCACAAAAATGGAAGAGGCAAGTAGAAGGGGAAAAATGTAAGGAACTTGTTTGTCAGCCCTGTGTTAAAGAACATAAATGGTTAAAAGAAAGTGTGATAATCAATTATTGGAAGAAGCAATTTCATAAAGTTACCAAGTGCAGCGTCTGGATGCTCTTTATTAATCACATCAGACCAACAAATATTGTTAACATCATCCACATAAGAGTCACATCTCTTATACACTATTTTGGAACTTTGTCTTTCCTGGATATAGCCACTATATTGTGATCACTGCATCCAATGGGTATGGATACATCTTTAGAACAAAGTTCTACAGTTTTAGTAAAAATGTGATCAATACATGTGGATGATCTTGTTCCTGTAGTGTTTGTAAACACCCTGGTAGGTTGATTAATAACCTGAACCCGATTATAGTTTACAGTGAGAAGCTTCCTCTTGAGCGGACTACATGATGAAAACGAGTCAATATTCAGGTCCCCAAGAAAGTCGACCTCCCTGTTTTACATCACATACACTATAAAGCATTTCACACATAGTATTTAGATAATAACTGTAAGCACTTGGTGGCCTATTATTATTCAGAATATTATTTTTACTACTCACTCATTGCCAAACAGCTGGCCAAGAACACAGTGATAAACAAGATTCAGAACATTCTGCTGGCGGGAGGCATCAATACTTAAGACCTCGAAGATCTTTCATGTCACTCAATTCAACTCTCACTCAATTTCACTTCCAATGGTTAAACTTGAAATCATTTTAACCTGGTATTTATAGTATTTCACCCCAAAAAACTAAGGCATTTTATGGCATTTTATCTGTCAACCATGTTTCCTTGGGGGAATAAAATAAAATAAAGGTTTGAATTGTGAAATGTGACTTTACAAACTACAAACCATTCTTGGACGTGAAATGCCGTAAAACAGCTTTAAAAAGTTGAACCTACCCTTGTTTCCTACAGTCACTCTTGCAGTTCTAAACAATTGCCAAATAGATATCCGATCAAATAATTTACATTTAGAGACAATAGGGCCAACATTTGTATTACTTTAAGAGTCTAAGACAATGGGTGGGGGGTGTAAGATGACATATGGAATTGTTTTAAGACGGTCATACTATGGATCATTTAGCTATTTGTTTTAGAATTGTAGGACCCCTTTAGGTATCCCCACATGTTGCCAAACAATGAGTTGATCAAATATTGATTTTGGAAAACACATTTACCATAAAAACACATGTACCAGGAACTGCCATTACTTCCCCAATCCTTTCCTGATGAGCAAATGATGTCACGCATGTTTTCTTCTCAAGACAGGTGTAGAGGAGGCAGACAGAAACAGTCATACACTGTTATAATGATCATAGGTCCACAAGTGACTTGGTTGCAATACTGGTTGAATGATGGTTAACTGACAGATGGAAGCAATTTTCTGCTATCTCTAACATTTAATGTGAATGTTTCAATCCTCTAAAACAGACCTGTGTGTGGAGATATATCTCTCTCCTTTCTGGCAAGAGAAACAGATTCTGACAATTATAACAGTTTCCCACAACCTGCCTGCCTAATGAATAGAAAGGAATGGGGATATATCTGTCTGTCACTGAACTTAATCATCATAATAACAGGAAAGTCCAACCCAGAGCCAGAAAGTATCACCTAAATTCATGATCTCACTGCAGTGTCGAGCCTGTTTGACTACTTGATGGAGCAGAAAAATGCTTGGCATTGCTTTTAGGGGGAATATTTAGATCAGCCCCCCCCCAAAAAACAATACTTTTGTCATCAGCACAAAGTTCAACAAAGGCCCCAATAGATGCTGCATATTAGTCCAAATCTAGGAGGGGTATTAGACATAAATTATTGATCTCTATTAAATATTAAAGTGTGGTGAGACACACTTACAAACCTTGCCTTAAAAATAATGATTTAAAACACAGAACACACACACACACACACACATACAGCAATCCACTATATAGGCAAATAATATCAATAACAGTGTTCTGAAGTGTATCCAGTCTAGGCCATCAGGCTTCTCTGCCCACTGTGCAGACTAAGAGAGCAGTAGACTGATTCACAGCATGTTAACAGATTGCAAAGGAATACCTTACCCATACAAGAACAATACACAACAGAGACAAATGAAACGAGAGAACTGAAAAGAGAATAATGAAAGAGACAAATTAAAGTATTTCAAAAGCACCACGTCTTCCCTTCAAAGAAAATTGTTTTTAGCCTTGATGGTGATACACTATCAAAATGATAAAACAAATAGAGACAAAAGATACATTATTTGATATCTTTCCTTCTTTTTTTATTGATCAATTTCTTGGCCTGACATCCCTGAATAAACACCACTGATAGGATTGTAAAAAATATATACACTAAACAAAATACCAGTTACATAAATATACCAAAATCCAGATGATTTCAATATTCCCATTTGTTTAGGTCATGGTAGCTATATTCGTCTATAGACTTCTATAGTCTTTCATCCTATAATCGTCTGTTCCATGCACTTGAACTTGACTGAACTGACTGTAAAATGTGTGCATATATTTCTCTTGTATACAGGAGTGAGAGGATTTGCCAGGTCTCTGAGAATGGTTTTGAACATCCAGTTTGGTCTGAAGACATTGAGTTAATTACTTCCCTTGGTGTTGGCTGCTTTTTCAGCCCTTCAATGCTTCTTCCTAATGGCTGACTTGTTCTGTTTGAGAACCGGACGTGGAGGAAGGAAGAGGAAATAAAAGTGATTCCAGACCCATCCTTTCTCTCCATCCTCCTCTCTTCTATATCAGCTGCTCCAGAGAACATAAAAGACCTTCTGCTCGTGATAAAAAACATAATTCTTAATTTTCTTGTTCAATTAGGCTCCAAAAACTTTATTGTACCACTTCAAAAGACGTTTTTGTTCTATGATTATAATTTCCATGGTTGAGAAGTGCAAGAGGAGCACGTACATGTACTCTGTGACACCCCTTCCCTCTGTTGACGCAAATCACATGTCATTAAAATGCAAGTTCATTGCCTTACATACAAGTATAGGCTTATACCAACACATGGAAAGTAAAATCTAATGTCAACAATGCACACATCATGACACATATCATTGTTTAATTGTGGAGAAGGATAATACATATTTGATATATAGTTACAGTATATAGTGAATGATGGATGTACTGAATAGCTAAACAATTATATTGTCAATAATTAATAACCAATAATGATCAAAACTGAAGATCTAGGGATACTGTCTGCAGTATAGTGTTGCTATTGCTATACTTGCAGTATGATTCCATAAAACACTGTTATTTATCATGGGCCTTGTACATTACAACTATAACCTATTCTACAATGCACCATGATAATGCAAGTTTAGCACGTAATCCAGGCATCATCAAGACGTCTCTTGCTGGACACATAGTAAATCATGATAATGCTGCAGTAGTTTATGTGTCGGGGGGCTGGGGTCAGTTTGTTATATCTGGAGTACTTCTCCTGTCCTATTCGGTGTCCTGTGTGAATCTAAGTGTGCGTTCTCTAATTCTCTCCTTCTCTCTTTCTTTCTCTCTCTCGGAGGACCTGAGCCCTAGGACCATGCCCCAGGACTACCTGACATGATGACTCCTTGCTGTCCCCAGTCCACCTGGCCATGCTGCTGTTCCAGTTTCAACTGACCTGAGCCCTAGGACCATGCCCCAGGACTACCTGACATGATGACTCCTTGCTGTCCCCAGTCCACCTGACTGTGCTGCTGCTCCAGTTTCAACTGTTCTGCCTTATTATTATTCGACCATGCTGATCGTTTATGAACATTTGAACATCTTGGCCATGTTCTGTTATAATCTCCACCCGGCACAGCCAGAAGAGGACTGGCCACCCCACATAGCCTGGTTCCTCTCTAGGTTTCTTCCTAGGTTTTGGCCTTTCTAGGGAGTTTTTCCTAGCCACCGTGCTTCTACACCTGCATTGCTTGCTGTTTGGGGTTTTAGGCTGCGTTTCTGTACAGCACTTTGAGATATCAGCTGATGTACAAAGGGCTATATAAATACATTTGATTTGATTGGATTTGATTTTTAAAAATGTTCCTCTGGACCTGTGTGATTCTACCAAGGCTTTATAGTATTCATCTGAAATATAGACTTATAACTACAGCCAGACAATGGAGATTATACCTATTAATTGTTGTGTTAAATCTAAAATGTATTCTCAGGCAAGATTAAGTATTGACTAATACAAAGCCTGTTTACTGCAGGTAATTACTATGATCATTCTATTATAATCTCATTAAGATCAATGTGTCTCTGTTGAATTCACAGAATGAATCTCCATACTATGAGTTTATTTATCAGGTTGTTTTCCTGAAGCATCTCTTTACTCTACATCTATAAATCATAATACCTCTTAAAAGGTGAATCACTTGCAATATTATAACTTCTTGTTTCAACTTACACGTATATATTTAAGTAATTTAAGGGAATGGGGTAATATCAGTAATTTAAGGGAATGGGGTAATATCAGTAATTTAAGGGAATGGGGTAATATCAGTAATTTAAGGGAATGGGGTAATATCAGTAATTTAAGGGAATGGGGTAATATCAGTAATTTAAGGGAATGGGGTAATATCAGTAATTTAAGGGAATGGGGTAATATCAGTAATTTAAGGGAATGGGGTAATATCAGTAATTTAAGGGAATGGGGTAATATCAGTAATTTAAGGGAATGGGGTAATATCAGTAATTTAAGGAATGGGGTAATATCAGTAATTTAAGGGAATGGGGTAATATCAGTAATTTAAGGGAATGGGGTAATATCAGTAATTTAAGGAATGGGGTAATATCAGTAATTTAAGGGAATGGGGTAATATCAGTAATTTAAGGGAATGGGGTAATATCAGTAATTTAAGGGAATGGGGTAATATCAGTAATTTAAGGGAATGGGGTAATATCAGTAATTTAAGGGAATGGGGTAATATCAGTAATTTAAGGGAATGGGGTAATATCAGTAATTTAAGGGAATGGGGTAATATCAGTAATTTAAGGGAATGGGGTAATATCAGTAATTTAAGGGAATGGGGTAATATCAGTAATTTAATGGAATGGGGTAATATCAGTAATTTAAGGGAATGGGGTAATATCAGTAATTTAAGGGAATGGGGTAATATCAGTAATTTAAGGAATGTGGTAATATCAGTAATTTAAGGGAATGGGGTAATATCAGTAATTTAAAGGAAAGGGGTAATATCAGTAATTTAAGGGAATGGGGTAATATCAGTAATTTAAGGGAATGGGGGTAATATCAGTAATTTAAGGGAATGGGGTAATCAGTAATTTAAGGGAATGGGGTAATATCAGTAATTTAAGGGAATGGGGTAATATCAGTAATTTAAGGGAAAGGGGGTAATATCAGTAATTTAAGGGAATGGGGTAATATCAGTAATTTAAGGGAATGGGGTAATATCAGTAATTTAAGGGAATGTGGTAATATCAGTAATTTAAGGGAATGGGGTAATATCAGTAATTTAAAGGAAAGGGGTAATATCAGTAATTTAAGGGAATGGGGTAATATCAGTAATTTAAGGGAATGGGGTAATATCAGTAATTTAAGGGAATGGGGTAATATCAGTAATTTAAGGGAATGGGGTAATATCAGTAATTTAAGGGAAAGGGGGTAATATCAGTAATTTAAGGGAATGGGGTAATATCAGTAATTTAAAAGAATGGGGTAATATCAGTAATTTAAGGGAATGTGTCACGCCTTGGTCTTAGTATTTTGTGTTTTCTTTCATTATTTGTTGAGGCCAGGGTGTGACATGGGGTTATTGTATTGTCGTATTGGGGTTTTTGTAGGCATTGGGATTGTGGTTGATTAGGGGTGTGTCTAGTATAGGCTTGGCTGCCTGAGGCGGTTCTCAATCAGAGTCAGGTGATTCTTGTTTTCTCTGATGGGGAACCGTATTTAGGTAGCCTGGGTTTCACTGTGTATTTCGTGGGTGATTGTTCCCGTCTCTGTGTAGTGTTCACCAGATAGGCTGTAATTAGGTTTCACGTTCCGTTTGTTGTTTTGTATCAGTTATTTCATGTATCGCGATTCATTCATTAAAGAACATGAGTAACCACCACGCTGCATTTCGGTCCGACTCTCTTTCAACAAACGAAGAACGCCGTTACAGAATCACCCACCACACACGGACCGAGTGGCGTGGTAACAGGCAGCTGGAGCAGCGAAGGGAGGACGTTATGGACAGCAGAGGTATGGAGTATACTACGTGGGAAGAAATAGACAGGTGGGCGGTCGACCCAGAGAGAGTGCCGGAGCCCACCTGGGATTCGCTGGAGCAGTGCGAAGAGGGTTATAGGAGAATGGAGTTGGAGAAACAATCACGACGGCGCAGAAGAAAGCCCGTGAGTCGGCCCCAAAAATGTATTGGGGGCTCAGAGGGAGAGTGGCAGAGTCAGGAGATAGACCTGAGCCAACTCTCCTTGTTAATCGTGAGGAGCCAAGGAGGAGACCAGAACCAGAGCCAGAGCCGGTGTTAGAGGTGAGTGAAGCAGAGACTGTGAAGGAGTTAATGGGGAAAGTGGAGTGGAGAGTAATGAGGGAGTTGCTAGCTTGGTGCTATAGGTACAAAATTCGTCCGACGGAGCGAGTCGGGGATTTGATGGCACCTGGGTCAGCGCTCCATACTCATCCTGAGGTGCGTGTGAGTCGGCTGGTGAAAAATGTGCCAGCCTCACGCACTAGGCCTCCTGTGTACCTACCTAGCCTTGCACGTCCTGTGCCAGTCCTGCTCTCAGGCTCTCCAGTACACCTTCACGGTCCGGTCCATCCTGTGCCACCTTCACATACCAGTCCTCCGGTGGCAGCACCCCGCACCAGGCTTCCTGTGCGTGTCCTCGATCCAGTACCACCAGTTCCAGCACCACGCACCAGGCCTTCAGTGCGCCTCGCCTGTTTAGCGCAGCCAGAGCCTTTCTCCTCTCCTGCGCTGCCGGAGCCTCCCGCCTGTTCAGCGCAGCCAGCGCTTTCCTCCTCTCCTGCGCTGCCGGAGTCTCCTGCCTGTTCAGCGCTTCCAGAGCCGTCCTCCTCTACAGCGCTGCCGGAGCCTCCTGCCTGTTCAGAGCAGCCTGAGCTGCCAGACTGCATGGAGCAGCCTGAGCTGCCAGACTGCATGGAGCAGCCAGAGCTGCCAGTCTGCATGGAGCAGCCAGAGCTGCCAGTCTGCATGGAGCAGCCAGAGCTGCTAGTCTGCAAGGAGCTGCCAGTCTGCAAGGTGCTGCCAGCCTGCATGGAGCAATCAGAGCTGCCAGCCTGCATGGAGCAATCAGAGCTGCCAGCCTGCATGGAGCAGTCAGAGCTGTCAGTCTACATGAAGCAGCCAGAGATGTCAGTCTGCATGAAGCAGCCAGAGCTGTCAGTCTGCAAAGAGCTGTCAGTCTGCAAGGAGCTGCCAGTCTGCAAGGAGCTGCCAGTCTGCAAGGAGCTGCCAATCTGCAAGGAGCTGCCAGTCTGCATGGAGCAGCCAGAGCTGTCAGTCTGCATAGAGCAGCTAGATCCGCCAGTCAGCCAGATTCTTCCAGATCTGCCAGTCAACCAGTCTCTTCCAGATCTGCCAGTCAACCAGTCTCTTCCAGATCTGCCAGTCAACCAGTCTCTTCCAGATCTGCTAGTCAACCAGAATCTTCCAGATCTGCTAGTCAACCAGAATCTTCCAGATCCGGCAGTCAACCAGAATCTTCCAGATCTGCTAGTCAACCAGAATCTTCCAGATCCGCCAGCCAGCCAGGATCTACCGGAGCTTACTACCTGCCTGAGCTTCATCTCAGTACTGGGCTTCCTCTCAGTACTGGGCTTCTGGGCTTCCCCTCAGTCCCGGGCTGCCCCTCAGTCCCGAGCTGCCCCTCAGTCCCGAGCTTCCCCTCAGTCCCGAGCTGCCCCTCAGTCACGAGCTGCCCCTCAGTTCAGTGGGGTTCTGGGGGAGGACTATTAGGCCATGGTCGGCGGAGAAGGTGGATTATCCCAGGACGCGAAGGGGAGGAACTATGACATTTATGGGGTGGGGTCCACGTCCCGAGCCAGAACGCCACCATGGACAGACGCCCACCCGGACCCTCCCTATGGTTTTGAAGTGCGTTCGGGAGTCCGCACCTTAGGGGGGGGTTCTGACACGCCTTGGTCTTAGTATTTTGTGTTTTCTTTAATTATTTGTTCAGGCCAGGGTGTGACATGGGTTTATTGTATTGTCGTATTGGGTTTTTTGTAGGCATTGGGATTGTGGTTGATTAGGGGTGTGTCTAGTATAGGCTTGGCTGCCTGAGGCGGTTCTCAATCAGAGTCAGGTGATTCTTGTTTTCTCTGATGGGGAACCGTATTTAGGTAGCCTGGGTTTCACTGTGTATTTCGTGGGTGATTGTTCCTGTCTCTGTGTAGTGTTCACCAGATAGGCTGTAATTAGGTTTCACGTTCCGTTTGTTGTTTTGTATCAGTTATTTCATGTACCGCGATTCATTCATTAAAGACATGAGTAACCACCACGCTGCATTTCGGTCCGACTCTCTTTCTACAAACGAAGAACGCCGTTACAGAATTGGGTAATATCAGTAATTTAAGGGAATGGGGGTAATATCAGTAATTTAAGGGAATGGGGGTAATATCAGTAATTTAAGGGAATGGGGTAATATCAGTAATTTAAGGGAATGGGGTAATATCAGTCATTTAAGGGAATGGGGTAATATCAGTCATTTAAGGGAATGGGGGTAATATCAGTCATTTAAGGGAATGGGGTAATATCAGTCATTTAAGGGAATGGGGTAATATCAGTCATTTAAGGGAATGGGGTAATATCAGTCATTTAAGGGAATGGGGTAATATCAGTAATTTAAGGGAATGGGGGTAATATCAGTAATTTAAGGGAATGGGGTAATATCAGTAATTTAAGGGAATGGGGTAATATCAGTAATTTAAGGAATGGGGTAATATCAGTAATTTAAGGGAATGGGGTAATATCAGTAATTTAAGGGAATGGGGTAATATCAGTAATTTAAGGGAATGGGGTAATATCAGTAATTTAAGGGAATGGGGTAATATCAGAATTTAAGGAATGGGGTAATATCAGTAATTTAAGGAATGGGGTAATATCAGTAATTTAAGGGAATGGGGTAATATCAGTAATTTAAGGGAATGGGGTAATATCAGTAATTTAAGGAATGGGGTAATATCAGTAATTTAAGGGAATGGGGGTAATATCAGTAATTTAAGGGAATGGGGTAATATCAGTAATTTAAGGGAATGGGGGTAATATCAGTAATTTAAGGGAATGGGGTAATATCAGTAATTTAAGGGAATGGGGTAATATCAGTAATTTAAGGGAATGGGGTAATATCAGTAATTTAAGGGAATGGGGTAATATCAGTAATTTAAGGGAATGGGGGTAATATCAGTAATTTAAGGGAATGGGGTAATATCAGTAATTTAAGGGAATGGGGTAATATCAGTAATTTAAGGGAATGGGGTAATATCAGTAATTTAAGGGAATGGGGTAATATCAGTAATTTAAGGAATGGGGTAATATCAGTAATTTAAGGGAATGGGGTAATATCAGTAATTTAAGGGAATGGGGTAATATCAGTAATTTAAGGGAATGGGGTAATATCAGTAATTTAAGGGAATGGGGTAATATCAGTAATTTAAGGGAAAGGGGTAATATCAGTAATTTAAGGGAATGGGGTAATATCAGTAATTTAAGGGAATGGGGTAATATCAGTAATTTAAGGGAATGGGGGTAATATCAGTAATTTAAGGGAATGGTGTAATATCAGTAATTTAAGGGAATGGGGTAATATCAGTAATTTAAGGGAATGGGGGTAATATCAGTAATTTAAGGGAATGGGGTAATATCAGTAATTTAAGGGAATGGGGTAATATCAGTAATTTAAGGAATGGGGTAATATCAGTAATTTAAGGAATGGGGTAATATCAGTAATTTAAGGGAATGGGGTAATATCAGTAATTTAAGGGAATGGGGTAATATCAGTAATTTAAGGGAAAGGGGGTAATATCAGTAATTTAAGGGAATGGGTAATATCAGTAATTTAAGGGAATGGGGTTATATCAGTAATTTAAGGGAATGGGGTAATATCAGTAATTTAAGGGAATGGGGGTAATATCAGTAATTTAAGGGAATGGGGTAATATCAGTAATTTAAGGGAATGGGGTAATATCAGTAATTTAAGGGAATGGGGTAATATCAGTAATTTAAGGAATGGGGTAATATCAGTAATTTAAGGGAATGGGGTAATATCAGTAATTTAAGGGAATGGGGGTAATATCAGAATTTAAGGGAATGGGGTAATATCAGTAATTTAAGGGAATGAGGTAATATCAGTAATTTAAGGAAGGGGTAATATCAGTAATTTAAGGGAATGGGGTAATATCAGTAATTTAAGGGAATGGGGTAATATCAGTAATTTAAGGGAATGGGGTAATATCAGTAATTTAAGGGAATGGGGTAATATCAGTAATTTAAGGGAATGGGGGTAATATCAGTAATTTAAGGGAATGGGGTAATATCAGTAATTTAAGGGAATGGGGTAATATCAGTAATTTAAGGGAATGGGGTAATATCAGTAATTTAAGGGAATGGGGTAATATCAGTAATTTAAGGGAATGGGGGTAATATCAGTAATTTAAGGGAATGGGGTAATATCAGTAATTTAAGGGAATGGGGTAATATCAGTAATTTAAGGGAATGGGGTAATATCAGTAATTTAAGGGAATGGGGTAATATCAGTAATTTAAGGGAATGGGGTAATATCAGTAATTTAAGGGAATGGGGGTAATATCAGTAATTTAAGGGAATGGGGGTAATATCAGAATTTAAGGGAATGGGGTAATATCAGTAATTTAAGGGAATGGGGTAATATCAGTAATTTAAGGGAAAGGGGTAATATCAGTAATTTAAGGGAATGGGGTAATATCAGTAATTTAAGGGAATGGGGTAATATCAGTAATTTAAGGGAATGGGGGTAATATCAGTAATTTAAGGGAATGGTGTAATATCAGTAATTTAAGGGAATGGGGGTAATATCAGTAATTTAAGGGAATGGGGGTAATATCAGTAATTTAAGGGAATGGGGTAATATCAGTAATTTAAGGAATGGGGTAATATCAGTAATTTAAGGAATGGGGTAATATCAGTAATTTAAGGAATGGGGGTAATATCAGTAATTTAAGGAATGGGGTAATATCAGTAATTTAAGGGAATGGGGTAATATCAGTAATTTAAGGGAATGGGGTAATATCAGTAATTTAAGGGAATGGGGTAATATCAGTAATTTAAGGGAATGGGGTTATATCAGTAATTTAAGGGAATGGGGTAATATCAGTAATTTAAGGGAATGGGGTAATATCAGTAATTTAAGGGAATGGGGGTAATATCAGTAATTTAAGGGAATGGGGTAATATCAGTAATTTAAGGGAATGGGGTAATATCAGTAATTTAAGGGAATGGGGTAATATCAGTAATTTAAGGGAATGGGGTAATATCAGTAATTTAAGGGAATGGGGTAATATCAGTAATTTAAGGGAATGGGGTAATATCAGTAATTTAAGGGAATGGGGGTAATATCAGTAATTTAAGGAATGGGGTAATATCAGTAATTTAAGGAATGGGGTAATATCAGTAATTTAATGGAATGGGGAAATATCAGTAATTTAAGGGAAATGGGGGTAATATCAGTAATTTAAGGGAATGGGGTAATATCAGTAATTTAAGGGAAAGGGAGGAATATCAGTAATTTAAGGGAATGGGGTCATATCAGTAATTTAAGGGAATGAGGTAATATCAGTAATTTAAGGGAATGGGGGTAATATCAGTAATTTAAGGGAATGGGGGAAATATCAGTAATTTAAGGGAATTGGGTAATATCAGTAATTTAAGGGAATGGGGTAATATCAGTAATTTAAGGGAATGGGGTAATATCAGTAATTTAAGGGAATGGGGTAATATCAGTAATTTAAGGGAATGGGGTAATATCAGTCATTTAAGGGAATGGGGTAATATCAGTAATTTAAGGGAATGGGGTAATATCAGTAATTTAAGGGAATGGGGTAATATCAGTAATTTAAGGGAATGGGGTAATATCAGTAATTTAAGGGAATGGGGTAATATCAGTAATTTAAGGGAATGGGGGTAATATCAGTCATTTAAGGGAATGGGGGTAATATCAGTAATTTAAGGGAATGGGGTAATATCAGTAATTTAAGGGAATGGGGTAATATCAGTAATTTAAGGGAATGGGGTAATATCAGTAATTTAAGGGAATGGGGGTAATATCAGTAATTTAAGGGAATGGAGGTAATATCAGTAATTTAAGGGAATGGGGTAATTTAAGGGAATGGGGTAATTTAAGGGAATGGGGGTAATATCAGTAATTTAAGGGAATGGGGTAATATCAGTAATTTAAGGGAATGGAGGTAATATCAGTAATTTAAGGGAATGGGGGTAATATCAGTAATTTAAGGGAATGGGGTAATATCAGTAATTTAAGGGAATGGAGGTAATATCAGTAATTTAAGGGAATGGGGTAATTTAAGGGAATGGGGTAATTTAAGGAATGGGGTAATATCAGTAATTTAAGGGAATGGGGTAATATCAGTAATTTAAGGGAATGGGGGTAATATCAGTAATTTAAGGGAATGGGGTAATATCAGTAATTTAAGGGAATGGGGTAATATCAGTAATTTAAGGGAATGGGGGTAATATCAGTAATTTAAGGGAATGGGGTAATATCAGTAATTTAAGGGAATGGGGTAATATCAGTAATTTAAGGGAATGGGGTAATATCAGTAATTTAAGGGAATGGGGGTAATATCAGTCATTTAAGGGAATGGGGTAATATCAGTAATTTAAGGGAATGGAGGTAATATCAGTAATTTAAGGGAATGGGGTAATATCAGTAATTTAAGGGAATGGGGTAATATCAGTAATTTAAGGGAATGGGGTAATATCAGTAATTTAAGGGAATGGAGGTAATATCAGTAATTTAAGGGAATGGGGTAATTTAAGGGAATGGGGTAATTTAAGGGAATGGGGGTAATATCAGTAATTTAAGGGAATGGGGTAATATCAGTAATTTAAGGGAATGGAGGTAATATCAGTAATTTAAGGGAATGGGGTAATATCAGTAATTTAAGGAATGGGGTAATATCAGTAATTTAAGGGAATGGAGGTAATATCAGTAATTTAAGGGAATGGGGTAATTTAAGGGAATGGGGTAATTTAAGGGAATGGGGGTAATATCAGTAATTTAAGGAATGGGGGTAATATCAGTAATTTAAGGGAATGGGGTAATATCAGTAATTTAAGGGAATGGGGTAATATCAGTAATTTAAGGGAATGGGGTAATATCAGTAATTTAAGGGAATGGGGTAATATCAGTAATTTAAGGGAATGGGGTAATATCAGTAATTTAAGGGAATGGGGTAATATCAGTAATTTAAGGGAATGGGGTAATATCAGTAATTTAAGGGAATGGGGTAATATCAGTAATTTAAGGGAATGGGGTAATATCAGTAATTTAAGGAATGGGGGTAATATCAGTAATTTAAGGGAATGGGGTAATATCAGTAATTTAAGGGAATGGGGGTAATATCAGTAATTTAAGGGAATGGGGGTAATATCAGTAATTTAAGGGAATGGGGGTAATATCAGTAATTTAAGGGAATGGGGGTAATATCAGTAATTTAAGGGAATGGGGTAATATCAGTAATTTAAGGGAATGGGGGTAATATCAGTAATTTAAGGGAATGGGGGTAATATCAGTAATTTAAGGGAATGGGGTAATATCAGTCATTTAATGGAATGGGGAAATATCAGTAATTTAAGGGAAATGGGGGTAATATCAGTAATTTAAGGGAATGGGGTAATATCAGTAATTTAAGGGAATGGGGGTAATATCAGTAATTTAAGGGAATGGGGTAATATCAGTCATTTAAGGGAATGGGGGTAATATCAGTCATTTAAGGGAATGGGGGTAATATCAGTCATTTAAGGAATGGGGGTAATATCAGTAATTTAAGGGAATGGGGTAATATCAGTAATTTAAGGGAATGGGGTAATATCAGTAATTTAAGGGAAATGGGGTAATATCAGTAATTTAAGGGAATGGGGTAATATCAGTAATTTAAGGGAATGGGGTAATATCAGTAATTTAAGGGAATGGGGTAATATCAGTAATTTAAGGGAATGGGGTAATATCAGTCATTTAAGGAATGGGGTAATATCAGTCATTTAAGGGAATGGGGTAATATCAGTCATTTAAGGGAATGGGGGTAATATCAGTCATTTAAGGGAATGGGGTAATATCAGTAATTTAAGGGAATGGGGGTAATATCAGTAATTTAAGGGAATGGGGTAATATCAGTCATTTAAGGGAATGGGGTAATATCAGTAATTTAAGGGAATGGGGGTAATATCAGTAATTTAAGGGAATGGGGTAATATCAGTCATTTAAGGGAATGGGGTAATATCAGTAATTTAAGGGAATGGGGGTAATATCAGTAATTTAAGGGAATGGGGTAATATCAGTCATTTAAGGGAATGGGGTAATATCAGTCATTTAAGGGAATGGGGTAATATCAGTCATTTAAGGGAATGGGGTAATATCAGTCATTTAAGGGAATGGGGTAATATCAGTAATTTAAGGGAATGGGGTAATATCAGTCATTTAAGGGAATGGGGGTAATATCAGTAATTTAAGGGAATGGGGGTAATATCAGTAATTTAAGGGAATGGGGTAATATCAGTAATTTAAGGGAATGGGGTAATATCAGTAATTTAAGGGAATGGGGGTAATATCAGTAATTTAAGGGAATGGGGTAATATCAGTAATTTAAGGAATGGAGGTAATATCAGTAATTTAAGGGAATGGGGGGTAATATCAGTAATTTAAGGGAATGGGGGTAATATCAGTCATTTAAGGGAATGGGGTAATATCAGTAATTTAAGGGAATGGGGTAATATCAGTCATTTAAGGGAATGGGGGTAATATCAGTCATTTAAGGGAATGGGGGGTAATATCAGTCATTTAAGGGAATGGGGGTAATATCAGTCATTTAAGGGAATGGGGTAATATCAGTCATTTAAGGGAATGGGGTAATATCAGTCATTTAAGGGAATGGGGGTAATATCAGTAATTTAAGGGAATGGGGTAATATCAGTAATTTAAGGGAATGGGGGTAATATCAGTAATTTAAGGGAATGGGGTAATATCAGTAATTTAAGGGAATGGGGTAATATCAGTAATTTAAGGGAATGGGGTAATATCAGTAATTTAAGGGAATGGGGTAATATCAGTAATTTAAGGAATGGAGGTAATATCAGTAATTTAAGGGAATGGGGTAATATCAGTAATTTAAGGGAATGGGGGTAATATCAGTCATTTAAGGGAATGGGGGTAATATCAGTAATTTAAGGGAATGGGGGTAATATCAGTCATTTAAGGGAATGGGGGTAATATCAGTCATTTAAGGGAATGGGGGTAATATCAGTAATTTAAGGGAATGGGGGTAATATGCCTTGATGAAGCATTGGATTGCAGACAAATAAATAATTGATGGTCCATTATTTTTATTCACTACAACACTGACTGATAACATTACTCTTCCTGGTAATTATTTTTATTCACTACCACACTGACTGATAACAATACTCTTCCTGGTAATTATTTTTATTCACTACAACACTGACTGATAACATTACTCTTCCTGGTAATTATTTTTATTCACTACCACACTGACTGATAACATTACTCTTCCTGGTAATTATTTTTATTCACTACAACACTGACTGATAACATTACTCTTCCTGGTAATTATTTTTATTCACTACCACACTGACTGATAACATTACTCTTCCTGGTAATTATTTTTATTCACTACAACACTGACTGATAACATTACTCTTCCTGGTAATTATTTTTATTCACTACAACACTGACTGATAACATTACTCTTCCTGGTAATTATTTTTATTCACTACAACACTGACTGATAACATTACTCTTCCTGGTAATTATTTTTATTCACTACCACACTGACTGACAACAATACTCTTCCTGGTAATTATTTTTATTCACTACAACACTGACTGATAACATTACTCTTCCTGGTAATTATTTTTATTCACTACAACACTGACTGATAACATTACTCTTCCTGGTAATTATTTTTATTCACTACAACACTGACTGATAACATTACTCTTCCTGGTAATTATTTTTATTCACTACAACACTGACTGATAACATTACTCTTCCTGGTAATTATTTTTATTCACTACAACACTGACTGATAACATTACTCTTCCTGGTAATTATTTTTATTCACTACCACACTGACTGATAACATTACTCTTCCTGGTAATTATTTTTATTCACTACCACACTGACTGATAACATTACTCTTCCTGGTAATTATTTTTATTCACTACCACACTGACTGATAACATTACTCTTCCTGGTAATTATTTTTATTCACTACCACACTGACTGATAACATTACTCTTCCTGGTAATTATTTTTATTCACTACCACACTGACTGATAACATTACTCTTCCTGGTAATTATTTTTATTCACTACCACACTGACTGATAACATTACTCTTCCTGGTAATTATTTTTATTCACTACCACACTGACTGATAACATTACTCTTCCTGGTAATTATTTTTATTCACTACAACACTGACTGATAACATTACTCTTCCTGGTAATTATTTTTATTCACTACCACACTGACTGATAACATTACTCTTCCTGGTAATTATTTTTATTCACTACCACACTGACTGATAACAATACTCTTCCTGGTAATTATTTTTATTCACTACCACACTGACTGATAACAATACTCTTCCTGGTAATTATTTTTATTCACTACAACACTGACTGATAACAATACTCTTCCTGGTAATTATTTTTATTCACTACCACACTGACTGATAACAATACTCTTCCTGGTAATTATTTTTCATTTGTATTTTACCTTTATTTAAACAGGGAGTCACATTGAGATTAAAAATCTATTTTACAAGAGACAATAAAAACAGGATATGAAAACAACATACACATACATGTGTATAAAACAATATAATTCATCACACAATAAACATATTTAATAAAAGCAATCACATAGAGGTCCTCAATCAATAATTTAAACTGCCTGAGTGGCACCAGCACATCTATCTGCAATGAACTCTGCATATTGTCTAGAAAACACCATTAAAATGTTAAAAGGGAAATGTATACTCCTCAAATGAACCGGGGAATCTCATGTTGCTGTGTGTCTGAGGAGAGATAGATGGACTGTATGTTCCTATCCCACATGTCTGGAAAAGATAGGCCTAATAATGGCAACAGAATGCTTGCCAACAATAAAATGCATTATTTGAATTTTCATTAAATCAGAAATAAAGAATGCAAACAAAGTGGATGTGAGTTTGATGAAGGTTACTATGGTGTGTCCCAGTGACCTTTTCCGTAACCTTGCGGGTGTACAGCGGACAAAATAAATAAACATCATTTTGAATATTCTAAATGACAATGTCACGAGATGTAGTGCAGTCAAACCAAAGGTCACTTGTGAATTAATTGATTAAGTCCTGTTTTGCATTTATTTATTTGTGATGAGGTTTCTTAGATAGGAGCCTAGTATTTGGGGTACCCGAGTGGCGCAGCGGTCTAAGACTCTGCATCTCAGTGCTAGAGGGGTTGCTAGAGACACCTTGGTTCAAATCTGGGCTGTATCAGAGTGATTGTGTTTGGGAGTCCCATAGGGTGGTGTACAATTGGCCCAGTGTCGTATGGGTTTGTCGTGTGTAGGCTGTCATTGTAAATACAAATTTGTTCTTAACTGACTTGCCTAGTATAAAAATATGAAAATATATTATCACACAATGCCTCTCTCAACCTGGCCATGCAATCCCCTTCAGTTTGTTACAGGTTGAATTTAAGTGTCCATACTTAAATTTCTAGCATTATTAACACGTGTATAATATGTACTTTTGTTATGATGCAATTACATCACCTATTTCGAGTATTGTTATGTTGGTTGTTAAGACTATGCACAAGTTGTAGTTAAGCCCCGAGCTGTTTTCACATTTTCCTTTGCCTCTCCCCATGATCTTTGTCTGTCTATATGCTGCCATCTGCTGGTACAGTTTAGACACCACCACAGAACACATTTATTGCTGACACACTGAGGACATGGTGATGAATATCGAGTTTCTAACTGGAGAGAGTAGTAACTAATCAATGATTGAAAACTACATCAACAACTGTCTGATTTAGTGAAGGTACATTAGGCCAGGACTATGGTCCGTATTGGACAAGCCCCAGCGGGTCTAGACAGTCCTTAACTGAACACACACTGTTCTGTTTGACCAGAAGGCACACTGTACAGTATCTGTTTGAGCAAAGGTGCGACTAGTTTAGTAAATTAATAATCCACAGCTAACCTGCATTATGCACTCCTTTAGAAGTGAGACTCCACCAGCTCTCATTTCCCTTGTGAAAAAAGTTTGCAGTCAGAGTGCAGTTTAACTTCAGTATAACAGCAGTGTGCAGCAACTATTGCACCCGAAATCACGCAGCCGACTGCAGTTACTGAACTTTTACTGCAGTTTCAAAACTGCAATCTGCATTCTACTGGCTTGGTCTCTCTTCAGACTTTGGCTGTAGATTGTTCCTGCTCGGGTCCTCTGAAAAAAAGCACCATATGCAAAACATTACCAACCATACGAGCATGAAAAGGCAATACTTTCTGGCAGCCTGATTTGCCTATCATCAAAAATAAGTTCCTCTTTATGCAACCACTCTCAACTCAGTGACATTTTGGAAATGGTGTAGGACTAACTGACCAAATTCATACAGTAGGCTTTGTTATGACGATGTTATGAATAACATTCAGACAGGTCATAGATATTATTATCTAAAATAAACAAAAACGAGTTGTTTCACAAATGTACAGAGTTCCGCAGATGTCTTGTTGCCTACTCAGGAAAGACGCGTCATTGCCATCTTTCCCACCTTCCTTAGATGTTGTTCTTAATTCAGGGGGGCAGGATCCAAAAGCGGTAGATCGATATTGAAAATGGAAGGAACAGCGACGCGCACTGTGATAACGTCTACAAGCAGCAGCACGGAAAACTTTTCCAACCCTACTCTGGTTTACGACAGGCAGTTTCTTCGCACTGCTTCGGGGCTCCTCGTTTTCGCAGAAATAGTAAGTAGTCAAGTTTCAAGTTTCAAGGTTCAAAATGTAGGCTACGGGATACGCATAGTATACATCGTCCAAATAAATGCTTATTTTCGTGTTCCTTCTCGACGATGCAACAACAATATGACATAATAAAATATAAGAATACGAACATAAATTAAATGGCTCAGTAGAATAAAATAAACATTTTATAGTAGCATAAGTATAATTCAAGAAAGCACTATTTACAGTATAGAGAGTTGTGGTGGTGTTGGGCCATGACATGTCCTCAGTGATGTGGACGCTGAAGAACTTAAAACTAGTAACTTTCACTACTGCAGTCCGGTTGATGTGGATCGGGGCATGTTCCCACCTCTGCTTCCTGAACTTAACAATCAACTCCTTTGTTTTGCTGACTTTGAGGGAGAGGTTGTTGTCATGACACCACAATGCCAGCTCACTTACCTCCTCCCTATAGGCTGACTCGTTGTCGTTGGTTATCAGGCCTATAACCGTGCTGTCGTCAGCAAAGTTCATGAGGGAGTTGGTGTTGTGCAAAGCCACACAGTTGTGGATGAACAGGGAGTACAGCGGAGGACTGAGGACACCCCTGGGGGGCCCCTGAGTTAAGAGTCAGTGTAGAGGAGGTGTTGTTGCCAATCCTCACAGCCTGTGCTCTACCCCTCAGGGAGTTCAGGATCCAGTTGTGGAGAGTGATGTCCTAATTACAACACAAACATATTTGTGTCCAAGTTTGATGTAATAATTTATTGAAATCACTATGGCAGTGGATTTACCATCTTTCTCACAATAACTGCCATCGGAATTCATGGAGGGAATCAATACTGTATGACCTGCATGATGGTTTATCACAGATGGTGGCATGACACTGTCCTGAACACTGCACTGAAGTGAAGGTTTAATTATTTAACATTGTTCAAGGAAATGTAACTGGAGAAAATTAACATAATGTCAACCTACTTTCTATAATATATGCTACTTCCAGTAATATAGGCTACTTCCTGTAATATATGCTTCTTCCTGTGATATAGGCTACTTCCTGTAAAATATGCTTCTTCCTGTAATATATGCTACTTCCTGTAATATAGGCTACTTCCTGTAATATATGCTACTTCCAGTAATATAGGCTACTTCCTGTAATATATGCTTCTTCCTATAATATATGCTACTTCCAGTAATATATGCTTCTTCCTGTAATATAGGCTACTTCCTGTAATATATGCTTCTTCCTGTAATATAGGTTACTTCCTGTAATATATGCTTCTCCCTGTAATCTCCCTGTAATATATGCTTCTCCCTGTAATATATGCTTCTCCCTGTAATGTATGCTTCTTCCTGTAATATATGCTTCTTCCTGTAATATAGGCTACTTCCTGTAATATATGCTACTTCGTGTAATATAGGCTACTTCCTGTAATATATGCTTCTCCCTGTAATATATGCTTCTCCCTGTAAAATATGCTTCTCCCTGTAATATATGCTTATTCCTGTAATATAGGCTACTTCCTGTAATATATGCTTCTTCCTGTAATATAGGCTACTTCCTGTAATATAGGCTACTTCCTGTAACATAGGCTACTTCCTGTAATATTGTCTACTTCCTGTAATATAGGCTACTTCCTGTAATATAGGCTACTTCCTGTAATATAGGCTTCTTCCTGTAATATAGGTTACTTCCTGTAATATATGCTTCTCCCTGTAATATATGCTTATTCCTCTATTGCACTCAACATTACCCATTCCCACCTGGACAAAAGGAACTCCTATGTGAGAATGCTATTCATTGACTACAGCTGAGCGTTCAACACCATAGTGGCCTCAAAGCTCATCACTAAGCTAAGGACCATGGGACTAAACACCTCCCTCTGCAGCTGGATCCTGGACTACCTGATGGCCCAGCCCGGTGGTAAGGGTAGGGAACAACACATCCGCCACGCTGATCCTCAACACGGGGGTCTCCTCAGGGTGCATGCTCAGTCCCCTCCTGTACTCCCTGTTCACTCATGACTGCATGGACAGGCATGACACCAACACCCTCTTTAAGTTTGCTGATGACACAACAGTGGCCTGATCACCGACAACGATGAGACCGCCTATAGGGAGAAGATCAGAGACCTGGTCCTGTGGTGCCAGGACAACAACCTCTCCCTCAACGTGATCAAGACGAAGGAGATGATTGTGGACTACAGGAAAAGGAGGACCCGAGCACGTCCCCATTCTCATCGATGGGGCTGTAGTGGAACAGGTTGAGAGCTTCAAGTTCCTTGGTGTCCACATCACCAACAAAATAACATGGTCCAAGCACACCAAGACAGTCGTGAAGAGGGCACGACAAAGCATATTCCCCCTCAGGAAACTAAAAAGTCCTGAGATCCTCAAAAGGTTCAACAGCTGCACCATCGAGAGCATCCTTACCGTTTGCATCACTGCCTGGTATGGAACATGCTCGGCCTCAGACCGCAAGGCACTACAGAGGTTAGTGCGTATGGCCCAGTACATCACTGGGGCCAAGCTTCCTGCCACCCAGGACCTCTATATCAGGCGGTGTCAGAGGAAGGCCCTAAAAATGGTCAAAGAGTCCAGCTACCCTAGTCATAGACTGTTCTCTCTGCTACTGCACGGCAAGCGGTACCGGAGTGCTAAGTCGAGGTCCAAAATGCTTCTTAACAGCCTCTACCCCCCAAGCCATAAGACTCCTGAACAGCTAATCAAATGGCTAGAATCTATGCATAGTCACTTTAATTCTTTAAATAATATATATTTTACCATTATTTAACTAGGCAAGTCAGTTAAGAACAACTTCTTATTTTCAATGTCAGCCTAGGAACAGTGGGTTAACTGCCTGTTCAGGGGCAGAACGACAGAATTGTAGCTTCCAGTTACTAGTCCAATGCTCGAACCACTCGGCTACCCTGCCGCCCACTTTAACACTACCTACATGTACATACTGCCTCAAATACCTCGACTAACCGTTCCCCCACACATTGACTCTGTACCGGTACCCCCTGTATATAGCCTCCACATTGACTCTGTACCGGGACCCCCTGTATAAAGCCTCCACATTGACTCTGTACCGGTACCCCCTGTATATAGCCTCCACATCAACTCTGTACCGGTACCCCCTGTATATAGCCTCCACATTGACTCTGTACTGGTACCCCCTGTATATAGCCTCCACATTGACTCTGTACCGGTACCCCCTGTATATAGCCTCCACATTGACTCTGTACCGGGACCCCCTGTATATAGCCTCCACATTGACTCTGTACCGGTACCCCCTGTATATAGCCTCCACATTGACTCTGTACCGGTACCCCCTGTATATAGCCTCCACATTGACTCTGTACTGATACCCCCTGTATATAGCCTCCACATTGACTCTGTACTGGGACCCCCTGTATATAGCCTCCACATTGACTCTGTACCGGTACCCCCTGTATATAGCCTCCACATTGACTCTGTACCGGTACCCCCTGTATATAGCCTCCACATGGACTCTGTACTGGGACCCCCTGTATATAGCCTCCACATTGACTCTGTACCGGGACCCCCTGTATATAGCCTCCACATTAACTCTGTACTGGTACCCCCTGTATATAGCCTCCACATTGACTCTGTACCAGTACCCCCTGTATATAGCCTCCACATTGACTCTGTACCGGTACCTCCTGTATATAGCCTCCACATTAACTCTGTACCGAGACCCCCTGTATATAGCCTCCACATTGACTCTGTACCGGTACCTCCTGTATATAGCCTCCACATTGACTCTGTGCCGGTACCCCCTGTATATAGTCTCCACATTGACTCTGTACCGGTACCCCCTGTATATAGTCTCCACATTGACTCTGTACCGGTACCCCCTGTATATAGCCTCCACATTGACTCTGTACCGGGACCCCCTGTATATAGCCTCCACATTGACTCTGTACCGGTACCCCCTGTATATAGCCTCCACATTGACTCTTTACCGGTACCCCCTGTATATAGCCTCCACATTGACTCTGTACCGATACCCCCTGTATATAGCCTCCACATTGACTCTGTGCCGGTACCCCCTGTATATAGTCTCCACATTGACTCTGTACCGGGACCCCCTGTATATAGCCTCCACATTGACTCTGTACCGGTACTCCCTGTATATAGCCTCCACATTGACTCTGTACCGGGACCTCCTGTATATAGCCTCCACATTGACTCACATTGACTAACATTGCCTGTTAATTATTTGTAACTTTTATTTTCTAATTTTTACTTAACACTTCTTTTTTTCTTAACTTCTTAAAGCATTGTTGGTTAAGGGCTTGTAAGTAAGCATTTCACTGTAAGGTCTACACCTGTTGTATTCGGCGCATGTGGCAAATACAAATTTGATTTGAGCAAATGCATTTAAATACACCATAAAGTAGACACCACCAGAGTACAGCCATATCTGACTATGGGTGCATCCCAAGTGGCACCCTATTCCCTGTATAGTGCACTACTTTCTACTAGAGACCTTTGGGCCCTGTTAAAATGTAGTGCACTATAAATGGAAAAGGATACCATTTGGAATGCTGGCTATATGCTTCCCTGTCCCCTCAGGTGTTTGGTCTGCTGGTATGGATGCTGATAGCAGGGACGGAGTACTTCCGTGTGTCTGCCTTTGGGTGGGTCATGTTTGTGGCCATCTTGTACTGGGTCCTGACGGTCATCTTCCTCATCATCTACCTGACCATGGCTTACAACAGGATCCCTCAGGTCCCCTGGACAACTGTGGTACGACACATACTACGACACATAATACAGCATTATTTGAAACTTGAGTGATTGAGGTTGTTTATTATAAATCTAGTAATTTAATAATTGTGGACTATTTATGTAACAGAAAACTAATGGAGGTAACTTCCTTGATGGTTTTGGGGGAGAGAGCAAATAGATGAACCAAGTCTTTATGAATGTGATCAAATGAAACCATTTTATAATGTGTACTACCCTACAGTATCTGAGACAGCCAGGAATCCTGTTGTTGTCATTCTACAGGGTCTGTTCTTCAACAGTAGTGCTACAGTGATGTATGTGGTGTTCTACAGGGTCTGTTCTTCAACAGTAGTGCTACAGTGATGTATGTGGTGTTCTACAGGGTCTGTTCTTCAACAGTAGTGCTACAGTGATGTATGTGGTGTTCTACAGGGCCTGTTCTTCAACAGTAGTGCTACAGTGATGTATGTGGTGTTCTACAGGGTCTGTTCTTCAACAGTAGTGCTACAGTGATGTATGTGGTGTTCTACAGGGCCTGTTCTTCAACAGTAGTGCTACAGTGATGTATGTGGTGTTCTACAGGGTCTGTTCTTCAGCAGTAGTGCTACAGTGATGTATGTGGTGTTCTACAGGGTCTGTTCTTCAACAGTAGTGCTACAGTGATGTATGTGGTGTTCTACAGGGCCTGTTCTTCAACAGTAGTGCTACAGTGATGTATATGGTGTTCTACAGGGTCTGTTCTTCAACAGTAGTGCTACAGTGATGTATGTGGTGTTCTACAGGGCCTGTTCTTCAACAGTAGTGCTACAGTGATGTATGTGGTGTTCTACAGGGCCTGTTCTTCAACAGTAGTGCTACAGTGATGTATGTGGTGTTCTACAGGGTCTGTTCTTCAACAGTAGTGCTACAGTGATGTATGTGGTGTTCTACAGGGTCTGTTCTTCAACAGTAGTGCTACAGTGATGTATGTGGTGTTCTACAGGGCCTGTTCTTCAACAGTAGTGCTACAGTGATGTATGTGGTGTTCTACAGGGTCTGTTCTTCAACAGTAGTGCTACAGTGATGTATGTGGTGTTCTACAGGGTCTGTTCTTCAACAGTAGTGCTACAGTGATGTATGTGGTGTTCTACAGGGCCTGTTCTTCAACAGTAGTGCTACAGTGATGTATGTGGTGTTCTACAGGGTCTGTTCTTCAACAGTAGTGCTACAGTGATGTATGTGGTGTTCTACAGGGCCTGTTCTTCAACAGTAGTGCTACAGTGATGTATGTGGTGTTCTACAGGGTCTGTTCTTCAACAGTAGTGCTACAGTGATGTATGTGGTGTTCTACAGGGTCTGTTCTTCAACAGTAGTGCTACCGTGATGTATGTGGTGTTCTACAGGGTCTGTTCTTCAACAGTAGTGCTACCGTGATGTATGTGGTGTTCTACAGGGTCTGTTCTTCAACAGTAGTGCTACAGTGATGTATGTGGTGTTCTACAGGGCCTGTTCTTCAACAGTAGTGCTACAGTGATGTATGTGGTGTTCTACAGGGTCTGTTCTTCAACAGTAGTGCTACAGTGATGTATGTGGTGTTCTACAGGGCCTGTTCTTCAACAGTAGTGCTACAGTGATGTATGTGGTGTTCTACAGGGCCTGTTCTTCAACAGTAGTGCTACAGTGATGTATGTGGTGTTCTACAGGGCCTGTTCTTCAACAGTAGTGCTACAGTGATGTATGTGGTGTTCTACAGGGTCTGTTCTTCAACAGTAGTGCTACAGTGATGTATGTGGTGTTCTACAGGGCCTGTTCTTCAACAGTAGTGCTACAGTGATGTATGTGGTGTTCTACAGGGCCTGTTCTTCAACAGTAGTGCTACAGTGATGTATGTGGTGTTCTACAGGGTCTGTTCTTCAACAGTAGTGCTACAGTGATGTATGTGGTGTTCTACAGGGCCTGTTCTTCAACAGTAGTGCTACAGTGATGTATGTGGTGTTCTACAGGGTCTGTTCTTCAACAGTAGTGCTACAGTGATGTATGTGGTGTTAGCAGCAGTGGACGCAGCCTCAATCAGCCATGCTGTTAAGGGACGCCATAACTACAACTGCTGGGTAGCATCCACAGTAAGAAAACCACCATAGAACTCCCAGACAGACATTTAAATCACGCCAACTTTTAAAATATACCACAAACATGACTGAGTAATTATGATTACAGCGATTTTAAATTATACAATATTAAAATGCTAAATATATTCCTACAAGACAGATTAGAGATGTATGATTCCACTGTGTACCATCCAGAATGATGTCTATTTGGTCCATTTAAGCCTACTCAACTCATACCCAGTATTGTACTGAATTTGAATGTTTTCATCCGTCTGTTTTTCAGTTCTTTGCCTTCCTGGTCACGCTCTGCTATGCAGGAAGTACATATTTAAGTTTTAAATTCTGGCGCTCGAGGGATGAGGAACAATAACCAATCACAAAGGACAGCTAAAGTATATCCGTTATGGAGCGCATGAAGGATCTTGAAAAGTACACACGGTTAAGTGTAATAACCACTCCTTTTGGAATGCATTTCTATATTTAATTTCTGTTATATTTCTGTTATTTTGGAGTCATGGTGTGTTTCATCTGTTGGAATGACAGACCCTGAACCTCAGTGGTGTTTTTACTTCTTATTCACTCATGAGTTAAAAAAAAAAAATTGAATGAAAATGACTGATGCTAATAAAGTGGCTATTCTATTTTTCTGAAGCTGGAGATTAAAGCTTTAACTCCAATATTAAAATGGTTTGGACAGTAATGTTGTCCCACACTAGATGGTGGTACAATACAAGGCTAAGAAACAGGGCTGATGAAGAACATTACAGTCAATTCTCTTTTTGATTGTTCCAAAAAAAGTATCATATACGAATAATACATTTCACTAATAGGAGTCAGCTACACTGAACAAAAATTGAAATGCAACATGCAACTATTTAAAAGATTTTACTGAGTTATGGTTCATATAAGGATATCAGTCAATTGAAATAAATTCATTAGGCCCTAATCTATGGATTTCACATAACTGGAAATACAGATATGCATCTGTTGGTCACAGATACCTTAAAAAAAGTAGGGACGTGGCTCAGAAAACCAGTCAGTATCTGGTGTGACCACCATTTGCCTCATGCAGCGCATCACATCTCCTTTGCATAAAGTTGATCAGCCTGTTGATTGTGTCCTGTGGAACTTCAATGGAGTGGGACAAAAATCCAAGATGGCATAGCAGTCAGCCGTCTTTGTCTTGTCGTGTCCCGTGTATATATATTTTTTTCTTTGTATATATTTCGTATATATTTGTAATATTTTTAACCTCAATTTCAGCATACTCCTGCAACCCGCCTCACCCAATGTGGTATGGATCTGCTATTTTCTATACTTTAGAACCGGAACCCCCAACAGAAGCTAGCCAGCTAACTAGCTAATAGTCAGTTAGCCACTGCTAGCGGTCATCAGCTAACCTCAGCCCGATCAACTCCCACCAGTCTGCACAGGGCGATTCAACCCAGAGCATATCAGACTGCTTTTTTCTCTACCACATCTCCATATCTCTGGATTCCTACCGCAAGCTCAGAACCTTTTCACGTGGATCATCGCAGCTAGCTAGCTGCTATCCGAGTGGCTACTCCTGGCTAACGTCTCTGTCCCGAAGCAAGCACCAGTTAGCCTGGAGCTAGCCTCGTGCTAGGCCCATCTCCCGGCTAGCTGAAGAGGTCCATCAGCCACCTCTTGGGCTACAATAGCTATTTTGCCAATTGGCCTGGACCATTTTACTGCCTATACAGAGCCCTGCCATCACGACTGGTCTGCCAACGTAACCGTCCAAGGGCGCTTCAACAGACTCTTCCGTTGCGACGTCCCCCTAAGTCCTTTCTGCTAGCTTGCTAGCCACGGCCCGCTAGCTGTCTGAATCGCCGTGTCTCCAGCTCACCTAGCTACTCACTGGACCCTTTGATAACTCGGCTACGCATGCCTCTTCCTAATGTCAATATACCTTGTCCATTGCTGTTTTGGTTAGTGATTGTCTATTTCACTGTAGAGCCTCCAGCCCTGCTCAATATGCCTTAGATAGTATTTTGTTTCACCTCCCACACATGCGGTAACCTCACCTGGTTTAAGTGGTGTCTTTAGAGACAAAACCTCTCTCATCGTCACTCAGTGCCTAGGTTTACCTCCACTGTATTCACACCCTACCATACCCTTGTCCGTACATTATGCCTTGAATCTATTCTTCTGCGCCCAGAAACCTGCTCCTTTTACTCTCCGTTCCAAAAGCACTAGACGACCAGTTCTAATAGCCTTTAGCCGTACCCTTATCCTACTCCTCCTCTGTTCCTCTGGTGATGTAAAGGTTAATCCAAGCCCTGCAGCACCTAGCTCCACTCCCATTCCCCAGGCGCTCTCGTTTGACTTCTGTAACTGTAAAAGCCTTGGTTTCATGCATGTTAACATTCAAAGCCTCCTCCCTAAGTTTGTTTTATTCACTGTTTTAGCACACTCTGCCAACCCGGATGTCCTAGCCGTGTCTGAATCCTGGCTTAGGAAGGCCACCAAAAATCCAGAAACTATAACATTTTCCGACAAGATAGAACTACCAAAGGGGGTGGAGTTGCAATCTACTGCAGAGATAGCCTACAGAGTTCTGTCATACTATCCAGGTCTGTGCCCAAACAATTCGAGCTTCTATTTTTTTTAAATCCACCTTTCCAGAAACAAGTCTCTCACCGTTGCCGCTTGTTATAGACCACCTTCAGCCCCCAGCTGTGCCCTGGACACCATATGTGAACTGTTTGCCCCCCATCTATCTTCAGAACTTGTACTGTTAGGTGACCTAAACTGGGACATGCTTAACACCCCAGACGTTTTACAATCTAAGCTAGATGCCCTCAATCTCACACAAATTATCAATGAACCTATCAGGTACAACCCCAAATCCAGAAACACGGGCCCCATCACAGATGTCATTCTAACCAACCTGCCCTCTAAATACACCTCTGCTGTCTTCAACCGTTGCCGTTCTTCACTGCCTCATTGCCTGTGTTCATAATAGGTCTGCGGTCAAACAACCACCCCTCATCACTGTCAAACGCTTCCTAAAACACTTCAGCAAGCAGGCCTTTCTAATCGACCTGGCCCGGGTATCCTATTGACCTCATTCCGTCAGTAGAGGATGCCTGGTTTTTCTTTAAAAGGGCTTTCCTCACCATCTTAAATAAGCATGCCTCATTCAAATAAATTTAAACCAGGAACAGATATAGCCCATGGTTCACTGCCCTTGACCAGCACAAAAACATCCTGTGACGTACTGCATTAGCATCGAATAGCCCCTGGGATATGCAACTTTTCAGGGAAGTTAGGTACCAATATACGCAGGCAGTTAGGAAAGCTAAGGCTAGCTTTTTCAAACAGAAATGTGCATCCTGTAGCACAAACTCCAAAAAGTTCTGTGACACTGTGAAGTCCATGGAGAATAAGATAACCTCCTCTCAGCTGCCCACTGCACTGAGGCTAGGAAACGCTGTCACCACCAATAAATCCACGATAATTGAGAATTTCAATAAGCATTTTTCTACGTCTGGCTATGCTTTACACCTGGCTACCCCGGTCAACAGCTCTGCACCCCCCACAGCAACTTGCCTAAGCCTCCCCATTTCTCCATCAACCAAATCCAGATAGCTGATGATAGCTGCAAAATCTGGACCCCTACATATCAGTTGGGCTAGACATTCTGGACCCTCTCTTTCTAAAATGATCTGCCGCAATTGTTGCAACCCATATCACTAGCCAGTTCAACCTCTATTTCATATCGTCTGAGATCCCCAAAGATTGGAGGGCTGCCGCGGTCATCCCCCTCTTCAAAGGGGATGACACTCTTGACCCAAACTGTTATAGACCTAAATCTATCCTACCCTGTCTTTTAAGGTCTTCGAAATCCAAGTTAACAAACAGATCACCGACCATTTCGAATCCCACCGTACCTTCTCCGCTTTGCAATCTGGTTTCCGAGCTGGTCATGGGTGCACCTCAGCCACGCTTAAGGTCCTAAACGATATCATAACTGCCATCGATAAAAGACAATACTGTTCAGCCGTATTCATCGACCTGGCCAAGGTTTTCGACTCTGTCAATCACCACATTCTTATCGGCAGACTCAACAGCCTTGGTTTCTCAAATGACTGCTTTGCCTGGTTCACCAACTACTTCTCAGACAGAGTTCAGTGTGTCAAATCGGAGGGCCTGTTGTCCGGACCTCTGGCAGTCTCTATACATCAATGATGTCACTCTTGCTGCTGGTGATTCTCTGATCCACCTCTATGCAGATGACACCATTCTGTATACGTCTGTCCCTTTTTTGGACACTCTGTTAACTATCTTCCAGACAAGCTTCAATGTCATACAACTCTCCTTCCGTGGCCTCCAACTGCTCTTAAATGCAAGTAAACTAAATGCATGCTCTTCAACCGATCGCTGCCCGCCTGTCTAGCATCACTTCTCTGGACGGTTCTGACTTAGAATATGTGGACAACTACAAATACCTAGGTGTCTGGTTAGACCGTAAACTCTCCTTCCAGACTCACATTAAGCACCTCCAATCCAAAATTAAATCTAGAATCGGCTTCCTATTTCGCAAACAAAGCATCCTTCACTCATGCTGGCAAAAATACCCTCGTAAAACGGACTATCCTACCGATCCTAGACTTCGGCGATGTCATTTACAAAATAGCTTCCAACCCTCTACTCAGCAAATTGGATGCAGTCTATCACAGTGCCATCCGTTTTGTCACCAAAGCCCATATACTACCCACCACTGCGACCTGTATGATCTCGTTGGCTTGCCCTCGCTTCATATTCATCTCCAAACCCACTGGCTATAAGTCTTTGCTAGGTAAAGCCCCCCCCTTATCTCAGCTCACTGCTCACTGGTCACCATAGCAGCACCCACACATAGCACGCACTCCAGCAGGTGTATTTCACTGGTCACCCCCAAAGCCAATTCCTCCTTTGGCTGCCTTTCCTTCCAGTTCTCTGCTACAAATGACTGGAACGAATTGCAAAAGTCACTGAAGCTGGAGACTCATATCTCCCTCTCTAACTTTAACCATCAGCTGTCAGAGCAGCTTGCAGATCATTGCACCTGTACATAGCCCATCTGTATAAAGCCCATCCAACTATCTCATCCCCATATTTTTTTATTTTATTTGTGCTCCTTTGCACCCCAGTATCTCTACTTGCACATTCATCTTCTGCACATCTATCACTCCAGTGTTTAATTGCTAAATTGTAATTACTTCGCCACTACGGCCTATTTATTGCCTTACCACCCTAATCTTACCTCATTTGCACACACTGTAGACTTTTCTATTGTGTTATTGACTGTATGTTTGTTTATTCCATGTGTAACTCTGTGTTGTTGTTTGTGTTGCACTGCTATGCTTTATCTTGGCCAGGTCGCAGTTGTAAATGAGAACTTGTTCTCAACTGGCCTACCTGGTTAAATAAAGGTGAAATAAAAATAAAAACTAATACTAAAAATGGCTGTGTGGAGTTGCTGGTTATTGGCAGGAACTGGAACACACTGTCGTACATGTCGGTGCAGAGCATTCAAACCTGCTCAATGACTGACATGTCTGGTGTGTATGCAGGCCATGGAAGAACTGGGATATTCTCAGCTTCCAAGAATTGTGTACAGATCCTTGCCACATGGAGCAGTGGGTTATCATGCTGAAACATGAGATGAAGGCAGCGGATGAAGGGCACGACAATGGGCCTCGTCACAGTATCTCTGTGCATTCTAATCACCATCAGGCAGGGTAGCCTAGTGGTTAGAGAGTTGGACTAGTAACCGGAAGGTTGCGAGTTCAAACCCCCGAGCTGACAAGGTACAAATCTGTTGTTCTGCCCCTGAACAGGCAGTTAACCCACTGTTCCCAGGCCGTCATTGAAAATAAGAATGTGTTCTTAACTGACTTGCCTGGTTAAATAAAGGTAAAAAAAAATGTTTAAAAAAAATGGAATTGTATTCGTTGTTCGCTTATTCCTGCCCATACTATAAACCCACCGCCACCATGGGGCACTATGTTCACAACATTGACATCAGCAAACCGCTCACCCACATGACTCCATACACACGCTGTCTCCATCTGCCCGGTATAGTTGAAAAGATTCATCTGTTCACACTCCAGTGTGCCAGTGGCCATTGAAGGTCAGCATTTGCCCACCATAAGTCAGTTACAATGTCAATCTGCAGTCAAGTCAAGACAGTGGTGCACAAAATTCCTGAAAGTACTACTTATGTCAGTTTTTTTTGAGTATCTGTACTTGCAAACTATTTATATTTGACAACTTTTACTTCTCACATTCCTGTACTTTTGAAGCCTTAAGATATTTTAGTCCTTTGCATTTGGTTTTTACATCAAAAGGTTATAAAAAATAATTTTGGAAGTTTTACTCAAGTAGTATTTTAAATGTGCATTTCATTTTCTATTAAGTTAACTTTAATTTTGCTCAAGTATGACAATTACAGGTAATCATTCTCTGGTAACAGTGGGTTTTTCCACCACTGGGTGAAATGTTTTGGGAAACATGGGACCAACACTTTACATTATGAGCTTTTTGAGTTGATTTCTGACAGCTTATGCAGAAAGTTTTTGGTTGTGCAAACACCTACTGTACATCATTTCCCTCTTACGCAGGTTGTGCTCAGACAATCCCACAGGTGGTGGAGGTCCTGGGCTGGCATGATTTGATTCTGGTCTGAATTTACAGGGGCTGGTTGGACGTACTAACATTTTAGGCTCTAAAATGAATGTAGCAGGCGGGTTATGGTTTAGAGAAATTAACATTAAAACCTCTGGCAACAGCTTTGGACATTCCTGCAGTCATCATGCCACATTACACATGCCTCAAAACTTGAGACATCGATTATAACAGAACATGGCCAAGATGTTCAAATGTTCATAAATGACCAGCATGGTCGTATAATAATAAGGCAGAACAGTTGAAACTGGAGCAGCAGCATGGTCAAGGTGGACTGGGGGCAGCAAGGAGTCATCATTCAGGTAGTCCTAAGGGCATGGTCCTAGGGCTCAGGTCCTCCGAGAGAGAGAAAGAAAGAAAGAATTAGAGAGAGCATATACTGTATGGCCAGTCCTCTTCTGGCTGTGCTGGGTAGACCATTATAACAGAACATGGCCAAGATGTTAAAATGTTCATAAATGACCATCCATATACTGTATAAAATAAGGCAAACTGTTAAACTAGACCAGTATAAACCCCGGCCAGGTGGACTGGGGACAGCAAGAAGTCATCAAATGTCAGGTAGTCCTGGGGCATGGTATAGGGCCAGGTCCTCTATCAAAGAGTCTAATCTAGACCAGGAGATACTTATAAACCCCATCTATCAAACTTCAACAGGACCATCCATAGGACAGGATAAACCCCATATATCAAACTGTCTACCCTAGCTCCATATACTGTATAAACCCCATCTATAAAACTGGCTGATCTAGGACCATCCATATACTGTATGGCCCCATCTATCAAACTGTCTAATCTAGACCAGGGCCAAACAGGAAGGATATAACCCCACCCAAACTTTGACCAAATACTGTATAAAGCCCCCCACACCACTAAGGAATATCTTCTAGACCATCCATATACTATAACCATCCTGAGACAAAACTGAATATAGACCCCACAAAGATCCCCCATGGCAAACTGTCTAATCTAGACCATCCATATACAGGATGACCACATCAAACTGTGAATCAACCATCCATATACTGTATAAACCCCTTCTATCAAACTGTCTAATCTAGAGCCATCCATATACTGTATGACCAGCCCCTATCAAAGGGTTAATCTAGACCATCCATGGAAAGTATAAACCGGCCTCTATCAAACTGTCTAATCTAGACCATCCATATACTTTCCGTATAAACCTTCCTATCAAACTGGCCAACTAGACCATCCAATCATATGACCCACTGATCAAACTGAGTCTAGACCATAAAGACTTAAAAGACCCATCTTCAAACTGTCTAACTAGAGCCATCCAGAGAGGCTAGCACTGGAGTAATATGATCAAACTTTTTGGTTTTAGTCTGGATTCCATCGTATTTAGCACCAACTGAAGTTTATAAACCCCATCTATCAAACTGTCTAATCTAGACCATCCATATAGTATAACCCCATCTATCAAACTGGATTAATTTTTCTGACCATCCATTTTTGGATATCAAAGTTTCTAATTTTAGACCATCCATATACTAGATGGAAAAACTGTCCTTGAAATGACCATCTTGATATGTTCTTCAAACTGAGAGATCAGACCATCCATAGTATACGCCGAGGTCTATCAAACAGTTTTATTAGACCATCCATATACTGTATAAACCATTATCAAATTAATTAGACCATCAGATTCAACAAAGATCTCTTTGTTTCTGGGACCTAGAACAAGCATCTCTGTTTTGTCCCATTTATCAAACTGTCTTGCTAGACCATCCATATACTGTCTGAGACACATGCTTCTATCAAACTGGCAATTTAGACCATCCATGTTTCATTGAAATCTATCAAACTGTCTAATCTATCCATCCAGTGAAAGTTAACATTATCCATGTTTTCGAATAACATCCCCTAGACCATAAAATATACTAGTATAAACAATCTATCTAAAACTGGAATCTAGACCACCATATACTGTATAAAGTTGATTTGTCAGAGGACAAACCATTCACAGAGACAAACTGATAATCTAGACCATCCAGATAAGATCTAAACCAGGCCAGAACTTGTCTAATGTAGACCAATTTGGGTTAAACCCCATCTATCAAACTGAATCTAGACCATCGATGGTATAAAACAGCACTAAGGTCTAAGCACCAGGACAGATGCTAATCTAGACCATGCCATTAAAATGTCATTTACAACCTTCTAACAAGACCATCCAGTGCTATGACCCCATCTAAAACCAGACTGAAGCATTCCATATACATTGTTTGTCTTCATCAAACTGTCTAATCTAGACCATCCACATACTTTTAAACCCCATTTTATCAAACTGTCTAATCTAGACCATCCATATTTTAAATTTTCTATCAAACTTTAATCTTTTTTATCATCTATCAAACTTTAATCTAGCCACTTTTAGTGAGTTTGGTACATCTATCAAACTGTCTAATCTAGACCATTTATTACTGTTCACATCTATCAAACTGTCTAATCAGACCACATATAGGAAACAGCATCTATCAAACTAGTTTAATTTGAATCCATATACAGTATGCAGCTAAAAGGGTTTAGAGGCCATGTTTATTTTCAAACTGTCTAATCTAGAGATATAGTACTAAAACATCTATCAAACTGTCTAATCTTGATCCTAGGTCCTGGGAAACCCCATTGTGCAGACTCAGGACAACTGAGCTTTAAGGAATAAACCCCATTTCAAAGTCTAGTCTAGTAATTTGCTTTCTAATAATCATAATATTTTCCTCAAAGAAGTTCATGAATTGTACTGTATAAACCCCATCTATCAAACTGTCTAATCTAGACCATTCTTATACTGTATAAACCCCATCTATCAAACTGTCTAATCTAGACCATCCATATACTGTATAAACCCCATTTATCAAACTGTCTAATCTAGACCATCCATATACTGTATAAACCCCATCTATCAAACTGTCTAATCTAGACCATCCATATACTGTATAAACCCCATTTATCAAACTGTCTAATCTAGACCATCCATATACTGTATAAACCCCATCTATCAAACTGTCTAATCTAGACCATCCATATACTGTATAAACCCCATCTATCAAACTGTCTAATCTAGACCATCCATATACTGTATAAACCCCATCTATCAAACTGTCTAATCTAATCTAGACTATCCATATACTGTATAAACCCATCTATCAAACTGTCTAATCTAGACCATCCATATACTGTATAAACCCCATCTATCAAACTGTCTAATCTAGACCATCCATATACTGTATAAACCCCATCTATCAAACTGTCTAATCTTGACCATCCACACAGTCTGTGATTCGTAACAAAGTGGTGTCCCTCCCCACCACTTGTTTTGGTATACAGCTGTACATTGAACAGCTTCCCAAATCTCAGACTTTAGCTTTAACTAAAACACAATGCAGCCCCATATTATAACAATTATATGGTGCTGATATGATATGTATTATGATTCTCATGATTCTACACTTATTGTGGTTCTATACTGTGACTTTATTGTGATTCCATGTTCCAAACATTGCTCACTATATGTCTGTGGCAGAGAGACTAGAAATCATGAGAAAATAATGGAAGTAACATTTCCTCCAAATATGTGCTTCCTATTTCAAATGAAAACGTTGAACTGTGATACGAAGGAAAATAAGAGTTTTAGTGCAGAGACAGCCAACTAACACAAACATAATAGTTTGATATTGTTGATGCGATACTACATGATATATCGTGGAAAATAATATCCCGATATGTAACTATCCATTTTTCCCTTCATTACTATTGGATAGGTGTTTTAACGGTCTTGCTGTTATAAATGTAGTTCCTTATTGACACCATTGAGGAAGGGTTTGTTAAGATGACAGATTAGTTTATCGTAGCTTCTGGTCACTACTGTATGTATTGTCTTATCAAAAGGAATACAATGAAATATAATGATTAAAGATATGCTTTTTATTCAAATGTCCAGAAGCAGATGTAGCAGAAAAGGAACAACAAATAACAAATGCAGCGTGTATAAAATAGTGAAGGTGAAACACCCTGAAACACTATTATCTCCCCATAATATTTGATTGTTCCATTAATCAAAGATATAATTAATCCTTTAAATCCCATATGATTCTTTCCTTTATTGTGATAAAATGTGAAAACAACGCATGTGGTCTGTGACCCAATTCACTGAATGAATTTGAATGTTAAGAAATATTTTTGTACTGCTTCAAGTGAGGAATCACCTCAAAAGTACTTCCAAAGTACTCAAAACATTCAAATTCATTCAGTGAAATAATAGTGAAATAAAAAACTGTTCTGTCAGCGTCTGTCAAACATCCGTACAACATATAGGGTCAGTTTCCTGGACCCAGATTAAGTTTACTCCTGGACTAAAAAGCATGTCGAATGGAGAATCTCAATTGAAAGTAACTAGTCCAGGATTAGGCTTAATCTGTATCCGGTATACCATCCCAAAGAGCAAGACATACTTTTTTCCCCCTAATAAATAGGAGTTACTGTTTCCAGTGCTGTTTCCAGAGTACTGTTTCCAGCCCCTTCCATGTCCACCAATCCCCAGTGGGCTCCGATGGAGGTGATTCCAGCACCGTTGAAGCGACCGCTGAGGATCCTCAGCTCATTGCCCATGTTGGTTGGGTAGAAGTTGAAGGAGATTTGGTTGGGCAGGCCGGCTGACAGAGTGCGCCCCATGTTGGTGGTTAACACCAGGTAGCAGATGTAGTCTGCTGGGTTGTACTTCCCAGACACCTCAACAATGGCCTCATCATTAAACAGCTCCATCACCTGCTTTACACTCCCTTCGTTACCGAACACAGGAGACCAGGTGTTGCCGTATCTCAGCTGGAACCTAAAACAGAGGAAGCTTTTCACGTTGGTTGTGTTTTGATAAGGCACATTCAGACCGAGACAGCAGGTAGCGTCAGAGAATATCAAGGAATTACATTTTACATTGTACTCTGGGTAAGATACGATAACAATATTGTTTGGTCATAAACTGAATATGTAATAAACACAACAAATAAAGAAAGAAAGAAAGAAAGAAAGAGTGTATGTTGGACTGAGTCAGTGGTGTTTGTTGGGTAGTGTAGTTGGACTGAGTCAGTGGTGTTTGTTGGGTAGTGTAGTTGGACTGAGTCAGTGGTGTTTGTTGGGTAGTGTAGTTGGACTGAGTCAGTGGTGTTTGTTGGGCAGTGTAGTTGGACTGAGTCAGTGGTGTCTGTTGGGTAGTGTAGTTGGACTGAGTCAGTGGTGTCTGTTGGGTAGTGTAGTTGGACTGAGTCAGTGGTGTTTGTTGGGTAGTGTAGTTGGACTGAGTCAGTGGTGTTTGTTGGGTAGTGTAGTTGGACTGAGTCAGTGGTGTTTGTTGGGTAGTGTAGTTGGACTGGTCAGTGGTGTTTGTTGGGTAGTGAGTTGGACTGAGTCAGTGGTGTTTGTGGTGTTTGTCAGTGGTGTTTAGTGTAGTTGGACTGAGTCAGTGGTGGTGTTTGTTGGACTGAGTCAGTGGTGTGTTAGTTGGACTGAGTCAGTGGTGTCTGTTGGGTAGTGTAGTTGGACTGAGTCAGTGGTGTCTGTTGGGTAGTGTAGTTGGACTGAGTCAGTGGTGTTTGTTGGGTAGTGTAGTTGGACTGAGTCAGTGGTGTTTGTTGGGTAGTGTAGTTGGACTGAGTCAGTGGTGTTTGTTGGATAGTGTAGTTGGACTGAGTCAGTGGTGTTTGTTGGGCAGTGTAGTTGGACTGAGTCAGTGGTGTCTGTTGGGCAGTGTAGTTGGACTGAGTCAGTGGTGTTTGTTGGATAGTGTAGTTGGACTGAGTCAGTGGTGTTTGTTGGGCAGTGTAGTTGGACTGAGTCAGTGGTGTTTGTTGGATAGTGTAGTTGGACTGAGTCAGTGGTGTTTGTTGGGCAGTGTAGTTGGACTGAGTCAGTGGTGTTTGTTGGGTAGTGTAGTTGGACTGAGTCAGTGGTGTCTGTTCATGGGTCAGGGTCTGCTCACCCGCTGATGTAGTTGTTGCTGTTGTAGTTGTAGTAGTAGTAGTAGTAGTAGTAGTAGTTGTTGGTCTCCCACACTCTGACTCCCGTGATGCGTCCCTCACCGTAGGAAGCAAATGGGGTGCCACCTCCCTGACCCACCGCAGAGGAATACGAGTACGGGTCTTTGATGGCTAAAATAACATGGCCAATATGTTTACTATATTTACTATATTAATAATACATCTTTATATATACATCATTTTGATTTTACCAATACATTTCTGAAAGATCTTTACATTATGAATAAAGTGCAGATGAATTAACTGAAGCACATTCTGCAATGATTTAATACATTAGTTTATGTCTCAAAGAAGAACTCCTAAATCTAACTGAAAAAGACAAATTGGTGAAAGCACAAAAGCTATTATTTTATCATTATAATTCAGAATTGTATTTTTATAACTCACGCAAAGCCAAGCAGCCAGCCAAGAACACTGTGACAACCAGGATTAAGAACATTCTGCAAAAGTGAGGCATCAACACTTAAACCTCACACAACCTTAAATTTCAGTCAGTTTCACTCTCATTCCGTTTCACTTTAAATGGTAAAATTTGAAAAAATATAGTTAATAATGTTTTTCATAGAAGTTTGTCAAAACAAATAAGTCATTTTACCTGTCAGGTCAGTGTTTCCTAGGAGGGAAAAGAAAATAACCTTTTGAATTGTGATGTAACAAACAACAAACCATTGCTGAATGTGAAATGTTATAAAACGGCTCTATAAAGTTGAACCTCCTCTTGTTTACTACAATCACTCTTGCAGTGCTAAGCTACTGTCACATTAAAAATAATGTCAGATCATTGAATTTAAATTTAGTGGGAAAAGGGCCAAAATGTTTGTGCCCAAGAACCAAGAGATAATGAGTATTAACTTCATAACGTTTCCCACACCAGTATTATGCATTAAAAACAAGTGCACATTTTCAATTTAGTTAGTTGTGTAGTTACCCACAGTGCTATCTTGAGATGTGTGTGAAAACCTGTGAAAGCTTCTTGTCTCTCTGTCTCTGCCAGGTCCTTCTAGTCTACTGCTTCCTCTAAGAACTGCATTTATACCTGCTGAACATTCCATCAGCTCTAGATGGAAGGAGCATGACAAAGAACACCTTTAGTCAATCACTATTGAGAAGTCAGACATTGTTTACTAATTGGTCGAGCTACTTTGGGAGGGAGTATCAAGGAAGTACTATAAGGAAATAATAATTGTGTTCTTTTGAATTGTAACAAATTAATGATCTGAAATAGGGATTAAAAAAATATACAATCGAACAACCGAACAAATAAAATAATGTACCAAAATTGTATGAATGTGTGCGAAAATCGCTCAAAATCAGTCTCCCAATCTTCAGTTGTTTTATTACACCAAGAGGAACTCCTTCCCTTCAAACATTAACATGCTGAAAAAGACAAGTGGAGCTGGTCATTAACAGGATGGTTAGTTCATTGGTTTGCTCAAATACCTACAGTATTTTATTGTAGAATATTTGTTTCAGTACACGTATTTCAATTTAATTCTAGATGTGCAGACGAGATTCAACATTTTTAGCCTCCATTATTGTCCGACGTTTTCTGCAGTCTGTTACAACACTCACATCTTCATTAAATCACTGGCAACCTGTTCATGTTACTACAGGATAACAATATGATTTCATGTTCTGCATATTAACCAGATAAATATCAGTAGAAGTTACAAAGTGAGAAAATAAATAAAAGATTATATACACATTACTAAGTGAAATACCCTGAGGCACTTGTTACTACCTATCTATAAAATGTGATAGTTCAATTAACATATTGTTAGATTACTTGTTAGATATTACTGCATGGTCGGAACAAGAAGCACAAGCATTTCGCTACACTCGCATTAACATCTGCTAACCATGTGTATGTGACCAATAAAATTTGATTTGATTTGTGAGTAATACAAATACAGTGGGGCAAAAAAGTATTTAGTCAGCCACCAATTGTGCAAGTTCTCCTTCTTAAAAAGATGAGAGAGGCCTGTAATTTTCATCATGTAACGGTTCTTTTGTGGTGAAGGAGAGTCGGACCAAAATGCAGCGTGTGGATTGCGATCCATGTTTAATGAACAAACGTAAAACACAAATCAATTATAAACACTACAAAACAAAGAACGTAACGAAAACCGAAACAGCCTATACTAGTGTAAACTAACACAGAGACAGGAACAAGGACACTAAGGACAATCACCCACGAAACACACAAAGAATATGGCTGCCTAAATATGGTTCCCAATCAGAGACAACGATAAACACCTGCCTCTGATTGAGAACCACTTCAGACAGCCATAGACTTAACTAGAACACCCCACTAAGCTACAATCCCAATACATACACACCACATACAAAAACCCATGTCACACCCTGGCCCGACCAAATAAATGAAGATAAACACAAAATACTTCGACCAGGGCGTGACAGAACCCCCCCCCTAAGGTGCGGACTCCCGAACGCACCTCAAAATAATAGGGAGGGTCCGGGTGGGCGTCTGTCCATGGTGGTGGCTCCGGCGCGGGACGTGGACTCCACTCAAACACTGTCTTAGTTCCTCCTCCTCGCGTCCTTGGATAGTCCACCCTCGCCGCCGACCATGGCCTAGTAGTCCTCACCCAGAACCCCACTGGACTGAGGAGCAGATCGGGACTGAGGGGCAGCTCGGGACTGAGGCAGCTCGGGACTGAGGGGAAGCTCGGGACTGAGGGGAAGCTCGGGACTGAGGGGAAGCTCGGGACTGAGGGGAAGCTCGGGACTGAGAGGAAGCTCGGGACTGAGAGGAAGCTCAGGAGTGAAAGGAAGCTCAGGAGTGAAAGGAAGCTCAGGAGTGAGAGGAAGCTCAGGCAGGTTGATGGATCTACCAGATCCTGGCTGGCTGGTGGTTTCGGCAGATCCTGGCTGACTGGCGGATCCTGGCCGACTGGCGGATCCTGGCCGACTGGCAGTTCTGGCAGATCCCGGCTGACTGGCGGATCTGGAAGAGTCTGGTTGTCTGGCAGATCTGGAAGAGTCTGGCTGACTGGCAGATCTGGAAGAGTCTGGCTGACTGGCAGATCTGGAAGAGTCTGGCTGACTGGCAGATCTGGAAGAGTCTGGCTGACTGGCGGATCCTGGCAGACTGACGGATCTGGCTGCTCCATGCTGACTGGCGGCTCTGGCTGCTCCACGCTGACTGGCGGCTCTGGCTGCTCCATGTAGGCTGACAGCTCTGGCGGCTTCTTACAGACTGGCAGCTCTGGCGGCTCCGTGCAGACTGGCAGCTCCGTGCAGACTGGCAGCTCCTTGCAGACTGGCAGCTCCTTGCAGACTGGCAGCTCCTTGCAGACTGGCAGCTCTGGCTGCTCCATGCAGACTGGCAGCTCTGACTGCTTCATGCAGACTGGCAGCTCTGGCTGCTCCATGCAGACTGGCAGCTCTGGCTGCTCCATGCAGACTGACATCTCTGGCTGCTCCATGCAGACTGGCAGCTCTGGCTGCTTCATGCAGACTGGCAGCTCCATGTAGACTGGCAGCTCTGGCTGCTCCATGCAGGCTGGCAGCACTGGCTGCACTCTGGCGGCGCTGGAGATGAGGAAGGTTCTGGCTGCGCTGAACAGGCGGGAGACTCCGGCAGCGCTGGAGAGGCGAGGCGCACTGTAGGCCTGATGCGTGGTGCTGGCACTGGTGGGACTGGACCAAGAACACGCACAGGAAGCCTGGTGCGGGGAGCTGCTACCGGAGGGCTGGGGTGTGGAGGTGGTACTGGATAGACCGGACCGTGCAGGTGCACTGGAGCTCTTGAGCACCGAGCCTGCCCAACCTTACCCGGTTGAATGCTCTCGGTCGCCCTGCCAGTGCGGCGAGGTGGAATAGCCCGCACTGGGCTATGCAGGCGAACCGGAGACACCGAGCGCAAGGCTGGTGCCATGTAAGCCGGCCCAAGGAGACGCACTGGGGGCCAGATGCGTAGAGCCGGCTTCATGGCATTTGGCTCGACGCTCAATCTAGCCCGGCCGATACGCGGAGCTGGAATATACCGCACCGGGCTATGCACCCGCACTGGAGACACCGTGCGCACCACAGCATAACACGGTGCCTGCCCCCCGGTAAGCACAGGGAGTTTGCGCAGGTCTCATACCTGGCGTAGCCATACTCCCTGTGAGCCACCCCCCAAGACATTTTTGGGGCTGACTCCCGGGCTTCCTTGCCAATCGTGTTCCCTCATATCGCCGGCTCCTCTCTCCGGCTGCCTCTGCTCTCCTCGCTGCCTCCACCTGTTCCCATGGAAGGCGATCCCTTCCCGCCAGGATCTCCTCCCATGTGTAGCAACCCTTGCCATCCAATATATCGTCCCATGTCCATTCCTCATTGCGCCGCTGTTGCTGCCTTTGTTGCTTCTCCTGCGGCTCCTGCCTGTTACCACGCTGCTTGGTCCGGGTGTGGTGGGTGATTCTGTAACGGTTCTCTTGTGGTGAAGGAGAGTCGGACCAAAATGCAGCGTGTGGATTGCGATCCATGTTTAATGAACAAACGTAAAACACAAATCAATTATAAACACTACAAAACAAAGAACGTAATGAAAACCGAAACAGACTATACTAGTGTAAACTAACACAGAGACAGGAACAAGGACACTAAGGACAATCACCCACGAAACACACAAAGAATATGACTGCCTAAATATGGTTCCCAATCAGAGACAACGATAAACACCTGCCTCTGATTGAGAACCACTTCAGACAGCCATAGACTTAACTAGAACACCCCACTAAGCTACAATCCCAATACATACACACCACATACAAAAACCCATGTCACACCCTGGCCCGACCAAATAAATGAAGATAAACACAAAATACTTCGACCAGGGCGTGACACATCATAGGTACACATCAACTGTGTCAGACAAAATGAGAAAAAAAATCCAGAAAATCACATTGTAGGATTTTTTATGAATTTATTTGCAAATTATGGTGGAAAATAAGTATTTGGTCACCTACAAACAAGCAAGATTTCTGGCTCTCACAGACCTGTAACTTTGTCTTTAAGAGGCTCCTCTGTCATCCACTCGTTACCTGTATTAATGACACCTGTTTGAACTTGGTATCAGTATAAAAGACACCTGTCCACAACCTCAAACAGTCACACTCCAAACTCCACTATGGCCAAGACCAAAGAGCTGTCAAAGGACACCAGAAACAAAATTGTGGACCTGCACCGGGCTAGGAAGACTGATTCTGCAATAGGTAAGCAGCTTGGTTTGAAGAAATCAACTGTGGGAGCAATTATTAGGAAATGGAAGACATACAAGACCACTGATAATCACCCTCAATCTGGGGCTCCACGCAAGATCTCACCCCGTGGGGTCAAAATGATCACAAGAAAAAAATCCCAGAACCACATGGGGGGACCTAGTGAATGACCTGCAGAGAGCTGGGACCAAAGTAACAAAGCCTACCATCAGTAACACACTACGCCACCAGGGACTCAAATCCTGCAGTGCCAGACGTGTCCCCCTGCTTAAGCCAGTACATGTCCAGGCCCGTCTGAAGTTTGCTAGAGAGCATTTGCATGATCCAGAAGAAGATTGGGAGAATGTCATATGGTCAGATGAAACCAAAATAGAACTTTTTGGTAAAAGCTCAACTCGTCGTGTTTGGAGGACAAAGAATGCTGAGTTGCATCCAAAGAACACCATACCGACTGTGAAGCATGGAGGTGGAAACATCATGCTTTGGGGCTGTTTTTCTGCAAAGGGAGCAGGACGACTGTCCGTGTAAAAGAAAGAATGAATGGGGCCATGTATCGTGAGATTTTGAGTGAAAACCTCCTTCCATCAGCAAGGGCATTGAAGATGAAACGTGGCTGGGTCTTTCAGCATGACATTGATCCCAAACACACCGCCCGGGCAACGAAGGAGTGGCTTCGTAAGAAGCATTTCAAGGTCCTGGAGTGACCTAGCCAGTCTCCAGATCTCAACCCCATAGAAAATCTTTGGAGGGAGTTGAAAGTCCGTGTTGCCCAGCCACAGCCCCAAAACATCACTGCTCTAGAGGAGATCTGCATGGAGGAATGGGCCAAAATACCAGCAACAGTGTGTGAAAACCTTGTGAAGAAAACATTTGACCTCTGTCATTGCCAACAAAGGGTATATAACAAAGTATTGAGATAAACTTTTGTTATTGACCAAATACTTATTTTCCACCATAATTTGCAATTAATTCATTAAAAATCCTACAATGTGATTTTCTGGATATTTTTTCTCATTTTGTCTCTCATAGTTGAAGTGTACCTATGATGAAAATTACAGGCCTCTCTCATCTTTTTAAGTGGGAGAACTTGCACTATTGGTGGCTGACTAAATACTTTTTGCCCCACTGTATGTAATGTAGGACCTTATTGCTAAAAAATAAAATGTCAATGTAGCAGATACCTTGACAGAGTTGATCAGGCTGTTGACTGTGGAATGTTGTCGCACTTCATTTCAATGGCTGTGCGGAGATGCAGGATTTTGGTGGGAACTGGAACACGCTGTCATGCGCGTTGATCCGGGGCATTCCAAACATGCTCTGTGGGAGACATGTCTGGTGAGTATGCAGGGCATGGAAGAACTGGGATCCAGGAATTGTGTACAGATCCTTGCGACATGGGGCCGTGCATTATCTTGCTGGAACATGAGGTGAAGTTTGCGGATGAATGGCACCATAATGGGCCTCAGAATCTCGTCACGGTATCTATTTGCATTCAAATTGTCTTCGATAAAATGCAATTGTGTTCGTTGTCCATAGCTTATGACTGCCCATACCATAACCCCACATACACCATGGGGCACTCTTTTCACAAAATTTACATCAGCAAACCACTCGCCCACACAACGTCATACACGTGGTCTGTGGTTGTGATTCCGGTTAGACGCACTGCCAAACTATCTAACGATCAAACGTTTTAGAGAAATAAGGAACATTTCTGGGATATTTTATTACGGCTCATGAAGCATGAAACCCACATTTCACATGTTGCATTTTTTAAAAATTGTTGAGTGTAAAGTAGTTAGGTCACATAAAGATGTATGTAATTCATATGAATGAAATCATCAACATGTATTGATCACATCTTTACTAATGCTGCAGAAATGAACTTTAAAGCAGTATCCAAATCCATGTGATATAGTGATCACAATATAATAGCCATATCTAGGAAGTTCCAAAGGCTGGGCCTAATATAGTGTATAAGAGGTCATACAATATGTTTTGTAGTTATTCATATGTTGATGATGTAAAGAATATTTGCTGGTCTGTGGTGTGTAATGAGGAGCAACCAGATCCTGCACTTGACACATTTATCAAATAGCTTATTCCAGTTACTAATAAGCAACGCACCCATTAAGAAAATGACTGTAAAAACTGTTAAATCCCCTTGGATTGATGAGGAATTGAAAAGTTGTATGGTTGATAGGGATGAGGCCAAAGGTATGGCAAGTAAGTCTGTCAGCCCAACTGATTGGCAAATGTACTGTAAATTAAGAAATCATGTGACTAAGCTTAAGAAAAAGAAAAAGAAACTATACCATGAAACAAAGATAAATGACATAAAGAATGATAGTGAAAAGATTTGGAGCAACTTAAATGACATTTTGGGGAAAAAAGCCAACACGGCTCCATCATTCAGATCAGATCAGATGGCTCATTTATCACAAAACCCACTGATATTGCAAACGACTTTAATTACTTTTTCAGATAAACAAACTAAGGGATGACATGCCAGCAACAAATTCTGACACTACACATCCAAGTATATCTGAACAAATTATCAAAGACAAGAATTGTACTTTTGAAATCTGTAAAGTCAGTGTGGAGAGATATTTTTTATTTATTGTTGTCTATCAACAATGACAAGCCACCGGGGTCTGACAATCTGGATGGATAATTACTGAGGATAATAGTGGACGATATTGCTACTCCATCAATTTAAGCCTACTAGAAAGTGTGTGCCCTCAGGCCTGTAGGCAAGCTAAAGTCTTTCCACTACCCAGGAATAGTAAAGACCCCTTTACTGGCTCATATAGCTGACCAGTCAGTCTGTTACCAACCCTTAGTTAACTTCTGGAAAGAATTGTGCTTGACCAGATGCTGGTGTGGTAAGGAAACGACACTATACTCAACACTATACACGTCAGCTACTACAGCAACTGAAATGACTGAATTACCTTGACAGAGTTGATCAGGCTGTTGACTGTGGAATGTTGTCGCACTTCATTTCAATGGCTGTGCGGAGATGCAGGATTTTGGTGGGAACTGGAACACGCTGTCATGCGCGTTGATCCGGGGCATTCCATGACTGAAACACTTAACAAAGAGTTGCAGTTAGATTCGGAATGGGTAGCAAGGACTAAGTTAGTCCTAAATATTTCTGAAAATAAAAGTTTTATATTTTGTACAAATCATTCACTAAACGCTGAATCTCAACTACACCTCATATTGAATAATGTGGAAATTGAGCAAGTTGAGGTGATTCAACTGCTTGGAGTAACTCTGGATTGTAAACTGTCATTGTCAAAACCTATTGATACCACGGTAGCTAAGATGGGGAGAAGTCTGTCTCTAATAAAATGCTGCTCTGCCTTCTTAACAACACTATCAACAAGGCAGGTCCTACAGGCCCTGGTTTAACAACACTATCAACAAGGCAGGTCCTACAGTTCCTGGTTTTGTCGCACCTGGACTACTGTTCAGTCATGTGGTCAGGTGCCACAAAGAGGGATTTGGAAAAATTACAGTTGGCTCAGAACAAAGCAGCCCGGCTGGCTCTTAAAAGCACACGGAGAGCTAACATTAATGACATGCATGTCAATATCTCATGGCCCAAAGTGGAGTTGAGATTGACTTCCTCATTACTTGTTTCTGTAAGAGGTGTTGACAAGCTGAAGATACCGAGCTGTCTGTTAAAATACTGGCACCCATGCATACCCCACAAGACATGCCACCATAGGTCTCGTGACACTCCCCAAGTCCAGAACAGACTATGGGAGGCGCACAGTACTACATAGAGCCATGACTACATGGAACTCTATTCCACATCAGGTAACTGATGCATGCACTAGAATCAGATTTTAAAAGCAGGTAAAAATACACCTTATGGAACAGCGTGGACTGTGTAGTAACACAAACATAGGCACAGACACATGCATACAAACACATGATAACATACACACTATGCACACATATACATGGATTTTGCATTGTAGATATGTGGTAGTGGAGTATGGGCCTGAGGGCACACACTTGGTGTGTTGTGAATTCTGTAATGATTGTTTTTAAAATTGTACAACTGCCCTAATTTTGCCGGACCCCAGGAAGAGTAGCTGCTGCCTTGGCAGCATGGGGATCAAAATAAATACATATACAAATAACCCCTAGAGTCTATTGACTTGGTTACAGTACTGGTTGAATGATGGTTAACTGACAGATGGCAGCAATTTTCTGATATCTCTAACATTTAATGTGAATGTTTCACTCCTCTAAAACAGACCTGTGTTTGGAGATATATCTCTCTCCTGTCTGGCAAGAGAAACCGATTCTGACGATTAGAGCAGTTTCCCACAACCTGCCTGCCTAATGAATAGAACGGAATGGGGATATATCTGTCTGTCACTGAACTTAATCATCATAATAACAGGAAAGTCCAACCCAGAGCCAGAAAGTATCACCTAAATTCATGATCTCACCGCAGTGTCGAGCCTGTTTGACTACTTGATGGAGCAGAAAAATGCTTGGCATTGCTTTTAGGGGGTAATATTTACATCGGACCAAAGATTTTTAAATGTTGTCATCAGCACAAAGTTCAACAACGGCCCCAATAGATGCTACATATTAGTCCAAATCTAGAAGGGGTAATAGACATGCATTATTTATCTCTATTAAAAGCAGACTAAGAGAGCAGTACACTGATTCACAACATGTTAACAGATTGCAAAGGAATACCTTACCCATACAAGAACAATACACAACAGAGACAAATGAAAAGAGAATAATGAAAGAGACAAATTAAATTGTTTCAAAAGCACCGCGTCTTCCCTTCAAAGAAAATAGTTTTTAGGCTTGATAATGTTACACTATCAGCGAAACTATCAAAATGATCAAACATTGAGGTATGAAAGATACATGATTTTCTTTCTTTCTTTCTTTCTTTCTTTTTTTCTTGGTCAATTTTTTGGGGAAGCCTGGCTTCCCTTGGCATCCATGAATACACACCACTGATAGGAATTTTAAAAAGACATACACTAAACAAAATAACAATTACATTAATATACCAGAGGAATTCGAAATTCACATTTGTTTATATTTTTCATTTGACCAAATTAGTCTTATTGAGATAAAAAAAAGATATATATATTTTTTAAGAGTGACCTGGCCAAAATAGCAGCACATAAGGTTTCATACAGAGACACATTTACAACATAAAACACCAATCACAACCATATAAAAACATCAACATACACATTGATCAGACAAGATGCTTTGATTGGGGTGTAGTGCATCTACAGGTAGGTGTCAACACATTGACTGCCCCCCTTCCCCAACTTCATTGTTCAGGTCAACAAGATACAATCATGTGAGATTACACGATAGTTCTCATTGGTCTGCTGGACAACACAAGAACATTTTTTTATTCAAATGATTATATTTTAGAATCAGTCTCCCCATCTTTAGTTGTTTCTGACACAGAATTTGCAGAACTATGAAACCATGTCAGTTTTATTTTGTGTGTCTTCTCTTGTGTTGAAATGTCGTTTTTTTTAGTTCAGGTCAAGGTAGCAATTTTCGTCTATAAACTTCTATAGACTTTCATCCTATAATCGTTTGTTCCGTACACTTGAACTTGACTGAACTGACTGTTAAACACTCTAACCACTAGCATACATGCATCCCCTTTTTAAACAATCAGCATTCAGAATTAGACCCACCTGTTGCATTGTTAACCGCTAAGCCACAATGGGGTGTGGTATATTGCAAATACACTACGGCTAAGGGCTGTTGTTGAGCATGACTCAAATGCGGTTTGCCTGGATACGGCCCTTAGCCGTGGTATATTGGCTATATATCACAAACCCCTGAGGTGCCTTATTGCTATTATAAACTGGTTACCAACGTAATTAGAGCAGTAAGATAAATGTTTTGTCATAACCGTGGTATTCGGTATGATAGTCCACAGCTGTCAGCCAATCAGCATTCAGGGCTTGAACCACCAAGTTTATAATCATAAATTAACAATGCGAACAACAAAGTGGATGTGCGTTTGATGAAGGTTACTATGGAGTGTCCCAGTGACCTTTTGGCCTTCATACCATGTGGGTGTATAGCGGACTTTAAAAAAAAAAGATCATTATGAATATTCTACAGGACAACGTCACAAGAGATACAATCCTGTAGGTTTTCACTCAAACCCCAGTTGTAACTAACCTGATTTATCTTATAAACCAGTGAATTATTAGAATCAGGTGTGCTAGATTAGGGTTGGAATAAAAAGCTACAGGATGGTAGCTCTCCAGGAACAGGGTTCTTATAATGAGACTATGGTGCATTGTTTTATGGAGAATAGTTGTGTGTTGATTGGTTTGATGAATAAGTTCTGTTAGCAAGACTAATTGAGCCCATCATTTGGTTTCAAGGTTTTACTGCTAACCTACAAAGCATTACATGGGCTTGCTCCTACCAATCTTTCCGATTTGGTCCTGCCGTACATACCTACACGTACGCTACGGTCACAAGACGCAGGCCTCCTAACTGTCCCTAGAATTGATAAACAAACCGTTGGACGTGGGACTTTCTATTATAGAGCTCCATTTTTAGGGAATTGTCTGCCTACCAATGTGAGAGACGCAGACTCGTTCTCAACCTTTAATCTCTCTAGGGTACGTGGGACGATAGCGTCCCACCTCATCAACAGCCAGTGAAACTACAGGGCGCCAAATTCAAAACAACAGAAATCCCATAATTAAAATTCCTCAAACATACATGCATTTTAAAGATAAACTTGTTGTAAATACAGCCTGTTGGGGAATAATCAGAATTAGTTGGTAACATAGGTAAGATGTTTTATATTCATCATATGTTTGTAACTTACTTCTCATCAGAATGTGTTTGTGTAATACTGTGGCGGGGTTGCAGTATCTGTTCTCTTTCAAGACTACGTTATTTGGGCCGGAGAGAGGGGAGAGGTCAAGCGTGTATCTCTTGGCTCCACAATGTCTGTGTGCCAGTCAATGTGTCTCTGTGATCTTGTCAAGGAGGTGGATTTGATATATGCCTGTTGATATAAGGATTTGTTTATGGTTCTGAGTTTGAGAAAAGCACATAGTTTAGGAGACAAAGCTGAATGATAAATTATGCCGATGCTGTCTGGCTATGTGTGTCTTTGCTATAAAGGATCTCAGTTGCAATGTGTAAGGGACTCTCGGAGAATTCATTGATAGACACTGAATTGATCTGAGAGTCACAGGGTTGTGATGGAGCTCATATAATTAAAGATGGACTTTGTGATAACTAACTCTGACTTGTGTGTGGTTTGCTCTCATGATTGGGTAAATACAGGAAATTTCCACGACAAGCCACAGTGTCCGATTTCAAAAAGGTTTTACGACGAAAGCAAACCAAACGATTATGTTAGGTCACCACCAACTCACAGAAAAACTCACCCAATTTTCCAGCCAAAAAGAGGAGTCACAAAAAGCAGAAATATTGATAAAATTAATCACTTACCTTTGATGATCTTCATCAGAATGCACTCCCAGGAATCCCAGTTCCACAATAAATGTTTGTTTTATTCGATAATGTCCATCATTTATGTCCAAATACCTCCTCGTTGTTCGCGCGTTCAGTACACAATCCAAACTCACAACGCGTGTGCAAATCCAGCGGAAAGAACAGACGAAAAGTCCAAAAAGTGATATTACTCTCCGTAGAAACATGTCAAACGAAGTATAGATTCAATCTTTAGGATGTTTTTAACATAAATCTTCAATAATGTTTCAACCGGAGAATTCCTTTGTCTTTAGAATTGCAATGGAACAGAGCTCGCTCTCACGTGAACGCGTGAGACTGAGCTCGTGGCTCTCTGGCAGACCTCTGACTCAATCCCCTCTCATTCCCCACCCCACTTCACAGTAGAAGCATCAAAGAAGGTTCTAAAGACTGTTGACATCTAGTGGAAGCCTTAGGAAGTGCAATATGACCCCATAGACACTGTTTATTCGATAGGCCAAGAGATGAAAAACTACAAACCTCAGATTTCCCACTTCCTGGTTGGATTTTTTTCTCAGGTTTTTGCCTGCCATATGAGTTCTGTTATACTCACAGACATCATTCAAACAGTTTTAGAAACGTCAGAGTGTTTTCTATCCAAATCTACTAATTATATGCATATTCTAGCTTTTATGGCTGAGTAGCAGGCAGTTTAATTTGAGCATGCTTTTCAACCAAAATTTCCAATGTTGCCCCCTACCCTAGAGAAGTTAAGTATTTTTTGAAGACTCATCTCTTCAGTAGGTCCTATTATTGAGTATAGTCTGGCCCAGGAGTGTGAAGGTGAACGGAAAGGCACTGAAGCAACGAACCGCCCTTGCTGTCTCTGCCTGGCTGGTTCCTCTCCCTCCACTGGGATTCTCTGCCTCTAACCCTATTACAGGGGCTGAGTTACTGGCTTACTGCTGCTCTTCCATGCCATCCCTAGGAAGGGTGCGTGACTTGAGTGGGTTGAGTCACTGATGTGATCTTCCTGTCTGGGTTGGCGCCCCCCTTGGGTTGTGCCAATCTTTGTGGGCTATACTCGGCCTTGTCTCAGGATGGTGGTTGAAGATATCCCTCTAGTGGTTGAAGATATCCCTCTAGTGATGTGGGGGCTGTGCTTTGGCAAAATGGGTAGGGTTATATCCTGCCTGTTTGGCCCTGTCCGGGGGTATCGTCGGACTGGGCCACATTGTTTCCCGATCCCTCCGGTCTCAGCCTCCAGTATTTATGCTGCAGTAGTTTATGTGTCGAGGGGCTAGGGTCAGTCTGTTATATCTGGAGTGTTTCTCCTTTTTAATCCGGTGTCCTGTGTGAATTTAAGTATGCTCTCTTCTAATTCTTTCTTTCTCTCTCTCTGAGGACCTGAGCCCTAGGACCATGCCTCAGGACTACCTGGCCTGATGACTCCTTGCTGTCCCCAGTCCACCTGGCCGTGCTGCTGCTCCAGTTTCAAATGCTCTGCTTGCGGATATGGAACCCTGGACTGTTCACCAGATGTACTACCTGTCCCAGATCTGCTGTTTTCAACTCTCTAGAGACAGCAGGAGCGGTAGAGATACTCTGAATGATCGTCTATGAAAAGCCAACTGACATTTACTCCTGAGGTGCTGAACTGTTGCACTCTCGACAACCACTGTGATTATTATTATTTGACCCTGCTGGTCATCTATGAACATTTGAACATCTTGGCCATGTTCTGTTGTAATCTCCACCCGGCACAGACAGAAGAGGACTGGTTCCTCTCTAGGTTTCTTCCTAGGTTTTGGCCTTTCTAGGGAGATTTTCCTAGCCACCGTGCTTCTACATCTGCATTGCTTGCTGTTTTTATGGTTTTAGGCTGGGTTTCTGTACAGCACTTTGAGATATCAGCTGATGTAAGAAGGACTTTATAAATACATGTTGTCATAACAAGAAAAAAGCATCAATGTATACCATTATGCATATTATTAACTAATTATAAACTCATCGGCCAGTTTATTAGGCTTCCCCATCTAGTCCCGGGTTGGAGCCCCCTTTGCCTCCACAACAGCCTGACTTCTTTGGGGCATGGATTCTACAAGTCGGAGACATTCCACAGGGATGTTGGTCCATGCTGACGCAACAGTATCACACATTTGCTGCAGATTGGACAGAGGTACTCCACCAACACCAGCCTGTACCGTTGACACCAGACAGGATGGGTCCATGGACTCATGCTGCTTACGATAGTGTAATGTTAGAATATGAAAAATAAAATAGTCACCTTTAGTCTTGTTAGTCAACTCTGATGATGAGTCTGTAGCTGCTCTTCCATTTGAGATGAGAATGAGTTATGATTATACCTCCACGTATGTATATTCTTAAAGTATGTACTATTGCACCCTGCCTCGTAAGCCCTCCTATCTGTAGATGTACAGTACCTACAAGATACCCAAAACAATATTTTTAACTGTCTTACATGAACCATGTACTGGTTTGACATCTTTTGGCAGGATTATCTTAGCCAACCCCAGTTAAACTTATTGGCCAACTAGTCTCAAGAACAACATGACATTCAGCATCTGACAACACATTATTTAGTCATTATCTAGTCATCAATCAAAGAAGAAGACTTCAATTTCACCTGGTTGTTCGCTATAAAAACACATGTACCAGGAACTGCCATTACTTCCACGTGATGTCACGCATGTTTTCTTCTAAAGACAGGTGTAGAGGAGGCAGACAGAAACAGTCATACACTGTTATAATGATCATAGGTCCACAAGTGACTTGGTTGCAAAACTGGTTGAATGATGGTTAATTGACAGATGGCAGCAATTTTCTGATATCTGTAACATTTAATGTCAATGTTTCACTCCTCTAAAACAGTCCAGTGTGTGGAGATATATCTCTCTCCTGTCTGGCAAGAGAAACAGATTCTGACGATTACAACAGTTTCCCACAACCTGCCTGCCTAATGAATAGAATGGAATGGGGATATATCTGTCTGTCACTGAACTTAATCATCATAATAACAGGAAAGTCCAACCCAGAGCCAGAAAGTATCACCTAAATTCATGATCTCACCGCAGTGTCGAGCCTGTTTGACTACTCTATGGAGCAGAAAAATGCTTGGCATTGCTTTTAGGGGGTAATATTTAGATCGGGCCCAAAAAAACTGTAATTTTGTCATTGATACAAAGCTCAACAAAGGCCCCAATAGATGCTGCAAATTAGTCCAAATTCAGGAGGAGTATAAGACACAAACTCAGCAAAAAAAGAAACGTCCCTTTTTCAGGACCCTGTATTTCAAAGATAATTGGTAAAATCCAAATAACTTCACTGATCTTCGTTGTAAAGTGTTTAACACTTTTCCCCATGCTTGTTCCATGAACCATAAACAATTAATGAACATTCACCTGTGGAACCGTTGTTAAGACACTAACAGCTTACAGACGGTAGGCAATTAAGGTCACAGTTATGAAAACTTAGGACACTAAATAGGCCTTTCTATTGACTCTGAAAAACACCAAAAGAAAGATGCCCAGGGTCCCTACTCATCTGCGTGAACGTGCCTTAGGCATGCTGCAAGGAGGCATGAGGACTGCAGATGCTTGGGGCCAGGGCAATAAATTGCAATGTCCAAACTGTAAGACGCCTAAGACAGCACTACAGGGGAAACAGGACGGACAGCTGATCATCCTCGCAATGGCAGACCACGTATCACCGGCAACAATGTTGCCTTTCGGAACAACTCCACCGTCATTGGACCAGACAGGACTGGAAAAAAGTGTTTTTGTCTAACCAGGTTTTATGGTCGGATTCGCGTCGAAAGAATGAG
>NC_088409.1:17312301-17314801 GCF_034236695.1 Oncorhynchus nerka | reverse complement strand
GAGAGAGAGAGAGAGAGAAAAGGAAAAGGAGGCAGTGGATTAATGAACCGTGACAATACCCCCCCCTAGGAACGCCTCTTGGCGTTCCCAGGCGAATTTACCTGTCGATTGAAATCATCGATAAGGGAGTGATCCAGAATGTCCCTAGCAGGTACCCAACTTCTCTCCTCCGGGCCGTAACCCTCCCAGTCCACCAGGTACTGGAATCCGCGTCCCCTCCTTCTAGAGTCCAAAATACGATTGACAGAAAAGGTGGGTTCCCCATCAACAAGTCGTGGCGGCGGGGGAACCGGGACCGGCGGGTTAATGCGTGCCTGAAACACAGGTTTTATTTTAGACACATGAAAGGTAGGATGAATTCTCCTATACGCCGGAGGAAGCTGGAGCCGGACCGCCACCGGACTAATGATCCTGGTGACTTTGAACGGGCCGATAAATTTGGGGGCAAGCTTGTTCGAAACGGATCGGAGTGGAATGTTCTTAGTAGAAAGCCACACTCTTTGGCCAACGACGTATAACGGAGGCTTCGACCGGTGGCGATCGGCCTTAGCCTTGGTGCGCGCCCCCACCCGGAGAAGAGTCTCACGGGCTCTGCTCCATGCGTGACGGCACCTCTGGATGAACGCGTGAGCGGAGGGAACAGACACCTCGGACTCCGTACTGGGAAAGATAGGTGGCTGGTAACCTAAACTACACTCAAACGGAGAGAGACCCGTGGCTGCCACTGGCAACGAATTGTGAGGGTACTCAACCATAGAGAGTTGTTGACTCCAGGAAGAGGGATTCTTAGAAACCAAACATCGCAACACTCTCTCCAAATCTTGGTTGGCCCTCTCCGCTTGACCGTTGCTCTGGGGATGAAACCCTGAAGACAGGCTGACACTCGCTCCCAGTAACCTACAAAACTCTTGCCAAAACTTGGACACAAATTGGGGCCCCCTGTCAGAAACTACGTCCATCGGCAGACCATGTAAGCGAAAGACGTGATCCACGACAGTTACCGCTGTCTCCTTGGCAGATGGTAATTTAGGCAAGGGAATAAAATGAGCCGCCTTCGAGAACCGGTCCACCACGGTCAAAACAACCGTCTTGCCCTGGGAGGGCGGGAGGGCGGTAACAAAATCTAGCGCGATGTGGGACCAGGGTCTCGAAGGGACCGACAGCGGTTGGAGTAACCCATCTGGGGGTCGATTAGAAGTCTTCCCAATGGCACAAACCGAGCAAGCCAAGACAAAACTGTGAATGTCACGAGCCATCAGTGGCCACCAAAAGCGTTGTTTAACCAAAAAGCTAGTGCGGCTGACTCCTGGATGACACGCTACGTTGGAGCAATGCCCCCACCGAATAACATCGGACCGACACCCCTCCGGCACAAACAACCGATTAGGCGGGCAACCGGGCGGAGGCGTTACCCCTTCTAAGGCCGTTTTCACCCTCGATTCAACCTCCCATGTGAGTGTGGAGACCACTAGGGTCCCGGGTAGGATGCACTCGGGAGTGGATGGGCGTTCGGAATGGTCAAAAATGCGAGAAAGGGAATCGGGTTTGACATTCTTGGAACCCGGGCGATACGAGAGAGAGAAGTCAAAACGTCCGAAAAAGAGTGCCCACCGCGCCTGCCTGGAGTTGAGTCGCTTGGCGGTTCTGATATATTCCAAATTTTTGTGATCGGTCCAAACTATAAAAGGTACCCCCGAACCCTCTAACCAATGGCGCCACTCCTCCAGTGCTAACTTCACTGCCAACAACTCTCTGTTGCCAATGTCGTAGTTGCGTTCCGCAGGTGATAACCGATGGGAAAGGAACGCGCAAGGGTGCATCTTGTCGTCAGAAGAGGAACGTTGGGAAAGTACCGCACCTACCCCCACCTCTGAAGCGTCCACCTCCACCACGAACTGACGCGAGGGATCGGGAGCTATGAGGATGGGAGCAGAAACAAAGCGGCTCTTGAGTTTGACGAATGCAGCCTCGGCTGTATCGGACCACCTGAACGTCACTCTGGGGGAGGTTAAGGCGGTAAGAGGAGCGACTATCTGGCTAAAGTTGCGAACGAAACGCCGGTAGAAATTGGCGAATCCCAGAAACCTCTGTAGGGCCTTACGGGAATCTGGGCTTGGCCAATCCACCACAGCCTTAACCTTGTCAGGATCCATGCGAATACCTTCGGTCGAGACGATGTAACCTAGGAATGGAACGGATTGTGCATGAAAAATGCATTTCTCCGCCTTGACAAAAAGTCCATTCTCCAACAACCTCTGAAGCACTCGTCTGACGTGCTGAACGTGTTCCTGGAGAGAAGAAGAAAAAATCAGTATGTCATCCAGGTAAACATATATGAAATGATCAATCATATCTCTCAGCACGTCATTTACGAGTGCCTGGAAAACCGCTGGGGAGTTGGATAGCCCAAAAGGCATGACCAAATATTCGAGGTGCCCTCTGGGGGTGTTAAACGCGGTCTTCCATTCGTCCCCCCCCTTATGCGAACCAAATGATATGC
>NC_088409.1:17035689-17311801 GCF_034236695.1 Oncorhynchus nerka | reverse complement strand
CTGCTGTTCATTCCATTCACCAGCTCCAGAGGTCTACGTCACCGGCCTTCTATGCTTCACTGAACTGGATTCATTACCACCAACCCCGGACTGTCTTGTCTCATTGCGCACACCTGGTTCCCATTCCCCCTGATTAGTATGTGTAAAGATGTGCCCTCTATTCCCCATTGTCCTTGTTGGTTATTGTTACCATGTCCGTTGGTCTTGTGAGCACCTGTGCTGTTGTATCGGCTTCCATGCTACGTGTTACTGTACACTTGATTTCCGGGTCTCGTCCCGTGTATTATTTAGAGGTTTACACCTCGCTCTTTTATTTGGGTGGAGAAAATAAATCCCCCTCTTACATATTCCTGCGCTTGTCTCCTATCATTATACAGCGTGACAGCTTGTAATAATTTGGCATCAGTAAATTATTATTTTGTACACATCAACAGCCAACACAAGAGTAATGAAACTATCCCTTGTATGTAGTAGGCTGTAATTTTCAGGCAAAATTAATGGTACCTTTTAAATCTCACAAACCTTGCTCTCACACATGGTTGGATTTAAATCCTGGAGTATTCACAACTACTAGAGTATCCTCACCATCGGCGGATGAATCACTAGCAAATAGTCAGGAAGAAGAGTTTGTTGATGATGCCAATGCTTCTTCTGATTTGTATTGTACAGCTAAAGGCTTAGCAACTATTATTGAGGAAAGATGTGCATCATCTCCACTGAAATTAGAGCATTTGGTCCATGTGCCAAGCTCAGCTATTGATGAGTTTTTAAGGGAGCTCCATCATTTTATTTTTTCCGCATCTGTCCCTTTATCTAGTGACTTTATTATTGGCAGTTTTCATCAGCATAACCTCCAAGTGGATGATTGACCATTTAAAAACTTCTTTGAGATCGGTGTCCCTTCCACGGGACGGTTGAGCTAACGTAGGCTAACGTGATTAGCATGAGGTTGTAAGTAACAAGAACATTTCCCAGGACATAGACATATCTGATATTGGCAGAAAGCTTAAATTCTTGTTAATCTATCTTCACTGTCCAATTTATAGTAGCTATTACAGTGAAAGAATATCATGCTTTTGTTTGAGGAGAGTGCACTCTTTTGAACATGAAAACGTATTAATAAACAAATAAGGCACATTTGGGCAGTCTTGATAAAACATTTTGAACAGAAATACAATGGTTCATTGGATCAGTCTAAAATGTTGCTTATATGCTGCTGCCTTCTAGTGGCCAACACATTGGTTGGAGAAATCCAACATGGGTTGGAAAAATACATTATGGCCTTTCTCTTGCATTTCAAAGATGATGGTTAAAAAATACAAAAGAATGTTGTTTTTTTCTTTGTATTATCTTTTACTATTGTGTTATATTTTCCTACATTCCTTTCACATTTCCACAAACATCAGTGTTTCTTTTCAAATGGTACCAAGAATACGCATATCCTTGCTTCAGGGCCTGAGCTGCAGGCAGTTAGATTTGTGTATGTAATTTAGACGAAAAATTGAAAAAAAAGGGGCGGATCATTAAAAAAATACAAAAATAGAAAATAAAAAAGAGCACAAAATGATTATATGGAGCAATCACTAATTACGTTACTGCTTACAAAGAAATTGAAAAAAGAAATTGCTGTTGCAGTTTGTTCTGGAAATCCTGTGCAAAACTCTATTGAAAAAATGTTCAGCTGATATCTCTGCTGTAGCCTCAGCAGGTGTAGGAAGAAAAGCATTATTACCAAGGAGGAACCAGGCTTCAGTCCTCTTCTGGCTGTGTGATTATAACAGAACAGCCAAGATGTTCAAATGCATGGTTGAATAATAGTAAGGCAGAACAGTTGAAATTGGAGCAGCAGCATGGCCAGGTTGGGGACAGCAAGGAGTCATCATGCAGGTAAAGGGCTCAGGTCCTCTATTGAAAAGCCAGGTGGACTGGGGACAGCAAGGAGTCATCATCAGGTAGTCCTGGGACATGGTCCTAGGGCACTGGAGCAGCAGCTTATCCAGTATGCACTTCCCAATATGCTGACACTACAGGGCCAAAAGAAGATATACCCACTTTGCCAAAGCACAGCCCCCCACATGTCCCAAACTGAAGTAATTACAGAAACTTTTAAGTAGAAGGGACATTGTTGATAAAGTAGTTGAGCATTATTGGGGACAGCAGGACATTAATATTGGACCATCATATCAATACAAGTCCTACAAAGATGGTTCACATTATAAGGAGAAGTGTTTTCTCTCTGGAGAAGAGCTAAGGATACTCTTAGGTCTTTATATGGATGACTTCGAAATGTGTAATTCCCTTGGCACTTCAAGGAAGAAACACAAGCTATGTGTTGTTTATTGGGTGTTGGCTAACTTGCCTCATTCCTCTTTATCATCCATTTATTTAGCAGTTCTGTGCAAGAGCAATGATGTTAAAACCTATGGTTATGGTAAGGTTTTAGAACCTCTTCTAAGAGATCCACGGACTCTGGAGGAACTTGGTGTTTATGCCCCTTTACTAGGTGTATATGTCAAAGGTACAGTATAGAGTGTAGTGGTTGACAATCTGGGAGCTCACAGCATATCTGCTTTCATTGAGAGTTTCTCAGGGGAGTACTATTGCATGTTTTGCACAGGAAAGAGTTGTGATATTCAATTACGTGAAGTTGCATCTGGTGCTTTCAGCTTGAGAACAAAAGAACAAAAGACACTTGAACAAAACATTTTGGGGTGAAGAAAGATCGTGTTTTCACAAGCAACTTTACTCATTTTCACGGCATCTTTGGCTATACTCCAGATCTTGTTCACAATATTTTTGGGGGTATTGTCCCAAACGAGCTGTCTCACTGCTTAGCATTACTTGTATCAAGACAACTTTTTACATTGGATTACCTGAATACAGTTATTCTGAATTTTCCCTACAAGTGGTCAGACAAGACAAACAGACCTCATGTGTTACCACACAGATTTTCCCCTGTGCATAGTGATGACTCTATTTCTTATCTAGAAAGCAAAATAATTGAGCACAGGCATAGATACAAAGAGTTGTTCCCTGGCGTTAGGCTTCTGTAACCGGAGGTTGCTGGTACGAATCACAGAGCTGACAAGGTAAAAATCTGTCGTTCTTTCCCTGAGAAAGGCAGTTAACCCACTGCTCCAGGGGTGCTGAATACGTGGATGTCAATTAAGGCAGCCCCCCGCATCTCTCATTCAGAGGCGTTGGGTTAAATGCGGAAGACACTTTTCAGTTGAATACATTCAGTTGGACAACTGACTAGGTCTCCCCCTTTCTACCGAAGCATCATTATCTGGAACATTACCCCCAGATGATTTGTTGTTTTGGTCTACTTGTAAGGCTTTGCTGCCCTACCAAGCAAAACGTCACTAACTGCTCATAGCGTGGAACTGAGAATGTGTTTTATTTTTTATTTTTCTTCACCTTGGTTAAACAGTAACTTTATGCAGTTACTGCTAACATGACCCCCCATTTTCTCCAAAACACAATACAATATAGGCAGGATACTTGTCCACATGATTAAGCATGTATTTAATGTAGCAAAAATTATATTAACTCATTTTCAACCAAATGAGTAGTTACTGTCTTTTTGCTTGGTAGGGCAGATTGGACAATGCGGTTCGAGGCCAAACATAACTTGCTTTAAAAAAGCAGTGCTTCAAGGTGCTTCAAAAAGGTGCCTCTTTCATTAGCCTCCACACATCAGATGATTGCTTACCAGTTGAGCTCTCCATATACTAGCAAGTCTGAACTTGAGGTCTCAACTGTCTCCACTCTCCCAGTGAATTTACTCAAAAATGAAATGGCAGAATCCATTAGACAGAAGTACCTTGACACACCTGAGGGTTATCTTTCCCAGTGTGTGACAAGTAAGGGCATAACATACAGGAATGGAATGATAGTTGCCCAGAAATTAGCAGGTGGATTAGTAGATTTTGGTGAAATTGTTCAAATTTGCATTTTTCATGAGTGTGTTATTTTGTTGTCAAGGAACTGTGTGGTTGGTACAGAGAACATTATAGAGCCTTTGAACTTAGTCCTGCTCCCACAAGAGATGTGTCTCTAGTGGCACTAAGTGAACTGGCAGACAGTTATCCACTGGGTGACTCCACCATTGGATCAGTCCGCATGGTGACTTTGTAATGGCATATCCAACAAGAGGTTAAGTATGTTTAGCACATACTGGTTGAATATCAATTCATATGCATGCCTGCTTAATCAGTAGAAAATAGATATGAAAACTGTATTTCTTAAAACTTTCAAATATAATTAACATTTAAAGGACCATGAAGAATAATCCTTGACTATTGTTCTTGTCTGTTTTCTTTGCAGACTAAGAAGCAAGATGATGCCAACTCCTACAATCATAAAGATCATCCTGATTGATGGCCGCTGCCAGAGACTGACCTTTCCTTGTGGACTACCTGAATCTGTGACTGACCTTTTGAACGATGTAAAGAAGCAGTGTGGACTTCACGGCAACTTCAGTCTTCAGTTCATGGACCCTATTTTTGGAAATGAGTTATTTAACCTGACCTCAATGGCAGAAGTAGAGGACAAAGGTACTATTAAAGTTATTGACATGTCAGAGACCCTCACAATTCACTGTGCTGAAACCTCCAGTAGTATCAACACTCCACTCCAGACAACCTCGCCTTCAATCATAACCATATCAGTACTATCCAGTGGCTCAGTTGACACTCCAGTCTACTGGCTCACGGTCCTCTTGGCCTACTTTGTTCTGTGTGCCTCAACTCTCCTGTGATGCTGAGCTAAAACTTCAGCAGACCAATTCAGCGTACCTTGAAAGTGGCACTCTACTTGTTCCAGAGCCTAAGTTGAAGTCAGACATAATCGACGGCTTATTGCAAGAGATTGTCCAGTTTAACGTTTATACCACTGATGGAGAGATATAATAGGTTGCACACAGTCAAGAAGCATCCATGTTGTGACTGAGAAGTGTCACTTCACTGGATGTGGCGGATGGAAAAGCAGTTAGAAATACAAACTGTCAAACTACCTCACTCGTCTGAGAAGACTGGGATGTCCAGAGGTGATGATAAACTCCTTGAAGCACAAACCTGCAGGGAAGTCATGTACAGCCTATATTGTTAAAAAGACAAAGAGAGCAGAAGTGAACTTTAACCCCACATATCCCTCAGGAGAAACAGAAGAGAGCCTCGAGGACATGTGGAAAGATCTACTGTCCGATGTGAAGAAAAGGAACAACAGAGAGACAGTGAAGTTCAAAATGGAGAAGACATTTGCATACAGGAGACATGAAGTTGTCCGTGGTAGAGGACTTCATGTCAAGATGGCCTGCGCTCTCTGAAGTCATTGAGGTAAATTAGCCATACTTGTCTTATTGTTGGTATATTGGTATGTTTTCTGGGATTTGTTGGTGAAGGTAGATTATTATTTTCCCTCAGTTTGCCACATTATTGAGCCTTATTCCAAGTTCTCACCATTTGTGCTGACTGCCTAGTTATTTCTCTCCCTATACAAAACCCTCTAGTTTGCTGCTTGCGTGATCATCTCCAGTCTATTTTCCTCTCTATAGTTAAAAAAAACAACACATTTGTTTAATTACTATTTTCATCTCAAATCTGAGTTTAAGAGAATCACCACAACCTCACTCCCGTCCAAATGTCTTTCTCAACTTGATATACACTCAGATAACCTGCGGAAGTTGTTCCAAAGAAGAGGAGGACATCTGGGCAGAAGACTCATATCAATCATGGCACCTATGGCTGATGTAAGAATTCCTTATGCTTCTAAAGACACATTCATATGTGGTTCTACCTTCTTTTCTTAGAATAACAACATAGATGTGGGAGGAAAGTGCATCAAAAAGGGAGTGTGAGTGTATATGGGTGAAGACACAGAAAACCTTGTTCAGGAATATATGGCATATTAATAGATTGAAGTGTTTCCTTCTTACTTCCCTTTTCTTTATCTTCCTCTCCTGTTCTGTGCCACCTTCATCTTCTATCATTAGCTCCTCTGTCTTCCATCTTATTTCATTAGCTGCGATTAGATGCTCCATTATTTTTTATTCTGAATTCTAATATTCAGATGAAAGACTCCATGTCTTTTTTGTTTGTTTGAATGCTGTGATCAAATGTCTCAAATGTAATCTGAATAGAATGGAAATCTTGATTAGAACCACTTTTAATTTGAGCCTTGTAATAGGCGGTGTTCAAATATTACCAGCAGTTCTTGATTTGGTTGACACTTAAAAGGACTCCAATCTTGATATATTTCTGTCTGTATCATGCTCTTGTGCTTCATCAGCTATATACTTTTTGCAATCTAGAGTCCCTAACTGTAAACACTTAATTGATGAATGATTAATTTTGTATGATTGACAAGTTTTGTCTTTGTGGCAGCCATTGAGGACACTACTTTGGGGATCTACATTTTCAAAGACCATGCCGCGACTGAGGAACCAGAGGACACTGGGATTGTCCTTGAAGGCGTCAAGGTGCTGCATGATCTGGGCAACATTTTTACCTTTATTTAACTAGGCAAGTCAGTTAAGAACACATTTTTATTTTCAATGACGGCCTAGGAACAGTGGGTTAACTGCCTGTTCAGGGGTAAAATGACATTTGAAGTATATTTCTTTTTAAAATGTTCTAAGGGGAGTGTAAGAATATTTTAAGATAAATACACAACGCAGAGGACTAAAGGTCAAGAGGACCAAAAGTCAAGAGAGGACTAAAGATTAAGAGGACTAAACGTCAAGAGAGTACTAACGATCAATGGAAATAGTGTTTATTCTGTCATAGGGAATTAATGAACAATGGGTCAGAGACATGGGAGGAATTTGTCTATGTATTGAGCCTGAAATAGGATACTTGTTATTTGGCCATTGGCCCAGTTTTATTGCAAGGAATTCTAATTGGTCAACCACAGGTGGGTGTTATAAAACTACATCATGTCCCTTTGTTCTGTGGAGAGAATCCCTGAGGACAGGGGAGAATGAACATCTACAGTGGGGGAAAAAAGTATTTAGTCAGCCCCCAATTGTGCAAGTTCTCCCACTTAAAAAGATGAGAGGCCTGTAATTTTCATCATAGATACACATCAACTGTGTCAGACAAAATGAGAAAAGAAAATCCAGAAAATCACATTGTATTATTTTTAATGAATCAGTATAAAAGACACCTGTCCACAACCTCAAACAGTCACACTCCAAACTCCACTATGGCCAAGAACAAAGAGCTGTCAAAGGACACCAGAAACAAAATTGTAGACCTGCACCAGGCTGGGAAGGCTGAATCTGCAATAGGTAAGCAGCTTGGTTTGAAGAAATCAACTGTGGGAGCAATTATTAGGAAATGGAAGACATACAAGACCACTGATAATCTCCCTCGATCTGGGGCTCCACGCAAGATCTCACCCCGTGGGGTCAAAATGATCACAAGAACGGTGAGCAAAAATCACAGAACCACACGGGGGGACCTAGTGAATGACCTGCAGAGAGCTGGAACCAAAGTAACAAAGCCTACCATCAGTAACACACTATGCCGCCAGGGACTCAAATCCTGCAGTGCCAGATGTCCCCCTGCTTAAGCTAGTACATGTCCAGGCCCGTCTGAAGTTTTCTAGAGAGCATTTGGATGATCTAGAAGACGATTGGGAGAATGTCATATGGTCAGATGAAACCAAAATATAACTTTTTGGTAAAAACTCAACTCGTCGTGTTTGGAGGTCAAAGAATGCTGAGTTGCATCCAAAGAACACCATACCTACTGTGAAGCATGGGGGTGGAAACATCATGCTTTGGGGCTGTTTTTCTGCAAAGGGATCAGGACGACTGATCCGTGTAAAGGAAAGAATGAATGAGGCCATGTATCGTGAGATTTTGAGTGAAAACCTCCTTCCATCAGCAAGGGCATTGAAGATGAAACGTGGCTGGGTCTTTCAGTATGACAATGATCCCAAACACACCGCCCGGGCAACGGAGGAGTGGCTTCGTAAGAAGCATTTCAAGGTCCTGGAGTGGCCTAGGCAGTCTCGAGATCTCAACCCCATAGAAAATCTTTGGAGGGAGTTGAAAGTCTGTGTTGCCCAGCAACAGCCTCAAAACGTCACTGCTCTAGAGGAGATCTGCATGGAGGAATGGGCCAAAATACCAGCAACAGTGTGTGAAAACCTTGTGAAGACTTACAGAAAACGTTTGACCTCTGTCATTGCCAACAAAGGGTATATAACAAAGTATTGAGATAAACTTTTGTTATTGACCAAATACTTATTTTCCACCATAATTTACAAATAAATTCATTAAAAATCCTACAATTGTAAGGGTTTTCCTGTGGTGAAGGAGAAGCGGACCAAAAAGCAGCGTGGTGGTTATTCATGTTCTTTAATTTATAAAGAAACTACACATGAGATAACTAACAAAAGCAACAAACGTGAGAAACTCTAAAACAGTCCTATCTGGTGCAAACACAGAGACAGAAACAATCACCCACAAACACACAGTGAAACCCAGGCTACCTAAGTATGATTCTCAATCAGAGACAACTAATGACACCTGCCTCTGATTGAGAACCATACTAGGCCGAAACATAGAAATACCCAAAACCTAGAAAAACAAACATAGACTGCCCACCCAACTCACACCCTGACCATACTAACTAAATACAAAACACAGGAAATAAAGGTCAGAACGTGACAACAATGTGATTTTCTGGATTTTGTTTTCTCATTTTGTCTGTCATAGTTGAAGTGTACCTACGATGAAAATTACAGGCCTCTCTCATCTTTTTAAGTGGGAGAACTTGCACAATTGGGGGCTGACTAAATACTTTTTTGCCCCACTGTACCTCTCAGCATAACATCCATGATTTGTCCTCTTTGAATAAACGTATTTTCCTCCCCCTGATCTGCTTTGGGATCGGTGTTATTGAAGAATAACATCAACTGCTAACACACACACATATATATATACATATATATATATATATATATATATATATATATATACATATGTGACATAAAAAAATACATTACAGACAAAAAACTTAACATACATTTAAAAACATGAACATGTAGTGTGTGTGCATCTGTCAGTTCCACATACATGTCAGTACATACACAGAACAAGTAGGTCACTGGGGAGAGGCGTTGCTATATTTGCTTTTTTAAACCAGGTTTGCTGTATAAGATGGAAGGGACTTCCATGCACTCATATGGCTCTGTATAATACTTTCCTTGAATTTGTTCTGGACCTGTGACTGTGAAAAGACGCCTGGTGGATTGTCTGGTGGGGTAAGTGGGTGTGTCAGTGCTGTGTGTAAGTTGACTATGCAAACAATTTGGAAATTCCAACACATTAGTGTTTCTTATAAAAACAAGAAGTGACGCCAATAGGGACTGGCATGCATATTATTAGTATTATCCCTCCGATTACAATGAAGAGCAAGATGTGCAGCTCTGTTCTGGACCAGTTGCAGCTTAACTAGGTCTTTCCTTGTAATACTTGACTGGTAGCCTAGCGATATCATAAATGGGATTGGTGGAGTTATGTCACACATACAGCTAACACAGACATATGGAAATGTCTGCTCTACCCAACATTACAACCAATTAATTGCAGAGTTACCACAAAAATGGAAGAGGCAAGTAGAAGGGGAAAAATGTAAGGAACTTGTTTGTCAGCCCTGTGTTAAAGAACATAAATGGTTAAAAGAAAGTGTGATAATCAATTATTGGAAGAAGCAATTTCATAAAGTTACCAAGTGCAGCGTCTGGATGCTCTTTATTAATCACATCAGACCAACAAATATTGTTAACATCATCCACATAAGAGTCACATCTCTTATACACTATTTTGGAACTTTGTCTTTCCTGGATATAGCCACTATATCGTGATCACTGCATCCAATGGGTATGGATACATCTTTAGAACAAAGTTCTACAGTTTTAGTAAAAATGTGATCAATACATGTGGATGATCTTGTTCCTGTAGTGTTTGTAAACACCCTGGTAGGTTGATTAATAACCTGAACCAGATTACAGTTTACAGTGAGAAGCTTCCTCTTGAGCGGACTACATGATGAAAACCAGTCAATATTCAGGTCCCCAAGAAAGTCGACCTCTCTGTTAACATCACATACACTATAAAGCATTTCACACATAGTATTTAGATAATAACTGTAAGCACTTGGTGGCCTATTATTATTCAGAATATTATTTTTACTACTCACTCATTGCCAAACAGCTGGCCAAGAACACAGTGATAAACAGGATTCAGAACATTCTGCTGGCGGGAGGCATCAATACTTAAGACCTCGAAGATCTTTCATGTCACTCAATTCAACTCTCACTCAATTTCACTTCCAATGGTTAAACTTGAAATCATTTTAACCTGGTGTTTATAGTATTTCACCCCAAAAAACTAAGGCATTTTATTTGTCAGGTATTTTAAGGCATTTTATCTGTCAACCATGTTTCCTTGGGGGAATAAAATAAAATAAAGGTTTGAATTGTGAAATGTGACTTTACAAACTACAAACCATTCTTGGACGTGAAATGCCGTAAAACAGCTTTAAAAAGTTGAACCTACCCTTGTTTCCTACAGTCACTCTTGCAGTTCTAAACAATTGCCAAATAGATATCCGATCAAATAATTTACATTTAGAGACAATAGGGCCAACATTTGTATTACTTTAAGAGTCTAAGACAATGGGTGGGGGGTGTAAGATGACATATGGAATTGTTTTAAGACGGTCATACTATGGATCATTTAGCTATTTGTTTTAGAATTGTAGGACCCCTTTAGGTATCCCCACATGTTGCCAAACAATGAGTTGATCAAATATTGATTCTGGAAAACACATTTACCATAAAAACACATGTACCAGGAACTGCCATTACTTCCCCAATCCTTTCCTGATGAGCAAATGATGTCACGCATGTTTTCTTCTAAAGACAGGTGTAGAGGAGGCAGACAGAAACAGTCATACACTGTTATAATGATCATAGGTCCACAAGTGACTTGGTTGCAATACTGGTTGAATGATGGTTAGCTGACAGATGGCAGCAATTTTCTGATATCTCTAACATTTAATGTGAATGTTTCACTCCTCTAAAACATACCTGTGTGTGGAGATATATCTCTCTCCTGTCTGGCAAGAGAAACAGATTCGGTCGATTATAACAGTTTCCCACAACCTGCCTGCCTAATGAATAGAACGGAATGGGGATATATCTGTCTGTCACTGAACTTAATCATCATAATAACAGGAAAGTCCAAACCAGAGCCAGAAAGTATCACCTAAATTCATGATCTCACCGCAGTGTCGAGCGTGTTTGACTACTCTATGGAGCAGAAAAATGCTTGGCATTGCTTTTAAGGGGAATATGTTGATCAGCCCCCCCCCAAAAACAATACTTTTGTCATCAGCACAAAGTTCAACAAAGGCCCCAATAGATGCTGCATATTAGTCCAAATCTAGGAGGGGTATTAGACATACATTATTGATCTCTATTAAATATTAAAGTGTGGTGAGACACACTTACAAACCTTGCCTTAAAAATAATGATTTAAAACACAGAACACACACACACACACACACATACAGCAATCCACTATATAGGCAAATAATATCAATAAAAGTGTTCTGAAGTGTATCCAGTCTAGGCCATCAGGCTTCTCTACCCACTGTGCAGACTAAGAGAGCAGTAGACTGATTCACAACATGTTAACAGATTGCAAAGGAATACCTTACCCATACAAGAACAATACACAACAGAAACAAAATAAAATAGAGAAATGAAAAGAGAAATTAAAGTATTTCAAAAGCACCACGTCTTCCCTTCAAAGAAAATTGTTTTTAGCCTTGATGGTGATACACTATCAAAATGATAAAACAAATAGAGACAAAAGATACATTATTTGATATCTTTCCTTCTTTTTTTATTGATCAATTTCTTGGCCTGACATCCCTGAATAAACGCCACTGATAGGATTGTAAAAAATATATACACTAAACAAAATACCAGTTACATAAATATACCAAAATCCAGATGATTTCAATATTCCCATTTGTTCAGGTCAAGGTAGCTATATTCGTCTATAGACTTCTATAGTCTTTCATCCTATAATCGTCTGTTCCATGCACTTGAACTTGACTGAACTGACTGTGTGCATATATTTCTCTTGTATACAGGAGTGAGAGGATTTGCCAGGTCTCTGAGAATGGTTTTTAACATCCAGTTTGGTCTGAAGACATTGAGTTAATTACTTCCCTTGGTGTTGGCTGCTTTTTCAGCCCTTCAATGCTTCTTCCTAATGGCTGACTTGTTCTGTTTGAGAACCGGACGTGGAGGAAGGAAGAGGAAATAAAAGTGATTCCAGACCCATCCTTTCTCTCCATCCTCCTCTCTTCTAAATCAGCTGCTCCAGAGACCATAAAAGACCTTCTGCTCGTGATAAAAAACACAATTCTTCATTTTCTTTATTAAAAACGTTATTGTACCACTTCAAAAGACGTTTTTGTTCTATGATTATAATTTCCATGGTTGAGAAGTGCAAAATGTGCACGTACATGTACTCTGTGACACCCCTTCCCTCTGTTGACGCAAATCACACGTCATTAAAATGCAAGTTCATTGCCTTACATACAAGTATAGCCTTATACCAACACATGGAAAGTAAGATCTAATGTCAACAATGCAAGCATCATGAAACATATCATTGTTTAATTGTGGAGAAGGATAAAACATATTTGATATATAGTTACAGTATATAGTGAATGATGGATGTACTGAATAGCTAAACAATTATATTGTCAATAATTAATAACCAATAATGATCAAAACTGAAGATCTAGGGATATTGTCTGCAGTATAGCGTTGCTATTGCTATACTTGCAGTATGATTACATAAAACACTGTTATTTATCATAGGCCTTGTACATTACATCTTATAACTATAACCTATTCTACAATGCACCATGATAATGCAAGTTTAGCACGTAATCCAGGCATCATCAAGATGTCTCTTGCTGGACACATAGGAAATCAGGATAATGAGTGACCTTTTCCGTAACCTTGCGGGTGTACAGCGGACAAAATAAATAAACATCATTTTGAATATTCTAAATGACAATGTCACGAGATGTAGCGCAGTCAAACCAAAGGTCACTTGTGAATTAATTGATTAAGTCCTGTTTTGCATGTATTTATTTGTGATGAGGTTTCTTAGATAGGAGCCTAGTATTTGGGGTACCCGAGTGGCGCAGCGGTCTAAGACTCTGCATCTCAGTGCTAGAGGGGTTGCTAGAGACACCTTGGTTCAAATCTGGGCTGTATCAGAGTGATTGTGTTTGGGAGTCCCATAGGGTGGTGCACAATTGGCCCAGTGTCGTATGGGTTTGTCCTGTGTAGGCTGTCATTGTAAATACAAATTTGTTCTTAACTGACTTGCCTAGTTTAAAAATACGAAAATATATTATCACACAATGCCTCTCTCAACCTGGCCATGCAATCCCCTTCAGTTTGTTACAGGTTGAATTTAAGTGTCCATACTTATATTTCTAGCATTATTAACACGTGTATAATATGTACTTTTGTTATGATGCAATTACATCACCTATTTCGAGTATTGTTATGTTGGTTGTTAAGACTATGCACAAGCCCCGAGCTGTTTTCACATTTTCCTTTGCCTCTCCCCATGATCTTTGTCTGTCTATATGCTGCCATCTGCTGGTACAGTTTAGACACCACCACAGAACACATTTATTACTGTCACACTGAGGACATGGTGATGAATATCGAGTTTCTAACTGGAGAGAGTAGTAACTAATCAATAATTGAAAACTACATCAACAACTGTCTGGTTTAGTGAAGGTACATTAGGCCAGGACTATGGTCCTTATTGGACAAGCCCCAGCGGGTCTAGGACAGTCCTTAACTGAAGGCACACTGTACAGTATCTGTTTGAGCAAAGGTGCGACTACAGTTTAGTAAATTAATCATCCACAGCTAACCTGCATTATGCACTCCTTTAGAAGTGAGACTCCACCAGCTCTCATTTCCCGTGTGAAAAACGTTTGCAGTCAGAGTGCAGTATAACAGCAGTTTGCAGCAACTATTGCACCCGAAATCACACAGCCGACTGCAGTTACCGAACTTTTACTGCAGTTTCAAAACTGCAATCTGCATTCTACTGGCTTGGTCTCTCTTCCGACTTTGGCTGTAGATTGTTCCTGCTCGGGTCCTCTGAAAAAAAAGCACCCTATGCAAAACATTACCAACCATACGAGCATGAAAAGGCAATACTTTCTGGCAGCCTGATTTACCTATCATCAAAAAGCATGCAACCACTCTCAACTCAGTGACATTTTGGGAATGGTATAGGCCTAACTGACCAAAGTCATACAGTAGGCTTTGTTATGACGATGTTATGAATAACATTCAGACAGGTCATAGATATTATTATCTAAAATAAACAAAAACGAGTTGTTTCACAAATGTACAGAGTTCCGCAGATGTCTTGTTGCCTACTCAGGAAAGACGCGTCATTGCCATCTTTCCCACCTTCCTTAGAAGTTGTTCTTAATTCAGGGGGGCAGGATCCAAAAGCGGTAGGTCGATATTGAAAATGGAAGGATCAGCGACGCGCACTGTGATAACGTCTACAAGCAGTAGCACGGAACACTTTTCCAACTCTACTCTGGTTTACGACAGGCAGTTTCTTCGCACTGCTTCGGGGCTCCTCGTTTTCGCAGAAATAGTAAGTAGTCAAGTTTCAACGTTCAAAATGTAGGCTACGGGATACGCATAGTATACATCGTCCAAATAAATGCTTATTTGCGTGTTCCTTCTCGACGATGCAACAACAATATGACATAATAAAATATAAGAATACGAACATAAATTAAATGGCTCAGTAGAATAAAATAAACATTTTATAGTAGCATAAGTATAATTCAAGAAAGCACTATTTACAGTATAGTCCAATATTTACACGTGTATTGGAGAAGGTGTGAATGGGGGGCAGTGTATAAACTGTGGCTGGGGTGTGTGGGGTCCTGGATGATGCTGCGTGACTTCCTCAGGCACAGTTTGGGTGGGAGCATGGTCCCATGATGTACTGGGCTGTCTTCACCACCCGCTGGAGGGCCTTGTGGCAGCAATTCCCATACCAGGCCGTGATGCAACCTGTCCGGACATTCTTGATGGTGCAGGGGCATCATGATGTTGTGGCGTCTTGACAAGAGTTGTGGTGGTGTTGGTCCATGACATGTCCTCAGTGATGTGGACGCTGAAGAACTTAAAACTAGTGACTCTCTCTACTGCAGTCCGGTTGATGTGGATCGGGGCATGTTCCCACCTCTGCTTCCTGAACTTAACAATCAACTCCTTTGTTTTGCTGACTTTGAGGGAGAGGTTGTTGTCATGACACCACAATGCCAGCTCACTTACCTCCTCCCTATAGGCTGACTCGTTGTCGTTGGTTATCAGGCCTATAACCGTGCTGTCGTCAGCAAAGTTCATGAGGGAGTTGGTGTTGTGCAAAGCCACACAGTTGTGGACGAACAGGGAGTACAGCAGAGGACTGAGGACACCCCTGGGGGGCCCCTGAGTCAGTGTAGTGGATGTGTTGTTGCCAATCCTCAGGATCAGTTCAGGATCCAGTTGCGGAGAGTGATGTCCTAACTACAACACAAACATATTTGTGTCCAAGTTTGATGTAATAATTTATTGAAATCACTATGGCAGTGGCATTTACCATCTTTCTCACAATAACTGCCATCAGAATTCATGGAGGGAATCAATACTGTATGACCTGCATGATGGTTTATCACAGATGGTGGCATGACACTGTCCTGAACACTGCACTGAAGTGAAGGTTTAATTATTTAACATTGTTCAAGGAAATGTAACTGGAGAAAATGAACATAATGTCAACCTACTTTCTATAATATATGCTTATTCCTGTAATATAGGCTACTTCCTATAATATATGCTTCTTCCTGTAATATAGGCTACTTCCTGTAATATATGCTTCTTCCTGTAATATATGCTACTTCCTTTAATATATGCTTCTTCCTGTAATATATGCTACTTCCTATAATATATGCTTCTTCCTGTAATATATGCTTCTTCCTGTAATATAGGCTACTTCCTGTAATATATGCTTATTCCTGTAATATAGGCTACTTCCTATAATATATGCTTCTTCCTGTAATATATGCTACGTCCTGTAATATAGGCTACTTCCTGTAATATATGCTTCTTCCTGTAATATATGCTACTTCATTTAATATATGCTTCTTCCTGTAATATATGCTACTTCCTATAATATATGCTTCTTCCTGTAATATATGCTACTTCCTATAATATATGCTTCTTCCTGTAATATAGGCTACTTCCTGTAATATATGCTACTTCCTGTAATATAGGCTACTTCCTGTAATATAGGATACTTCCTTTAATATATGCTTCTCCCTGTAATATAGGCTACTTCCTGTAATATATGCTACTTCCTGTAATATAGGCTACTTCCTGTAATATATGCTTCTTCCTGTAATATAGGCTACTTCCTTTAATATATGCTTCTCCCTGTAATATAGGCTACTTCCTGTAATATATGCTACTTCCTGTAATATATGCTACTTCCTGTAATATAGGTTACGTCCTGTAATATAGGCTCCTTCCTGTAATATATGCTACTTCCTGTAATATAGGCTACTTCCTGTAATATAGGTTACTTCCTTTAATATATGCTACATCCTGTAATATATGCTTCTTCCTGTAATATAGGTTACTTCCTTTAATATATGCTTCTCCCTGTAATATATGCTTCTTCCTCTATTGCACTCAACATTACCCATTCCCACCTGGACAAAAGGAACACCTATGTGAGAATGCTATTCATTGACTACAGCTGAGCGTTCAACACCATAGTGGCCTCAAAGCTCATCACTAAGCTAAGGACCATGGGACTAAACACCTCCCTCTGCAGCTGGATCCTGGACTACCTGATGGCCCAGCCCCGGTGGTAAGGGTAGGGAACAACACATCCGCCACGCTGATCCTCAACACGGGGTCTCCTCAGGGGTGCATGCTCAGTCCCCTCCTGTACTCCCTGTTCACTCATGACTGCATGGACAGGCATGACACCAACACCCTCTTTAAGTTTGCTGATGACACAACAGTGGCCTGATCACCGACAACGATGAGACCGCCTATAGGGAGAAGATCAGAGACCTGGTCATGTGGTGCCAGGACAACAACCTCTCCCTCAACGTGATCAAGACGAAGGAGATGATTGTGGACTACAGGAAAAGGAGGACCGAGCACGTCCCCATTCTCATCGATGGGGCTGTAGTGGAACAGGTTGAGGGCTTCAAGTTCCTTGGTGTCCACATCACCAACAAAATAACATGGTCCAAGCACACCAAGACAGTCGTGAAGAGGGCACGACAAAACCTATTCCCCCCTCAGGAGACTGAAAAGTCCTGAGATCCTCAAAAGGTTCAACAGCTGCACCATCGAGAGCATCCTTACCGTTTGCATCACTGCCTGGTATGGAACCTGCTCGGCCTCAGACCGCAAGGCACTACAGAGGTTAGTGCGTATGGCCCAGTACATCACTGGGGCCAAGCTTCCTGCCACCCAGGACCTCTATATCAGGCGGTGTCAGAGGAAGGCCCTAAAAATTGTCAAAGAGTCCAGCTACCCTAGTCATAGACTGTTCTCTCTGCTACTGCACGGCAAGCGGTACCGGAGTGCTAAGTTGAGGTCCAAAATGCTTCTTAACAGCCTCTACCCCCCAAGCCATAAGACTCCTGAACAGCTAATCAAATGGCTATAATCTATGCATAGTCACTTTAACTCTTTAAAAAAATATATATTTTACCATTATTTAACTAGGCAAGTCAGTTAAGAACAACTTCTTATTTTCAAATTCAGCCTAGGAACAGTGGGTTAACTGCCTGTTCAGGGGCAGAACGACAGAATTGTAGCTTGTCAGCTCGGGGGGTTTGAACTTGCAACCTTCCAGTTACTAGTCCAATGCTCGAACCACTCGGCTACCCTGCCGCCCACTTTAACTCTACCTACATGTACATACTGCCTCAAATACCTCGACTAACCGTTCCCCCACACATTGACTGTACCGGTACCCCCTGTATAAAGCCTCCAAATTGACTCTGTACCGGTACCCCCTGTATATAGCCTCCACATTGACTCTGTACCGGGACCCCCTGTATATAACCTCCACATTAACTCTGTACCGGGACCCCCTGTATATAGCCTCCACATTAACTCTGTACCGGTACCCCCTGTATAAAGCCTCCACATTGACTCTGTTTCCCGGTACCCCCTGTATATAGCCTCCACATTGACTCTGTACTGGGATCCCCTGTATATAGCCTCCACATTGACTCTGACCCCCTGTATATAGGTACCGGTACCCCCTGTATATAGCCTACATTAACTCCTGTACCCCCTGTATATAGTCTCCATTGACATTGACTCTGTACCATTGACTCTGTACCCCCTGTATATAGCCTCCACATTGACTCTGTACCGGTACCCCCTGTATATAGCCTCCACATTGACTCTGTACCGGGACCCCCTGTATATAGCCTCCACATTGACTCTGTACCGGGACCCCTGTATATAGCCTCCACATTAACTCTGTACTGGGACCCCTGTATATAGCCTCCACATTAACTCTGTACTGGGACCCCTGTATATATTGCCTGGGACCCCATTGACTCTGACTACTGGGACCCCCTGTATATTGCCTCCACATTGACTCTGTACCGGGACCCCCTGTATATAGCCTCCACATTAACTCTGTACCGGGACCCCCTGTATATAGCCTCCACATTAACTCTGTACTGGGACCCCCTGTATATAGCCTCCACATTGACTCTGTACCGGGACCCCCTGTATATAGCCTCCACATTGACTCTGTACTGGGACCCCCTGTATATAGCCTCCACATTGACTGTGTACTGGGACCCCCTGTATATAGCCTCCACATTGACTCTGTACTGGGACCCCCTGTATATTGCCTCCACATTGACTCTGTACCGGGACCCCCTGTATATAGCCTCCACATTAACTCTGTACCGGTACCCCCTGTATATAGCGTCCACATTGACTCTGTACTGGGACCCCTGTATATAGTCTCCACATTGACTCTGTACCGGTACCCCCTGTATATAGCCTCCACATTGACTCTGTACCGGTACCTCCTGTATATAGCCTCCACATTGACTCTGTACCGGTACCTCCTGTATATAGCCTCCACATTGACTCTGTGCCGGTACCTCCTGTATATAGCCTCCACATTGACTCTGTGCGGTACCCCCTGTATATAGTCTCCACATTGACTCTGTACCGGTACCTCCTGTATATAGCCTCCACATTGACTCTGTACCGGGACCCCCTGTATATATCCTCCACATTGACTCTGTACCGGTACCTCCTGTATATAGCCTCCACATTGACTCTGTGCCGGTACCTCCTGTATATAGTCTCCACATTGACTCTGTACCGGTACCCCCTGTATATAGCCTCCACATTGACTCTGTACCGGTACCTCCTGTATATAGCCTCCACATTGACTCTGTACCGGTACCTCCTGTATATAGCCTCCACATTGACTCTGTGCCGGTACCTCCTGTATATAGCCTCCACATTGACTCTGTGCCGGTACCCCCTGTATATAGTCTCCACATTGACTCTGTACCGGTACCTCCTGTATATAGCCTCCACATTGACTCTGTACCGGGACCCCCTGTATATATCCTCCACATTGACTCTGTACCGGTACCTCCTGTATATAGCCTCCACATTGACTCTGTGCCGGTACCTCCTGTATATAGTCTCCACAATGACTCTATACCGGTACCTCCTGTATATAGCGTCCACATTGACTCTGTACCGGTACCTCCTGTATATAGCCTCCACATTGACTCCGTACTGGGACCCCTTGTATATAGCCTCCACATTGACTCTGTGCCGGTACCTCCCGTATATAGTCTCCACATTGACTCTGTACCGGTACCTCCTGTATATAGCCTCCACATTGACTCTGTACCGGTACCTCCTGTATATAGCCTCCACATTGACTCTGTACCGGGACCCCCTGTATATAGCCTCCACATTAACTCTGTACCGGGACCTCCTGTATATAGCCTCCACATTGACTCTGTACCGGGACCCCCTGTATATAGCCTCCACATTAACTCTGTACCGGGACCTCCTGTATAAAGCCTCGCTCGTTATTTTACGCTGCCGGTTAATTATTTGTAACTTTTATTTTCTCATTTTTACGTAACACTTCTTTTTTTCTTAACTTCTTAAAGCATTGTTGGTTAAGGGCTTGTAAGTAAGCATTTCACTGTAAGGTCTACACCTGTTGTATTCGGCGCATGTGGCAAATACAAATTTGATTTGAGCAAATGCATTTAAATACACCATAAAGTAGACACCACCAGAGTACAGCCATATCTGACTATGGCTGCATCCCAAGTGGCACTCTATTCCCTGTATAGTGCCCTACTTTCTACTAGAGCCCTTTGGGCCCTGTTAAAAAGTAGTGCACTATAAATGGAATAGGATACCATTTGGAATGCTGGCTCTATGCTTCCCTGTCCCCTCAGGTGTTTGGTCTGCTGGTATGGATGCTGATAGCAGGGACAGAGTACTTCCGTGTGTCTGCCTTTGGGTGGGTCATGTTTGTGGCCATCTTGTACTGGGTCCTGACGGTCATCTTCCTCATCATCTACCTGACCATGGCTTACAACAGGATCCCTCAGGTCCCCTGGACAACTGTGGTACGACACATACTACGACACATAATACAGCATTATTTGAAACTTGAGTGATTAAGGTTGTTTATTATAAATCTAGTAATTTAATAATTGTGGACTATTTATGTAACAGAAAACCAATGGAGGTAACTTCCTTGATAGTTTTGGGGGAGAGAGCAAATAGATGAACCAAGTCTTCTATAATGTGTACTACCCTACAGTATCTGAGACAGCCAGGAATCCTGTTGTTGTCATTCTACAGGGTCTGTTCTTCAACAGTAGTGCTACAGTGATGTATGTGGTGTTCTACAGGGTCTGTTCTTCAACAGTAGTGCTACAGTGATGTATGTGGTGTTCTACAGGGTCTGTTCTTCAACAGTAGTGCTACAGTGATGTATGTGGTGTTCTACAGGGTCTGTTCTTCAACAGTAGTGCTACAGTGATGTATGTGGTGTTCTACAGGGTCTGTTCTTCAACAGTAGTGCTACAGTGATGTATGTGGTGTTCTACAGGGTCTGTTCTTCAACAGTAGTGCTACAGTTATGTATGTGGTGTTCTACAGGGTCTGTTCTTCAACAGTAGTGCTACAGTGATGTATGTGGTGTTCTACAGGGTCTGTTCTTCAACAGTAGTGCTACAGTGATGTATGTGGTGTTCTACAGGGTCTGTTCTTCAACAGTAGTGCTACAGTGATGTGTGTGGTGTTCTACAGGGTCTGTTCTTCAACAGTAGTGCTACAGTGATGTATGTGGTGTTCTACAGGGCCTGTTCTTCAACAGTAGTGCTACAGTGATGTATGTGGTGTTCTACAGGGTCTGTTCTTCAACAGTAGTGCTACAGTGATGTATGTGGTGTTCTACAGGGCCTGTTCTTCAACAGTAGTGCTACAGTGATGTATGTGGTGTTAGCAGCAGTGGACGCAGCCTCAATCAGCCATGCTGTTAAGGGACACCATAACTACAACTGCTGGGTAGCATCCACAGTAAGAAAACCACCTTAGAACTCCCCGACAGACATTTAACTTTTAAAATGTACCACAAACATGACTGAGTATTTATGATTACAGCGATTTTAAATGATACAATATTACAATGCTAAATATATGCATACAAGTCAGATAAGAGATGTATGATTCCACTGTGTACCATCCAGAATGATGTCTATTTGGTCCATTTAAGCCTACTCAACTCATACCCAGTATTGTACTGAATTTGAATGTTTTCATCCATCTGTTTTTCAGTTCTTTGCCTTCCTGGTCACGCTCTGCTATGCAGGAAGTACATATTTAAGTTTTAAATTCTGGCGCTCGAGGGAAGAGGAACAATAACCAATCACAAAGGACAGCTAAAGTATATCCGTTATGGAGCGCATGAAGGATCTTGAAAAGTACACACGGTTAAGTGTAATAACCACTCCTTTTGGAATGCATTTCTATATTTAATTTCTGTTATATTTCTGTTATTTTGGAGTCATGGTGTGTTTCATCTGTTGGAATGACAGACCCTGAACCTCAGTGGTGTTTTTACTTCTTATTCACTCATGAGTTAAAAAAAAAAATTTGAATGAAAATGACTGATGCTAATAAAGTGGCTATTCTATTTTTCTGATGCTGGAGATTAAAGCTTTGTAACTCCAATATTAAAACGGTTTGGACAGTAATGTTGTCCCACACTAGATGGTGGTACAATACAAGGCTAAGAAACAGGGCTGATGAAGAACATTACAGTCAATTCTCTTTTTGATTGTTCCAAAAAAAGTATCATATACGAATAATACATTTCACTAATAGGAGTCAGCTACACTGAACAAAAATTTAAATGCAACATGCAACTATTTAAAAGATTTTACTGAGTTATGGTTCATATAAGGATATCAGTCAATTGAAATAAATTCATTAGGCCCTAATCTATGGATTTCACATAACTGGAAATACAGATATGCATCTGTTGGTCACAGATACCTTAAAAAAAAGTAGGGACGTGGCTCAGAAAACCAGTCAGTATCTGGTGTGACCACCATTTGCCTCATGCAGCGCATCATATCTCCTTTGCATAAAGTTGATCAGCCTGTTGATTGTGTCCTGTGGAACTTCAATGGGGTGGGACAAAAATCCAAGATGGCGTAGCAGTCAGCCGTCTTTGTCTTGTCGTGTCCCGTGTATATATATTTTTTTCTTTGTATATATTTCGTATATATTTGTAATATTTTTTAGCTCAATTTCAGCATACTCCTGCAACCCGCCTCACCCAATGTGGTATGGATCTGCTATTTTTTATACTTTAGAACCGGAACCCCCAACAGAAGCTAGCCAGCTAACTAGCTAATAGTCAGTTAGCCACTGCTAGCGGTCATCAGCTAACCTCAGCCCGATCAACTCCCACCAGTCTGCACAGGGCGATTCAACCCAGAGCATATCAGACTGCTTCAACAGACTCTTCCGTTGCGACGTCCCCCTAAGGCCTTTCTGCTAGCTTGCTAGCCCCGGCCCGCTAGCTGTCTGAATCGCCATGTCTCCAGCTCGCCTAGCTACTCACTGGACCCTATGATAACTCGGCTACGCATGCCTCTTCCTAATGTCAATATACCTTGTCCATTGCTGTTTTGGTTAGTGATTGTCTTATTTCACTGTAGAGCCTCCAGCCCTGCTCAATATGCCTTAGCTAGCCTTTTGTTTCACCTCTAACACATGCGGTAACCTCACCTGGTTTAAGTGGTGTCTTTAGAGACAAAACCTCTCTCATCGTCACTCAGTGCCTAGGTTTACCTCCACTGTATTCACATCCTACCATACCCTTGTCCGTACATTATGCCTTGAATCTATTCTTCTGCGCCCAGAAACCTGCTCCTTTTACTCTCCGTTCCAAAAGCACTTGACCAGTTCTAATAGCCTTTAGCCGTACCCTTATCCTACTCCTCCTCTGTTCCTCTGGTGATGTAAAGGTTAATCCAAGCCCTGCAGCACCTAGCTCCACTCCCATTCCCCAGACGCTCTCGTTTGTTGACTTCTGTAACTGTAAAAGCCTTGGTTTCATGCATGTTAACATTCAAAGCCTCCTCCCTAAGTTTGTTTTATTCACTGTTTTAGCACACTCTGCCAACCCGGATGTCCTAGCCGTGTCTGAATCCTGGCTTAGGAAGGCCACCAAAAATCCAGAAATGTCCATCCCAAACTATAACATTTTCCGACAAGATAGAATTTCAAAGGGGGCGGAGTTGCAATCTACTGCAGAGATAGCCTACAGAGTTCTGTCATACTATCCAGGTCTGTGCCCAAACAATTCGAGCTTTTTTAAATCCACCTTTCCAGAAACAAGTCTCTCACCATTGCCGCTTGTTATAGACCACCTTCAGCCCCTAGCTGTGCCCTGGACACCATATGTGAAATGTTTGCCCCCCATCTATCTTCAGAACTTGTACTGTTAGGTGACCTAAACTGGGACATGCTTAACACCCCAGCCGTCTTACAATCTAAGCTAGATGCCCTCAATCTTACACAAATGATCAATGAACCTATCAGGTACAACCCCAAATCCATAAACACGGGCCCCCTCACAGATGTCATTCTAACCAACCTGCCCTCTAAATACACCTCTGCTGTCTTCAACCGTTGCCGTTCTTCACTGCCTCATTGCCTGTGTTCATAATAGGTCTGCGGTCAAACAACCACCCCTCATCACTGTCAAACGCTCCCTAAAACACTTCAGCAATTAGGCCTTTCTAATCGACCTGGCCCGGGTATCCTGGAAGGATATTGACCTCAGTCCGTAAGTAGGGGATGCCTGGTTTTTCTTTAAAAGGGCTTTCCTCACCATCTTAAATAAGCATGCCTCATTCAAATAAATTTAAACCAGGAACAGATATAGCCCATGGTTCACTGCCCTTGACCAGCACAAAAACATCCTGTGACGTACTGCATTAGCATCGAATAGCCCCTGGGATATGCAACTTTTCAGGGAAGTTAGGAACCAATATACGCAGGCAGTTAGGAAAGCTAAGGCTAGCTTTTTCAAACAGAAATGTGCATCCTGTAGCACAAACTCCAAAAAGTTCTGTGACACTGTAAAGTCCATGGAGAATAAGATAACCTCCTCTCAACTGCTCACTGCACTGAGGCTAGGAAACACTGTCACCACCAATAAATCCACGATAATTGAGAATTTCAATAAGCATTTTTCTACGTCTGGCTATGCTTTACACCTGGCTACCCCGGTCAACAGCTCTGCACCCCCCACAGCAACTTGCCTAAGCCTCCCCATTTCTCCATCAACCAAATCCAGATAGCTGATGATAGCTGCAAAATCTGGACCCCTACATATCAGTTGGGCTAGACAATCTGGACCCTCTCTTTCTAAAATGATCTGCCTCAATTGTTGCAACCCATATCACTAGCCTGTTCAACCTCTATTTCATATCGCTTGAGATCCCCGTAGATTGGAGAGATGCCGCGGTCATCCCCCTCTTCAAAGGGGAAGACACTCTTGACCCAAACTGTTATAGACCTAAATCTATCCTACCCTGTCTTTTAAGGTCTTCGAAATCCAAGTTAACAAACAGATCACCGACCATTTCGAATCCCACCGTACCTTCTCCGCTTTGCAATCTGGTTTCCGAGCTGGTCATGGGTGCACCTCAGCCACACTTAAGGTCCTAAACGATATCATAACTGCCATCGATAAAAGACAATACTGTTCAGCCGTATTCATCGACCTGGCCAAGGTTTTCGACTCTGTCAATCACCACATTCTTATCGGCAGACTCAACAGCCTTGGTTTCCAAATGACTGCTTTGTCTGGTTCACCAACTACTTCTCAGACAGAGTTAAGTGTGTCAAATTGGAGGGCCTGTTGTCCGGACCTCTGGCAGTCTCTATACATCAATGATGTCACTCTTGCTGCTGGTGATTCTCTGATCCACCTCTATGCAGATGACACCATTCTGTATACGTCTGTCCCTTTTTTGGACACTCTGTTAACTATCTTCCAGACAAGCTTCAATATCATACAACTCTCCTTCCGTGGCCTCCAACTGCTCTTAAATGCAAGTACACTAAATGCATGCTCTTCAACCGATCGCTGCCCGCACCTGCCCGCCTGTCTAGCATCACTACTCTGGATGGTTCTGACTTAGAATATGTGGACAACTACAAATACCTAGGTGTCTGGTTAGACTGTAAACTCCAAACTCCTTCCAGACTCACATTAAGCACCTCCAATCCAAAATTAAATCTAGAATCGGCTTCCTATTTCGCAAACAAAGCATCCTTCACGCATGCTGGCAAAAATACCCTCGTAAAACTGACTATCCTACCGATCCTTGACTTCGGCGATGTCATTTACAAAATAGCTTCCAACCCTCTACTCAGCAAATTGGATGCAGTCTATCACAGTGCCATCCGTTTTGTCACCAAAGCCCATATACTACCCACCACTGCGACCTGTATGATCTCGTTGGCTTGCCCTCGCTTCATATTCGTCTCCAAACCCACTGGCTCCAGGTCATCTATAAGTCTTTGCTAGGTAAAGCCCCCCCTTATCTCAGCTCACTGGTCACCATAGCAGCACCCACCCATAGCACGCACTCCAGCAGGTGTATTTCACTGGTCACCCCCAAAGCCAATTCCTCCTTTGGCTGCCTTTCCTTCCAGTTCTCTGCTGCAAATGACTGGAACGAATTGCAAAAGTCACTGAAGCTGGAGACTCATATCTCCCTCTCTAACTTTAACCATCAGCTGTCAGAGCAGCTTGCAGATCATTGCACCTGTACATAGCCCATCTGTAAAAAGCCCATCCAACTATCTCATCCCCATATTTATTTTATTTTATTTGTGCTCATTTGCACCCCAGTATCTCTACTTGCACATTCATCTTCTGCACATCTATCACTCCAGTGTTTAATTGCTAAATTGTAATTACTTCGCCACTACGGCCTATTTATTGCCTTACCACCCTAATCTTACCTCATTTGCACACACTGTAGACTTTTCTATTGTGTTATTGACTGTATGTTTGTTTATTCCATGTGTAACTCTGTGTTGTTGTTTGTGTTGCACTGCTATGCTTTATCTTGGCCAGGTCGCAGGTGTAAATGAGAACTTGTTCTCAACTGGCCTACCTGGTTAAATAAAGGTGAAATAAAAATAAAAACTAATAATAAAAATGGCTGTGTGGAGTTGCTGCTTATTGGCAGGAACTGGAACACACTGTCGTACATGTCGGTGCAGAGCATTCAAACCTGCTCAATGACTGACATGTCTGGTGTGTATGCAGGCCATGGAAGAACTGGGATATTCTCAGCTTCCAAGAATTGTGTACAGATCCTTGCCACATGGAGCAGTGGGTTATCATGCTGAAACATGAGATGAAGACAGCGGATGAAGGACACGACAATGGGCCTCAGGATCTCGTCACGGTATCTCTGTGCATTCTAATCACCATCAATAAAAATGTAATTGTTTTCGTTGTCCGCTTATGCCTGCCCATACTATAAACCCACCGCCACCATGGGGCACTATGTTCACAACATTGACATCAGCAAACCGCTCACCCACATGACTCCATACACACGGTCTCCATCTGCCCGGTATAGTTGAAACTGGGATTAATCTGTTTCTCCAGTGTGCCAGTGGCCATTGAAGGTCAGCATTTGCCCACCGAAGTCAGTTACAATGTCAATCTGCAGTCTGGTCAAGACAGTGGTGTAAAGTACTTTAGTAAAAATACTTTAAAGTACTACTTATGTCATTTTTTTGAGTATCTGTACTTTACTATTTATATTTGACAACTTTTACTTCACTACATTCCTGTACTTTTGATACTTAAGTATATTTTAGCCATTTGCATTTGGTTTTGATACCGTATCAAAAAGTTTCTAAAAAATCATTTTAGAGTTTTACTCAAGTAGTATTTTACTGAGTGACTTTCACTTTTACTTGAGTCATTTTCTATTAAGTTAACTTTTATTTTACTCAAGTATGACAATTGGGTACTTTTTCCACCACTGGGTGAGAACGACGAGCACACAGATGAGCTTCACTGAGACGATTTCTGACAGCTTGTGCAGAAAGTTTTTGGTTGTGCAAACCCACAGTTACATCAGCTGTCCCTCTTACCGGGCTCAGACAATCCCACAGGTGGTGGAGGTCCTGGGCTGGCATGGTTACATGTGGTCTGCGCTTATGGGGCTGGTTGGACGTACGGCCAAATTCTTTAAAATGACGGAGGCGGGTTATGGTAGAGAAATTAACATTAACCTCTGGCAACAGCGCTGGTGGACATTCCTGCAGTCAGCGTGCCAATTGCATGCTCCCTCAAAACTTGAGACATCTGTGGCATTGTGTTGTGTGACAAAACTGCACATTTTAGAGTGGCATTTTATTGTCCCCAGTGCAAGGTGCACCTGTGTAATGATTAGGGATGCACCGGTACACAGTATGTTGTCGAACCATTCGGAATGCCCCCTAAGGTTCAATAGGCACACGTGAACCTCGGAATTACGATATGCCTGTCATTTTCCTACAATTTCCAAAACTTGCTTATTGCGCTGCAGATTACACACACGTTGTACATTGAGATCCACAGAACCAGACACACAGTTTGTGAACAGGCTTGGCATGCAACTGCTTGGGGTTCCAGGATGTTAAGGGTCTCCTGAGGGCTGACAAACTTTACTCCACATGTCTCAAAATGTGGCAACTGCAGTGACCGCAACCCCCCCCCCCCCTTAAACAACCAATGGACGATTTGCAATGATATCTCAGTAGATAACCTCCCTAAAGGGGCCCCATGAAGAGATGGGAAACTAAAAACAAATATTATCTCAGCTCCACCGTGACAATGGCAAGCGCTAGTGAGACAGAGAGAAGCACATTTGAAGAGGCACTGCCGTCTTTCAAATCCGCTGTGTGGGAACATTTTGGATTCAGCATTCAATACGATGATGAGGGTAAGAGGACCGTAAACAAACAAAGTACAGTCTGCAAGCATTGCTTTGCCACTGTCTGCTACTCGAGTGGAAACACTTCTAACATGATGTGTCATTTACGTGGCCATCACCTGGCCGTATCCCTTGCAGGTGGAGCTGGAGCAAGGAGGGTCCACTCGTTAGCGAAAACACAACAATCTCTCGCTGCTGGCTTCCAACAATTTGCCACAAATTCATAAAAACATGAAGAAATAATGAAAGCAGTGAGAGTATTCATAGCCAAAGATTTGCATCCCTATTCAGTGGTTACCGACTCAGGATTTCGTCACCTGGGGATTTTTGTTTTGTTACCGCGCTACAATGTCCCCTCGCTCACACATTTCAGCAGCAAAGTAATTGCCAAACTCTATGAAACATCACAGAGATAAATTGAAAACGAATTGACACAGACACCCTATCTAGCTCTCTCCACTGATAGTTGGACCACCAGAGCAACTCAAAGATACCTCACTGTGATGGTTTACTATGTACTGGAAGATACCTCACTGTGATGGTTTACTATGTACTGGAAGATACCTCACTGTGATGGTTTACTATGTACTGGAAGATACCTCACTATGATGGTTTACTATGTACTGGAAGCTACCTCACTATGATGGTTTACTATGTACTGGAAGATACCTCACTGTGATGGTTTACTATGTACTGGAAGATACCTCACTATGATGGTTTACTATGTACTGGAAGCTACCTCACTATGATGGTTTACTATGTACTGGAAGATACCTCACTGTGATGGTTTACTATGTACTGGAAGATACCTCACTATGATGGTTTACTATGTACTGGAAGATACCTCACTATGATGGTTTACTATGTACTGGAAGATACCTCACTGTGATGGTTTACTATGTACTGGAAGCTACCTCACTATGATGGTTTACTATGTACTGGATTGGGAGATAAAGAGCTATGTGTTACAAACTCGTCCCCTGCATGAGAGTCATACAAGCGCACACTTTTCTTAAATATAAACATACCGAAACCGTACCTTGGCCCACAAACCGTGAGACATACCAAACCATGGGCCAGCTGTACCGTTGCATCCCTAATAATGATCATGCTGTTTAATGAGCTTCTTGATATGCCACACCTGTCTTGGCAAAGGAGAAATGCTCACTAACCAATGTAAACAAAGCAAATTAGAGAAATAAGCTTTTTGTTTGTTTGGAACATTTCTGGGATCTTTTATTTCAGCTCATGAAACATGGGCCCAACACTTTACATGTTGTGTTTTAAATGTTATATTTTTGTTCAGTGTAGATAGTGTAGTGTTTTTGACAAGTTTTCATCCTACTGTACATCATTTGAAATGTTGCCCAGGTTTTGCTTTGTGATGCTTTGAGGGTCCAATACAGGGGATACATTTACTCAGATTAGTGATTCTGTTCTGAATATACAGTAGGGAAGCAGTAGTCAAGCTAACATTTTAGACTCTATAATAAGCTATAATGTAGCATTGTTCATGGTTTAACAACTATATATTTTTTAAATCACATAATTTCTTTAAGATTTGCAGGCATCCCATTGCAGTATCATCCACATTACACTAAATGCAAATCCAGCAAAATCCATGTAATTTTTGCCCCATTTAAATCGGTGGCTCTTCCTCAAATTAGCTCGGATTTACTGGAACTAAGACAATGTTTTAAGGATGTTTCAACTTATTCCGTAAAACAAAGACAATATATCTTTTTTTCATTCTATCTCACCAAAACTAGTTAAGCAGCTTTGACTGTTGAACCATGCATATACTGTATAAACCCCATCTATAAAACTGTCTAATCTAGACCATTCATATACTGTATAAGCCCCATCTATAAAACTGTCTAATCTAGAACAACAACACAGTAAAAGCTGCAGTCTGTGATACGCCACAAAGTGGTGTCCCTCCCCACCACTTGTTTTGATATACAGCTGAACATTGAACAGCTTCCCAAATCTCAGACTGTAGCTTTAACTAAAACACTATGCAGCTTGTCATGCAATGTCAGGCTAGAAGGAGAACAGACTTCATAGACAAAATGTTTGATGTTATGAATGGGTATGGCAGATATACAGTTGAAGTCGGAAGTTTACATAAACTTAGTTTGGAGTCATTAAAAACTCGTTTTTCAACCACTCCACAAATTTCTTATTAACAAACTATAGTTTTGGCAAGTCGGTTAGGACATCTACTTTGTGCATGACACAAGTCATTTTTCCATCAATTGTTTACAGACAGATTATTTAACTTAGAATTCACTGTATCACAATTCCAGTGGGTCAGAGGTTTACATACACTAATTTGACTGTGCCTTTAAACAGCTTGGAAAATTCTAGAAAATTATGTAATGGCTTTAGAAGCTTCTGATAGGCTAATTCACATAATTTGAATCAATTGGAGGTGTACCTGTGGATGTATTTCAAGGCCTGCTTTCCAACTCAGTGCCTCTTTGCTTGACATCATGGGAAAATCTAAAGAAATCAGCCAAGAACTCAGAAAATAATAGTAGACCTCCACAAGTCTGGTTCATCATTGGGAGCAATTTCCAAACACCTGAAGTTACCATGTTCATCTGTACAAACAATAGTGCGCAAATATAAACACTGTGGGACCACGCAGTAGAACTGCGCAGTAGAACCACAAAAATAGAACTGTTTGGCCATAATGACCATCATTATGTTTGGAGGAAAAAGGGGTAGGCTTGCAAGCCAAAGAACACCATAACAACCATGAAGCACGGGGGTGGCAGCATCATGTTGTGGGGGTGCTTTGCTGCAGGAGGGACTGGTTCACTTCACAAAATAAATGTAATCATGAGGCAGGAAAATGATGTGGATATATTGAAGCAACATCTCAAGACATCAGTCAGGAAGTTAAAGCTTGGTCGCAAATGGGTCTTCCAAATGGACAATGACCCCAAGCATACTTCCAAAGTTGTGGCAAAATGGCTTAACTTCACTAGGGTAGGGGGCAGCATTGGGAATTTTGGATGAAAAGCGTGCCCAAATTAAACTGCTTGCTACCCAGCAGGAAAATGCTTGGCATTGCTTTTAGGGGGAATATTTAGATCGGACCAAAGAAAACTGTACTTTTGTCTCAGACACAAAGTTCAACAAAGGCCCCAAAAGATGCTGCATATTAGTCCATAATCTAGAACGGGTATAAGACATACATTATTTATCTCTATTAAATATTAAAGTGTGGTGAGACACACTTAGAAACACTGCCTTAAACATAATGATTTAAATAACAGAACACTCCACGCACACACACACAAACACACACATGCACACACACACACACACACACACTGGAATGAGGATATGCTAAAAACTCTGTCACGCAAAACTTTGAACACCAATCCACTTTATAGGCCAATAATATGGTTAACATTATCTAAAGTTGGACAGGAAGAAAAGAACAACAAGTGTTCTGAAGTGTATCCAGTCTAGACCATCAGGCTTCTCTGCCCACTGTGCAGACTAAGAGAGCAGTACACTGATTCACAACATGTTAACAGATTGCAAAGGAATACCTTACCCATACAAGAACAATACACAACAGAGACAAATGAAAAGAGAGAAATGAAAACTTAATAACGAAAGAGACAAATTAAAGTATTTCAAAAGCCCCAATTCTTCCCTTCAAAGAAAATTGTTTTTAAACTTGATGAAAATACAATATCGGGGAAGCTATTAAAATTATTAAACATTGAAAGACGAAAGATACATTATTTTATATCTTTCTTTTTTTCTTTTAAATTTTTGGGGAAGCCTAGCTTCCCATGGCCTCCATGAATACACACCACTGATAGGAATTTTAAAAAGACATACACTAAACAAAATAACAATTTCATTAATATACAAAAATACAGATATATTTGAAATTCAGATTTGTATATATTTTTTGTTTGACCAAATTAGTCTTATTGAGATTTTAAAAAATACATGACATTTTAAGAGTGACCTGGCCAAAATAGCAGCACATAAGGTTTCATACAGAGACACATTTACAACATAAAACACCAATCACAACCATATAAAAACATCAACATACACATTGATCAGACAAGATGCTTTGATTGGGGTGTAGTGCATCTACAGGTAGGTGTCAACACATTGACAGCCCCCCTTCCCCAACTTCATTGTTTAGGTCAACAAGATACAATCATGTGAGATTACACAATAGTTTGATTGGTCTGCTGGACAACACAAGAACATTTTTTAATTCAAATGATTATATTTTAGAATCAGTCTCCTCATCTTTAGTTGTATCCGACACAGAATTTGCAGAACTATGAAACCATGTCGTTTTTCTTGTGCGTCTTTTTTTGTGTTGAAATGTAGTTTCTTGAGATCAGGTCATGGTAGCTATATTCGTCTATAGACTTCTATAGTCTTTCATCCTATATTCGTCTGTTCCATGCACTTGAACTTGACATAACTCACTAAAATGTGTGCATATATTTCTCTTGTATACAGGGGTGAGAGGATTTGCCAGGTCTCTGAGAATGGTTTTTAACAATCAGCTTGGTCTGAAGACATTAAGTTAATTAATTCCCTTGGTGTTGGCTGCTTTTTCAGCCCTTCAATGCTTCTTCCTAATGGCTGACTTGTTCTGTTTGAGAACCGGACGTGGAGGAAGGAAGAGGAAATAAAAGTGATTCCAGACCCATCCTTTCTCTCCATCCTCCTCTCTTCTATATCAGCTGCTCCAGAGACCATAAAATACCTTCTGCTCGTGATAAAAAACATAATTCTGCTAGTTTCATTTTCTTTTTCAATCATCCAGGCTGTATCACAACCGGCCGTGATTGGGAGTCCCATAGTGCGGCACACAATTGGCCCAGCGTTGTCCGGGTTTGGCCAGTGTAGGCCATCATTGTAAATAAGAATTTGTTCTTAAAATGAAAGACCCCTACTCGAAAATGTGCTCCCTATTTAAAATGAAAATGTCTATGAAGGAAAACAGTCTATGAAGGAAAATAAGAGTTTTAGTGCAGAGACAGCCAACTAACACAAACATAATAGTTTGATATTGTTGATGCGATACGACATGATATATTGTGGAAAATAATATCCCGATATGTAACTATCCATTTTTCCCTTCATTACTATTGGAAGGGCGTTGCTGTTATAAATGTAGTTCCTTATTGACACCATTGAGGAAGGGTTTGTTAAGATGACAGATTAGTTTATCGTAGCTTCTGGTCACTACTGAATGTATTTTCTTATCAGAAGGAATACAATGAAATATAATGATTAAAGATATGCTTTTTATTCAAATGTCCATAAGCAGATGTAGCAGAAAAGGAACAACAAATAACAAATGCAGCGTGTATAAAATAGTGAAGGTGAAACACCCTGAAACACTATTATCTCCCCATAATATTTGATTGTTCCATTAATCAAAGATATAATTAATCCTTTAAATCCCATATGAATATTTCCTTTATTGTGATAAAATGTGAAAACAACGCATGTGGTCTGTGACCCAAGCTGGCAGGACTGTTTGAATATTCCTATCTAATGGATGCTTCATGAGAATTTGAACTGAATGAATTTGAATGTTTAGAAGTACTTTTGTACTGCTTCAAGTGAGGAATCACCGCAAAAATACTTCCAAAGTATTCAAAACAATTCATTTCTTTTAAATTCTCATGAAGCGTCCATCAGATAGTGAAATAAAAACAGTTCTGTCAGCGTCTGTCAAACATCCGTCCAACATATAAAGTCAGTTTCCTGGACCCAGATTAAGTTTACTCCTGGACTAAAAAGCATGTCGAATGGAGAATCTCCATTGAAAGTAACTAGTCCAGGATTAGGCTTAATCTGTATCTGGAATACCATCCCAAAGAGCAAGACATACTTTTTTATCTCAAGAAATAAGAGTTTCCAGTGCTGTTTCCAGAGTACTGTTTCCAGCCCCTTCCATGTCCACCAATCCCCAGTGGGCTCCGATGGAGGTGATTCCAGCACCGTTGAAGCGACCGCTGAGGATCCTCAGCTCATTGCCTATGTTGGTTGGGTAGAAGTTGAAGGAGACCTGGTTGGGCAGGCCGGCTGACAGAGTGCGCCCCATGTTGGTGGTTAACACCATGTAGCAGATGTAGTCTGCTGGGTTGTACTTCCCAGACACCTCAACGATGGCCTCATCATTAAACAGCTCCATCACCTGCTTTACACAGTGGTGTTTGTTGGGTAGTGTAGTTCCCTTCGACCGAACACAGGAGACCAGGTGTTGCCGTATCTCAGCTGGAACCTAAAACAGAGGAAGCTTTTCACGTTGGTTGTGTTTTGATAAGGCACATTCAGACCGAGACAGCAGGTAGCATCAGAGAATATCAAGGAATTACATTTTACATTGTACTCTGGGTTAGATACAATAACAATATTGTTTGGTCATAAACTGAATATGTAATAAACACAACAAAGAAAGAAAGAAAGAAAGAGTGTCTGTTGGGCAGTGTAGTTGGACTGAGTCAGTGGTGTAGTTGGACTGAGTCAGTGGTGTAGTTGGACTGAGTCAGTGGTGTAGTTGGACTGAGTCAGTGGTGTTTGTTGGGTAGTGTAGTTGGACTGAGTCAGTGGTGTTTGTTGGGTAGTGTAGTTGGACTGAGTCAGTGGTGTTTGTTGGGTAGTGTAGTTGGACTGAGTCAGTGGTGTTTGTTGGGTAGTGTAGTTGGACTCAGTCAGTGGTGTTTGTTGGGTAGTGTAGTTGGACTGAGTCAGTGGTGTTTGTTGGGTAGTGTAGTTGGACTGAGTCAGCGGTGTTTGTTGGGTAGTGTAGTTGGACTGAGTCAGTGGTGTTTGTTGGGTAGTGTAGTTGGACTGAGTCAGCGGTGTTTGTTGGGTAGTGTAGTTGGACTGAGTCAGTGATGTCAGGGTCTGCTCACCCGCTGATGTAGTTGTTGCTGTTGTAGTTGTAGTAGTAGTAGTAGTAGTAGTAGTTGTTGTTGGTCTCCCACACTCTGACTCCCGTGATGCGCCCCTCACCGTAGGAAGCAAATGGGGTGCCACCTCCCTGACCCACCGCAGAGGAATACGAGTAGGGGTCTTTGGTGGCTAAAATAACATGGCCAATATGTTTACTATATTAATAATACATATTTATATATATATCATTTTAGTTTTAACAACACATTTCTGAAATATCTTTACATTATGAATAAAGTGCAGATGAATTAACTGAAGCACCTTCTGCAATGATTTAATCCATCAGTTTTTGTCTCAAAGAAGAACTCCTAAGTCTAACTGAAAAAGACAAATTGGTGAAAGCACAAAAGCTATTATTTTAGCATTATAATTCAGAATTGTATTTTTATAACTCACGCAAAGCCAAGCAGCCAGCCAAGAACACTGTGACAACCAGAATTAAGAACATTCTGCAAAAGTGAGGCATCAACACTTAAGACCTTTAATTTCAGTCAATTTCACTCTCATTCCGTTTCACTTTAAATGGTCAAACTTGAAAAAATATAGTTAATAATGTTTTTCATAGAAGTTTGTCAAAACAAATAAGTAATTTTACCTGTCAGGTCAGTGTTTCCTAGGAGGGAAAATAAAATAACCTTTTGAATTGTGGTGTAACAAACAACAAACCATTGCTGAATGTGAAATGTTATAAAACGGCTCTAAAAAGTTGAACCTACTCTTGTTTACTACAATCCCTCTTGCAGTGCTAAGCTACTGTCACATTAAAAATAATGTCAGATCATTGAATTTAAATTTAGTGGCAAAAGGGCCAAAATGTTTGTGCCCAAGTACCAAGAGATAATGAGTATTAACTTCATAACATTTCCCACACCAGTATTATGCATTAAATACAAGTGCACATTTTCAATTTAGTTAGATGTGTAGTTAGCCACAGTGCTATCTTGAGATGTGTGTGAAAACCTGTGAAAGCTTCTTGTCTCTCTGTCTCTGCCAGGTCCTTCTAGTCTACTGCTTCCTCTAAGAACTGTATTTATACCTGCTGAACATTCCATCAGCTCTAGATGGAAGGAGCATGACAAAGAACACGTTTAGTCAGTCACTATTGAGAAGTCAGACATTGTTTACTAATTGGTCGAGCTACTTTGGGAGGGAGTATCAAGAAAGTACTATAAGGAAATAATAATTGTGTTCTTTGAAGTTGTAACAAATCAATGATCTGAAATAGGGATTAAAAATATATACAATCGAGCCACCTGGAAAAATTCAAAGAATATACCAAAATTGTATGAATGTGTACGAAAATCGCTCAAAATCAGTATCCCAATCTTCAGTTGTTTTATTACACCAAGAGGAACTCCTTCCCTTCAAACATTAACATGCTGAAAAAGACAAGTGGAGCTGGTCATTAACAGGATGGTTAGTTCATTGTTATGCTCAGATACCTACAGTATTTTATTGTAGAATATTTGTTTCAGTACATGTATTTCAATGTAATTCTAGATGTGCAGACGAGATTCAACATTTTTAGCCTCCATCATTGTCCGACGTTTTCTGCAGTCTGTTACAACACTCACATCTTCATTAAATCACTGGCAACCTGTTCATGTTACTACAGGATAACAATATGATTTCATGTTCTGCATATTAACCAGATAAATATCAGTAGAAGTTACAAAGTGAGAAAATAAATAAAAGATTATATACACATTACTAAGTGAAATACCCTGAGGCACTTGTTACTACCTATCTATAAAATGTGATAGTTCAATTAACATATTGTTAGATTACTTGTTAGATATTACTGCATGGTCGGAACAAGAAGCACAAGCATTTCACTACACTCGCATTAACATCTGCTAACCATGTGTATGTGACCAATACATTTGATTTGATTTGATAGTTATACAAATATGTAATGTAGGACCTTATTGATAAAAAATAAAATGTCAATGTAGCACACCATTTTTAAATAATATTTTTAAACATTTCCCACACCAGTATTGTGCATTAAATACAAGTGCACATTTTCTATTTAGTTAGTTGTGTAGTTACCCACAGTGCTATCTTGAGATGTGTGTGAAAACTTGTGAAAGCTTCTTGTCTCTCTGTCTCTGCCAGGTCCTTCTAGTCTACTCCTTCCTCTAAGAACTGCATTTATACCTGCTGAACATTCCATCAGTTCTAGATGGAAGGAGCATGACAAAGAACACCTTTATTCACTTACTATTTTATTTTTGTTTCACCTTTATTTAACCAGGTAGGCTAGTTGAGAACAAGTTCTCATTTACAACTGCGACCTGGCCAAGATAAAGCATAGCAGTGTGAACAGCCAACACAGAGTTACACATGGAGTAAACAATAAACAAGTCAATAACACAGTAGAAAAAAAAGAGAAAAAAAGAAGAGTCTATATACATTGTGTGCAATAGGCATGAGGAGGTAGGCGAATAATTACAATTTATCAGATTAACACTGGAGTGATAAATTATCAGATGGTCATGTGCAGGTAGAGATACTGGTGTGCAAAAGAGCAGAAAAGTAAATAAATAAAAACAGTATGGGGATGAGGTAGGTCAATTGGGTGGGCTATTTACCGATGGACTATATACAGCTGCAGCGATCGGTTAGCTACTCAGATAGCAGATGTTTAAAGTTGATGAGGGAGATAAAAGTCTCCAACTTCAACGATTTTTGCAATTCGTTCCAGTCACAGGCAGCAGAGAACTGGAAGGAAAGGCGGCCAAATGAGGTGTTGGCTTTAGGGATGATCAGTGAGATACACCTGCTGGAGCGCGTGCTACAGGTGGGTGTTGCCATCATGACCAGTGAACTGAGATAAGGCGGAGCTTTACCTAGCATGGACTTGTAGATGACCTGGAACCAGTGGGTCTAGCGACGAATATGTAGCGAGGGCCAGCCGACTAGAGCATACAGGTCGCAGTGGTGGGTGGTTTAAGCATCCAGTTTGCTGAGTAGAGTATTGGAAGTTATTTTGTAGATGACATCGCCGAAGTCGAGGATCGGTAGGATAGTCAGTTTTACTAGAGTAATTTTGGCAACTGAAAACTGCTGTTCACAAATGCTCTCCATCCAACCTCACTGAGCTTGAGCTGTTTTGCAAGGAGGAATGGGAAAAAATGTCAGTCTCTCAATGTGCAAAACTGATAGAGACATACCCCAAGTGACTTACAGCTGTAATCGCAGCAAAAGGTGGCACTACAAATTATTAACTTAAGGGGGCTGATTAATTTTGCACGCCCAATTTTTCAGTTTTTGATTTGTTAAAAAAGTTTGAAATATCCAATAAATGTCGTTCCACTTCATGATTGTGTCCCACTTGTTGTTGATTCTTCACAAAAAAAATACAGTTTTATATCTTTATGTTTGAAGCCTGAAATATGGCAAAAGGTCGCAAAGTTCAAGGGGGCCGAATACTTTCGCAAGGCACTGTATATACAGAGAAAAGAGTTGGCCCGAGAATTGAATCCTGTGGCACCTCCATAGAGACTGCCAGAGCACCGGACAACATGCCCTCCAGATTGTCAAGCCCAGCTGATTTGTACGGGTCCAGGTTTTGCAGCTCTTTCAGAACATCTGCTATCTGGATTTGGGTAAAGGAGAAGCTGGGGAGGCTTGGGCGAGTAGCTGTGGGGGGCGGAGCTGTTGGCCGAGGTTGGAGTAGCCAGGAGGAAGGCATGGCCAGCCGTTGAGAAATGTTGAAGTTTTCGATTATCATGGATTTATCGGAGGTGACCGTGTTACCTAGCCTCAGTGCAGTGGGCAGAGGAGGTGCTCTTGTTCTCCATGGACTTTACAGTGTCCCAGAACGTTTTGGAGTTAGAGCTACAGGATACAAGTTTCTGCTTGAAAAAGCTGGCCTTTGTTTCCTGACTGACTGCGTGTATTGGTTCCTGACTTCCCTGAACAGTTGCATATCGCGGGGACTATTCGATGCTATTGCAGTCCGCCACAGGATGTTTAGGTGCTCGTCGAGGGCAGTCAGGTCTAGAATAAACCAAGGGCTATATCTGTTCTTAGTTCTGCATTTTTGGAACAGAGCATGCGTATCTAAGATGGTGAGGAAGTTACTTGTAAAGAATGACCAGGCATCCTCAACTGACGGGATGATGTCAATATCCTTCCAGGATACCCGGGCCAGGTTGATTAGAAAGGCCTGCTCGCAGAAGTGTTTTAGGGAGCGTTTGACAGTGATGAGGGGTGGTCGTTTGACTGCGGACCCATAGCGGATACAGGCAATGAGGCAGTGATCTCTGAGATCCTGATTGAAGACAGCGGGGGTGTATTTGGAGGGCCAGTTGGTCAGGATAACGTCTATGAGGGTGCCCTTGTTTACAGATTTAGGGTTGTACCTGGTGGGTTCCTTGATGATTTGTGTGAGATTGAGGGCATCTAGCTTAGATTGTAGGACTGCCTGGGTGTTAAGCATATCCCAGTTTAGGTCACCTAACAGAACAAACTCTGAAGCTAGATGGGGGGCGATCAATTCACAAATGGTGTCCAGGGCACAGCTGGGAGCTGAGGGGGGTCGGTAGCAGGCGGCAACAGTGAGAGACTTATTTCTGGAGAGAGTAATTTTCAAAATTAGTAGTTCGAACTGTTTGGGTATGTACCTGGAAAGTATGACATTACTTTGCAGGCTATCTCTGCAGTAGACTGCAACTCCTCCCCCTTTGGCAGTTCTAACTTGACGGAAAATGTTATAGTTGGGTATGGAAATCTCAGAATTTTTGGTGGCCTTCCTAAGCCAGGATTCAGACACGGCAAGGACATCAGGGTTGGCAGAGTGTGCCAAAGCAGTGAGTAAAACAAACTTAGGGAGGAGGCTTCTGATGTTGACATGCATGAAACCAAGGCTTTTTCGATCACAGAAGTCAACAAATGAGGGTGCCTGTTACAGGAATTAAATTCCTCTATGTTTTAATACCCAATTAAAATTAAACACTCTGTCAATTCCTAAGAATTTGTAAGACTCTTATTTGCATAAAATGGACAGAGACCAGTCTCAAAATCAACCAGCTGCGTTTATTCTCGAGAGTACTGAACATGATACAGTTTACCACAGGTTATAAACTGAAAATGACGTCATTAGTTTTCGTACTACCCCGTCTCATCTCCGCTCCAGTACAATGGCTGTATAGTTCTCAAGCCTTCCCACATCGTCTCTCCCTACTAAGATAATTTACGACCCGAGCCAAGGTCTGCCTGTGTAGATAAGCATTCTAGCCAGTCTGGCTATAAGTTCATTCATTTCTACCAAGGAACAGACAGTCATTATTCTAATTCTTGATTATATTTACACACATTATATTCAGTACTAGGGTTAAAATAAAATTCATACATCTATACAGTAACATAATAGTATCCTGATTAGTCAGTCCTGATTGAAATGTATACATAATTAGTCATTGATAAAAAATCCCTTAGCATATCCACCCTATGATTAAATATTATACATCCAATCACACATCTAGTTTTATTAAAATATTAAAGAGCATACTTCTATTTTTTATTAGAAATATTTATTGTTATCAAAATATCACCTAAACATAATCCAATTCTTGCATTCACACTGACTGTTTTTAGGCCAACATCAGAATCATAACTCTTCTCATCAGAATTTTCGTTACAATCTTCATTGAAACACGAACATCTAAATTCCCTAAACATCAAATATGGTCTCCTCGCGAGTGAAAGGATCCGGATTCTTCTATTACGTCCGGCCATGTATTTTGTATTTTGTATTCCACTGGTCAGAGCTTAGGATTGGTCCATATATCACCATCTGAAGTGTTATTGATTGAGTCCTGGAAATGATAACTTTTATACACGTAATCAAACACATCCGCACAAAACTAACACAGTCACACAGGTGAAGGTAGCCCATAACACAGTAATCATAAAATTTTTCCATCTTCCAAACACACTGTCAACCCAATTAGTCAGAGAAGTATCCACCCCTGAGTTCACGGCCAACTCGTGAGCTAGGGTGTGTAAACCAGCCAAGGCCTTGGTCACTGATCCACCCGGAGCTGTGTCATCGGGGTCCAAACTACCTCCAATCCACATTCTCATTGAGAGTGGACCACCAAAAAACACTTGACTCTAATCCTGCCAGGATCTAATTTATAGCTTTGATCTCATCTGCCCCCCCATACAGGCCATTCCCTTAGGTAACCAGTTTCCCTTTCCTTAAGATCTTTCATCTGAACTATCCACACCGGCTCTTGGCTCTGGACAACTCCACAGTCAGTATCTGCTTTGTCAGGGGGACTCTGCTCGTATTCTGCTGACTATAGAGCAATTAGCTGATCTAACTTTTTCTACCTGGAATGCACTCCATCTTCTTCCATGCTGGGTATGTAGATTTATGTAGCCCTCTCACATGATGTGAGCTATAACCTGTTTCCATGAACTACACAGGGACTTGCATAGATGTCTTCCATAATAGCTGCTCTTAGTCCTGAACTGCCAAGGAGTCAGAGGCCCCATTTGGTCTACCTAGAACTCCACTGAGACATCCTTCCCAATCCCACTCTCACTTCCTGTTTATCCAGATCAAGTGATCTCTTATGCTTGGTTAATACTAAATCCTAATTGTTTAACTATGTCAATATTACCCTCGGGCCTTCTCGGGGTTCATGGTGTATCAGGAATAAGGTCCCACAACCAGACAGCTCAGGATGGACAGCCCACCTATAAAGCCCCACCCTCTTCCAGAGAACACATCATTAGCAAGAGCCAGACACACTTTCACTTCTATGAACAAAAGCAGGGGTGAAATGACGGGAAAGGAAATCTTCATTCGAGAGATGGCCCCCGGAATTCTGTTAAAAGAAAATTCATACATCTATACAGTAACATAATAGTATTCTAATTAGTCAGTCCTGATTGAAATGTATACATAATTAGTCATTATTGATAAAAAAATCCCTTAACAGTGCCTGTGGACAAGCAGGGCCTGGGTTTACCTCCACATCACCCGCGGGACAGAGGAGGAGTAGAAGGCTATCAAAACTGGTCACCTAGAGCGATGGGGACAAAGAATAAAAGGAGCTATACCGAATCAAGGGCGTGGGAGAGTATATTCAGGGCATAATGTGCAGACAGGGGTATGGTGGGGTGCTGGTACAGTGGGGGTAAGCCCAGGCACTGGGTGATGATAAGAGAGGTTGTATCTCTGGACATGCTGGTTGTAATGGACAAAGGAGGTATCAGAGGTATGAAGAGTGGAACTAGGGGCTCCATTGTAAACTAAAACAATGATAACTGACTTGAACAACAGTACACAAGGCATATTGACATTTGAGAGAGACATACACCGAGCCATAAAGTAATCACAGGTGTTGATTGGGAGAGCTAGCTAAAACAACAGGTGAGACAACAGCAGCTAGTCAGCTAACACAACAACAGCAGGTAAAATGGTGATGACTAGGCAGAGAGGGTCGGATTAAGTACACACAGAGTCTGAGTTCGCGGCTGGGGCCACCAGAGAAAAAATAAATAAACAGAATGGAGTACCGTGATTAATGGACAGTCCAGCAGGCAACAGCTATGTAGCCAAGTGATCATAGTGTCCAGGGGGCAGCAGTAGATGAAACAGGGAAGCCGCCACTACGCTAGCGACACAGCGTTTAAAGTTAGTAGCAAGGGGCTTGTAGGAGCGTCTGCTCCGACAGAGGCCGGTTGAAGGCACAGTGGATGGAGTATTCATCGGCAGACCAGTCGTGGTGGTGCGGCGGGGCGCCGTGTCGACAGAGAATCCAAGCCAGATGGCGATAGAGGTATTGTATAATTTTGTTTGCTAGCCGGGAGATGCGCCTGGCTCACGGCTAACTGGTGCTAGCTTCGTGGCAGTGGCGTTAGCCACTATAGCCAATCGGTAGCAGCGGTGATCCGGTGCCAAGGTCCAGAGTTTACAGCAAGGATCCGGTGGAGTATTGGGCTCTAGCCGTGTATGAGTGGGGTTCGGATGAACAGCTGAGTAGGCTGGGAGGTGGGCCTCAGGGATAGCTTTGGTACTGGATGCCACGGTGAGTGCAAGCTAGCTGTGAGCTAGCTAGCTAGCTGCAAGCTAGCTGTGAAGATCAGAAGTAGTGGTCTAGGGATTACGACAGGAATCCGGCGTTGTTGTGGAGAGACAGTCCTATACTGGTAGACTAGCAAGTATTATCTAGGCTAAAAACAGGGCTGGTATCTGTGCAGATGGTAAAAGCCGCTAGCAGTGGCTAACAATGACTAAATAGCTTGTAGCTAATTAGCTGGTTAGCTTCTGGAGGTTCTTGAATGTGTTCTAAAATTGAAAATAATAGCGATTCCGTATCACATTGGATGAGGCAGGTTACCGGAAGGTATAATCGAATTAAAAATCGAAAAGAGATTGAAAATAAATTGAAATGTATATACAAAAATAGGAACAATACAAAAGTACATGAGAGGAACAAACAAAACACGTCTTCACTGCTATGCCATCTTGGTACTGAATCATGAAACAATTACAGCATTTTTACTGACTTACAGTTCATATAAGGAAATCAATCAATTGAAATAAATAAATTAGGCCCTAATCTATGGATTTCACATGACTGGTAATACAGATATACAATACAGGATACCTTGACAGAGTTGATCAGGCTGTTGACTGTGGAATGTTGTCGCACTTCTTTTCAATGGCTGTGCGGAGATGTAGGATTTTGGCAAGAACTGGAACACACTGTCATGCGCGTTGATCCGGGGCATTCCAAACATGCTCTGTGGGTGACATGTCTGGTGAGTATGCAGGCCATGGAAGAACTGAGAACCAGGAATTGTGTCCAGATCCTTGCGACATTATCATGCTGGAACATGAGGTGAAGTTTGCGGATGAATGGTACGATAATGGGCCTCAGAATCTCGTCACGGTATCTCTGTGCATTCAAATTGTCTTCGATAAAATGCAATTGTGTTCGTTGTCCATAGCTTATGACTGCCCATATCATAACCATCATAACCCCACATACACCATGGGGCACTCTATTCACAAAATGTACATCAGCAATTCACTCGCCCACACGTCATACATGTGGTCTGTGGTTGTGATTCCGGTTGGACGCACTGCCAAACTATCTAAAAACAACGTTGGAGGCGGCATATGGTAGAGGAGTTAACATGACCTTATCTGGAAACAGCTCTGGTGGACATTCCTGCATTTAGCATACCAATTGCATGGTCCCTTAAAACTTGAGATGTAAGTAACATTGTGATGTTTGACAAAACTGCACATTTTAGAGTTGCATTTTATTGTCCCCAGCACAAGGTGTATCTGTATAATGATCATGCTGTTTAATCAGCTTCTTGATATTCCATACCTGTCACATAGATGGATTATCTTGGTAAAGGAGAAATGCTCACTAACAGGGATGTAAACAAATTTGTGCACAACGTTTTAGAGAAATAAGGAACATTTCTGGGATTTTTTATTCCAGCTCATGAAACATGAAACTCACATTTTACATGTTGCGTTTAATTTTTTTGTTGAGTGTAAAGTAGTTAGGTCACATAAAGATGTATGTAATTCATATGAATGAAATCATCAACATGTATTGATCACATCTTTAATAATGCTGCAGAAATGAACTTTAAAGCAGTATCCAAATCCATGTGATATTGTGATCACAATATAATAGCCATATCTAGGAAGTTCCAAAGGCTGGGCCTAATATAGTGTATAAGAGGTCATACAATACGTTTTGTAGCTATTCATATGTTGATGATGTAAAGGATATTTGCTGGTCTGTGGTGTGTAATGAGGAGCAACCAGATCCTGCACTTGACACATTTATCAAATTGCTTATTCCAGTTACTAATAAGCAACGCACCCATTAAGAAAATGACTGTAAAAACTGTTAAATCCCCTTGGATTGATGAGGAATTGAAAAGTTGTATGGTTGATAGGGATGAGGCCAAAGGTATGGCAAGTAAGTCTGTCAGCCCAACTGATTGGCAAATGTACTGTAAATTAAGAAATCATGTGACTAAGCTTAAGAAAAAGAAAAAGAAAATATACCAGGAAACAAAGATAAATTATATAAAGAATGATAGTGAAAAGATTTGGAGCACCTTAAATGACATTTTGGGGAAAAAAGCCAACACGGCTCCATCATTCATTGAATCAGATGGCTCATTTATCACAAAACCCACTGATATTGCAAACTACTTTAATTACTTTTTCAGATAAACAAACTAAGGGATGACATGCCAGCAACAAATTCTGACACTACACATCCAAGTATATCTGACCAAATGATCAAAGACAGGAATTGTACTTTTGAATTCTGTAAAGTCAGTGTGGAGAGATACATTTTTTTATTGTTGTCTATCAACATTGACAAGCCACCGGGGTCTGACAATCTGGAAGGATAATTACTGAGGATAATAGTGGACGATATTGCTACTCCATCAATTTAAGCCTACTAGAAAGTGTGTGCCCTCAGGCCTGTAGGCAAGCTAAAGTCTTTCCACTACCCAGGAATAGTAAAGCCCCCTTTACTGGCTCATATAGCTGACCAGTCAGTCTGTTACCAACCCTTAGTTAACTTCTGGAAAGAATTGTGCTTGACCAGATGCCGGTGCAGTAGGTAACTTAGTGGTTAGAGTGTTGGGTTAGTAACTGAAAGGTTGCTGGATTGAATCCCTGAGCTGACAAGGTAAAAATCTGTTGTTCTGCCCCTGAACAAGGCATTTAACCCACTGTTCCCTGGTAGGCCATCATTGTGAATATGAATTTGTTCTTGCCTAGTTAAATATTTGTATTTCCTTTTTTAAATACAATGATATTTCACAGTAAACAAATTGACAACAGACTTTCAGCACGCATATAGGGAAGGACACTCAACAAGCATGGCACTTACATAAATGACTGATGATTGGCTCAGAGAAATTGATGGTAAAATGATTGTGGGGGCTGTCTTGTTAGACTTCAGGGCAGTTTTTGACGTTATGGATCATAGTCTGCTGTTATGACTTTACACCCCCTGCTATAACGTGGATAAAGAGTTACTGTCTAACAGAACACAGAGGGTGTTCTTTATTGGAAGCCTCTCAAACATAGAACTAGGTAGAAGCAGGAATTTCCCAGGGTAGCTGTTCAGCCCCTTGCTTTTTTCAATCTTTACTAACGACATGCCACTGGCTTTGAGTAAGGCCAGTGTGTCTATGTTTGCAGATGACTCATCACTATACACGTCAGCTACTACAGCAACTGAAATGACTGAAACACTAAAGCCTCTTAGAACTCTCGCTCTATACTGCCCCTGTTGGAGAAAGTGCGTACCCATAGTAAACTGAAAATATTTTTACCCAAAATTGCTAATATATGCATATAAAAATTATTATTGAATAGAAAACACTCTAAAGTTTCTAAAACCGTTTAAATTATGTCTGTATGTAAAGCAGAACTCTCAGGAGAGCCATTCTCCCAAACACTCTGTCAACAATGGAAAAGTTGGGTCTACTTTAAAGTCATCGCCAACACCCTTCCCAGGCAGCTACGGATCCAGGAACAGTCTCTATCAGTTCAGCGCGATGTCTGCTTTCAAATGGTGCGTTCACTGTGAGAATCGCACGAGCCCTGCACCTTTGGCGCGCGAAATTCCTCGTGTCGAGTACGTCTTTTTCCAACATGCAGCATTTGAAGCCGGTTTGTCTGTTAGCGCTGTCCTTTGTTCTACATGCTAAAAACATCATAAAGCTCGATTTTGCACATCGTTTAACCAGTTTAATCGACATATAATATGTAAATTGGAAGTTTTAATGCGCAGAGTGCTGGACCAGAAGTCATTTTTGATGCATTCCAGCTGAAGCTGTTAGCATATGCTAATACAGGGACACACAACGTGAAACCAAACGATTTATTGGGTAAGTATGACTCCTTCTACGTCTTCTGATGGAAGAACATCAAAGCTAAGGGAATATTTATGTGGTTATTTTGGGTTTCTGTGGACTCCAAACGTACTGCTAATATCTGAGCGCCGACTCCTAGTATAGCCAAGTGAACGATGTCTGTAACGTTAAAAATAAATGTAATACAGCGGTTGCATTAAGAAGAAGTGTATCTTTGTAAATATATGTAGAACATGTATATTTAGTCATGTTTATTGCTTGTTATCTGACGTTATCTGTCGGAGCTATCATCATTTCTCCTGACATTTGAGTAGCATGTTTTTTTTTTAAATGTTGTCAACCGAGATTTATGGATATTATATAACATATTATTGAAAAAAAATTAAATGTACTGTGTAACATGTAATATTACTGTCATCTGATGAAGATTTTCAAAAGGTTAGTGAATTATTTATTTTTTAATCCTACTTTTAAATTTTATTTTTTCTGGGACAAAATGGCCGCCGCTTGCCTTTTGTTTCGGTGGTGATCTAATATAAATATGTGCTATGTTTTCGCCGTAAAACATTTTAGAAATCTGACTTGCTGGGTAGATAAACAACTTGTTTATCTTTCATTTGAGCTATTTTACTTGTTATTGTGTGGAGGTTAAATATTTTTAGGAATATTTTTTCGCATTGTGCGTTATGCTAATGTGCTTGAGCCGTAGTCACGATCCCGGATCCGGGAGAGGGGGCTCTAAGAAGACTTAACAAAGAGTTGCAGTTAGTTTCGGAATGGGTAGCAAGGACTAAGTTAGTCCTAAATATTTCTGAAAATAAAAGTTTTATATTTTGTACAAATCATTCACTAAACGCTGAATCTCAACTACACCTCATATTGAATAATGTGGAAATTGAGCAAGTTGAGGTGATTAAACTGCTTGGAGTAATAACTCTGGATTGTAAAACTGTCATTGTCAAAACCTATTGATACCACGGTAGCTAAGATGGGGAGAAGTCTGTCTCTAATAAAATGCTGCTCTGCCTTCTTAACAACACTATCAACAAGGCAGGTCCTACAGGCCCTGGTTTAACAACACTATCAACAAGGCAGGTCCTACAGTTCCTGGTTTTGTCGCACCTGGACTACTGTTCAGTCATGTGGTCAGGTGCCACAAAGAGGGATTTGGAAAAATTACAGTTGGCTCAGAACAAAGCAGCCCGGCTGGCTCTTAAAAGCACACGGAGAGCTAACATTAATGACATGCATGTCAATCTCTCATGGCCCAAAGTGGAGTTGAGATTGACTTCCTCATTACTTGTTTCTGTAAGAGGTGTTGACAAGCTGAAGATACCGAGCTGTCTGTTAAAATACTGGCACCCATGCATACCCCACAAGACATGCCACCATAGGTCTCGTGACACTCCCCAAGTCCAGAACAGACTATGGGAGGCGCACAGTACTACATAGAGCCATGACTACATGGAACTCTATTCCACATCAGGTAACTGATGCATGCACTAGAATCAGATTTTAAAAGCAGGTAAAAATACACCTTATGGAACAGCGTGGACTGTGTAGTAACACAAACATAGGCACAGACACATGCATACAAACACATGATAACATACACACTATGCACACATATACATGGATTTTGCATTGTAGATATGTGGTAGTGGAGTATGGGCCTGAGGGCACACACTTGGTGTGTTGTGAATTCTGTAATGATTGTTTTTAAAATTGTACAACTGCCCTAATTTTGCCGGACCCCAGGAAGAGTAGCTGCTGCCTTGGCAGCATGGGGATCCAAAATAAATACATATACAAATAACCCCTAGAGTCTATTGACTTGGTTACAGTACTGGTTGAATGATGGTTAACTGACAGATGGCAGCAATTTTCTGATATCTCTAACATTTAATGTGAATGTTTCACTCCTCTAAAACAGACCTGTGTGTGGAGATATATCTCTCTCCTGTCTGGCAAGAGAAACCGATTCTGACGATTAGAGCAGTTTCCCACAACCTGCCTGCCTAATGAATAGAACGGAATGGGGATATATCTGTCTGTCACTGAACTTAATCATCATAATAACAGGAAAGTCCAACCCAGAGCCAGAAAGTATCACCTAAGTTCATGATCTCACCGCAGTGTCGAGCCTGTTTGACTACTTGATGGAGCAGAAAAATGCTTGGCATTGCTTTTAGGGGGTAATATTTACATCGGACCAAAGATTTTTAAATGTTGTCATCAGCACAAAGTTCAACAACGGCCCCAATAGATGCTACATATTAGTCCAAATCTAGAAGGGGTAATAGACATGCATTATTTATCTCTATTAAAAGCAGACTAAGAGAGCAGTACACTGATTCACAACATGTTAACAGATTGCAAAGGAATACCTTACCCATACAAGAACAATACACAACAGAGACAAATGAAAAGAGAATAATGAAAGAGACAAATTAAATTGTTTCAAAAGCACCGCGTCTTCCCTTCAAAGAAAATAGTTTTTAGGCTTGATAATGTTACACTATCAGCGAAACTATCAAAATGATCAAACATTGAGGTATGAAAGATACATGATTTTCTTTCTTTCTTTCTTTCTTTTTTTCTTGGTCAATTTTTTGGGGAAGCCTGGCTTCCCTTGGCATCCATGAATACACACCACTGATAGGAATTTTAAAAAGACATACACTAAACAAAATAACAATTACATTAATATACCAGAGGAATTCGAAATTCACATTTGTTTATATTTTTCATTTGACCAAATTAGTCTTATTGAGATAAAAAAAAGATATATATATTTTTTAAGAGTGACCTGGCCAAAATAGCAGCACATAAGGTTTCATACAGAGACACATTTACAACATAAAACACCAATCACAACCATATAAAAACATCAACATACACATTGATCAGACAAGATGCTTTGATTGGGGTGTAGTGCATCTACAGGTAGGTGTCAACACATTGACTGCCCCCCCTTCCCCAACTTCATTGTTCAGGTCAACAAGATACAATCATGTGAGATTACACGATAGTTCTCATTGGTCTGCTGGACAACACAAGAACATTTTTTATTCAAATGATTATATTTTAGAATCAGTCTCCCCATCTTTAGTTGTTTCTGACACAGAATTTGCAGAACTATGAAACCATGTCAGTTTTATTTTGTGTGTCTTCTCTTGTGTTGAAATGTCGTTTTTTTTAGTTCAGGTCAAGGTAGCAATTTTCGTCTATAAACTTCTATAGACTTTCATCCTATAATCGTTTGTTCCGTACACTTGAACTTGACTGAACTGACTGTTAAACACTCTAACCACTAGCATACATGCATCCCCTTTTTAAACAATCAGCATTCAGAATTAGACCCACCTGTTGCATTGTTAACCGCTAAGCCACAATGGGGTGTGGTATATTGCAAATACACTACGGCTAAGGGCTGTTGTTGAGCATGACTCAAATGCGGTTTGCCTGGATACGGCCCTTAGCCGTGGTATATTGGCTATATATCACAAACCCCTGAGGTGCCTTATTGCTATTATAAACTGGTTACCAACGTAATTAGAGCAGTAAGATAAATGTTTTGTCATAACCGTGGTATTCGGTATGATAGTCCACAGCTGTCAGCCAATCAGCATTCAGGGCTTGAACCACCAAGTTTATAATCATAAATTAACAATGCGAACAACAAAGTGGATGTGCGTTTGATGAAGGTTACTATGGAGTGTCCCAGTGACCTTTTGGCCTTCATACCATGTGGGTGTATAGCGGACTTTAAAAAAAAAAGATCATTATGAATATTCTACAGGACAACGTCACAAGAGATACAATCCTGTAGGTTTTCACTCAAACCCCAGTTGTAACTAACCTGATTTATCTTATAAACCAGTGAATTATTAGAATCAGGTGTGCTAGATTAGGGTTGGAATAAAAAGCTACAGGATGGTAGCTCTCCAGGAACAGGGTTCTTATAATGAGACTATGGTGCATTGTTTTATGGAGAATAGTTGTGTGTTGATTGGTTTGATGAATAAGTTCTGTTAGCAAGACTAATTGAGCCCATCATTTGGTTTCAAGGTTTTACTGCTAACCTACAAAGCATTACATGGGCTTGCTCCTACCAATCTTTCCGATTTGGTCCTGCCGTACATACCTACACGTACGCTACGGTCACAAGACGCAGGCCTCCTAACTGTCCCTAGAATTGATAAACAAACCGTTGGACGTGGGACTTTCTATTATAGAGCTCCATTTTTAGGGAATTGTCTGCCTACCAATGTGAGAGACGCAGACTCGTTCTCAACCTTTAATCTCTCTAGGTACGTGGGACGATAGCGTCCCACCTCATCAACAGCCAGTGAAACTGCAGGGCGCCAAATTCAAAACAACAGAAATCCCATAATTAAAATTCCTCAAACATACATGCATTTTAAAGATAAACTTGTTGTAAATACAGCCTGTTGGGGAATAATCAGAATTAGTTGGTAACATAGGTAAGATGTTTTATATTCATCATATGTTTGTAACTTACTTCTCATCAGAATGTGTTTGTGTAATACTGTGGCGGGGTTGCAGTATCTGTTCTCTTTCAAGACTACGTTATTTGGGCCGGAGAGAGGGGAGAGGTCAAGCGTGTATCTCTTGGCTCCACAATGTCTGTGTGCCAGTCAATGTGTCTCTGTGATCTTGTCAAGGAGGTGGATTTGATATATGCCTGTTGATATAAGGATTTGTTTATGGTTCTGAGTTTGAGAAAAGCACATAGTTTAGGAGACAAAGCTGAATGATAAATTATGCCGATGCTGTCTGGCTATGTGTGTCTTTGCTATAAAGGATCTCAGTTGCAATGTGTAAGGGACTCTCGGAGAATTCATTGATAGACACTGAATTGATCTGAGAGTCACAGGGTTGTGATGGAGCTCATATAATTAAAGATGGACTTTGTGATAACTAACTCTGACTTGTGTGTGGTTTGCTCTCATGATTGGGTAAATACAGGAAATTTCCACGACAAGCCACAGTGTCCGATTTCAAAAAGGTTTTTACGACGAAAGCAAACCAAACGATTATGTTAGGTCACCACCAACTCACAGAAAAACTCACCCAATTTTCCAGCCAAAAAGAGGAGTCACAAAAAGCAGAAATATTGATAAAATTAATCACTTACCTTTGATGATCTTCATCAGAATGCACTCCCAGGAATCCCAGTTCCACAATAAATGTTTGTTTTATTCGATAATGTCCATCATTTATGTCCAAATACCTCCTCGTTGTTCGCGCGTTCAGTACACAATCCAAACTCACAACGCGTGTGCAAATCCAGCGGAAAGAACAGACGAAAAGTCCAAAAAGTGATATTACTCTCCGTAGAAACATGTCAAACGAAGTATAGATTCAATCTTTAGGATGTTTTTAACATAAATCTTCAATAATGTTTCAACCGGAGAATTCCTTTGTCTTTAGAATTGCAATGGAACAGAGCTCGCTCTCACGTGAACGCGTGAGACTGAGCTCGTGGCTCTCTGGCAGACCTCTGACTCAATCCCCTCTCATTCCCCACCCCACTTCACAGTAGAAGCATCAAAGAAGGTTCTAAAGACTGTTGACATCTAGTGGAAGCCTTAGGAAGTGCAATATGACCCCATAGACACTGTTTATTCGATAGGCCAAGAGATGAAAAACTACAAACCTCAGATTTCCCACTTCCTGGTTGGATTTTTTTCTCAGGTTTTTGCCTGCCATATGAGTTCTGTTATACTCACAGACATCATTCAAACAGTTTTAGAAACGTCAGAGTGTTTTCTATCCAAATCTACTAATTATATGCATATTCTAGCTTTTATGGCTGAGTAGCAGGCAGTTTAATTTGAGCATGCTTTTCAACCAAAATTTCCAATGTTGCCCCTACCCTAGAGAAGTTAAGTATTTTTTGAAGACTCATCTCTTCAGTAGGTCCTATTATTGAGTATAGTCTGGCCCAGGAGTGTGAAGGTGAACGGAAAGGCACTGAAGCAACGAACCGCCCTTGCTGTCTCTGCCTGGCTGGTTCCTCTCCCTCCACTGGGATTCTCTGCCTCTAACCCTATTACAGGGGCTGAGTTACTGGCTTACTGCTGCTCTTCCATGCCATCCCTAGGAAGGGTGCGTGACTTGAGTGGGTTGAGTCACTGATGTGATCTTCCTGTCTGGGTTGGCGCCCCCCTTGGGTTGTGCCAATCTTTGTGGGCTATACTCGGCCTTGTCTCAGGATGGTGGTTGAAGATATCCCTCTAGTGGTTGAAGATATCCCTCTAGTGATGTGGGGCTGTGCTTTGGCAAAATGGGTAGGGTTATATCCTGCCTGTTTGGCCCTGTCCGGGGGTATCGTCGGACTGGGCCACATTGTTTCCCGATCCCTCCGGTCTCAGCCTCCAGTATTTATGCTGCAGTAGTTTATGTGTCGAGGGGCTAGGGTCAGTCTGTTATATCTGGAGTGTTTCTCCTTTTTAATCCGGTGTCCTGTGTGAATTTAAGTATGCTCTCTTCTAATTCTTTCTTTCTCTCTCTCTGAGGACCTGAGCCTAGGACCATGCCTCAGGACTACCTGGCCTGATGACTCCTTGCTGTCCCCAGTCCACCTGGCCGTGCTGCTGCTCCAGTTTCAAATGCTCTGCTTGCGGATATGGAACCCTGGACTGTTCACCAGATGTACTACCTGTCCCAGATCTGCTGTTTTCAACTCTCTAGAGACAGCAGGAGCGGTAGAGATACTCTGAATGATCGTCTATGAAAAGCCAACTGACATTTACTCCTGAGGTGCTGAACTGTTGCACTCTCGACAACCACTGTGATTATTATTATTTGACCCTGCTGGTCATCTATGAACATTTGAACATCTTGGCCATGTTCTGTTGTAATCTCCACCCGGCACAGACAGAAGAGGACTGGTTCCTCTCTAGGTTTCTTCCTAGGTTTTGGCCTTTCTAGGGAGATTTTCCTAGCCACCGTGCTTCTACATCTGCATTGCTTGCTGTTTTTATGGTTTTAGGCTGGGTTTCTGTACAGCACTTTGAGATATCAGCTGATGTAAGAAGGACTTTATAAATACATGTTGTCATAACAAGAAAAAAGCATCAATGTATACCATTATGCATATTATTAACTAATTATAAACTCATCGGCCAGTTTATTAGGCTTCCCCATCTAGTCCCGGGTTGGAGCCCCTTTGCCTCCACAACAGCCTGACTTCTTTGGGGCATGGATTCTACAAGTCGGAGACATTCCACAGGGATGTTGGTCCATGCTGACGCAACAGTATCACACATTTGCTGCAGATTGGACAGAGGTACTCCACCAACACCAGCCTGTACCGTTGACACCAGACAGGATGGGTCCATGGACTCATGCTGCTTACGATAGTGTAATGTTAGAATATGAAAAATAAAATAGTCACCTTTAGTCTTGTTAGTCAACTCTGATGATGAGTCTGTAGCTGCTCTTCCATTTGAGATGAGAATGAGTTATGATTATACCTCCACGTATGTATATTCTTAAAGTATGTACTATTGCACCCTGCCTCGTAAGCCCTCCTATCTGTAGATGTACAGTACCTACAAGATACCCAAAACAATATTTTTAACTGTCTTACATGAACCATGTACTGGTTTGACATCTTTTGGCAGGATTATTTTAGCCAACCCCAGTTAAACTTATTGGCCAACTAGTCTCAAGAAAAACATGACATTCAGCATCTGACAACACATTATTTAGTCATTATCTAGTCATCAATCAAAGAAGAAGACTTCAATTTCACCTGGTTGTTCGCTATAAAAACACATGTACCAGGAACTGCCATTACTTCCGCGTGATGTCACGCATGTTTTCTTCTAAAGACAGGTGTAGAGGAGGCAGACAGAAACAGTCATACACTGTTATAATGATCATAGGTCCACAAGTGACTTGGTTGCAAAACTGGTTGAATGATGGTTAATTGACAGATGGCAGCAATTTTCTGATATCTCTAGCATTTAATGTCAATGTTTCACTCCTCTAAAACAGTCCAGTGTGTGGAGATATATCTCTCTCCTGTCTGGCAAGAGAAACAGATTCTGACGATTACAACAGTTTCCCACAACCTGCCTGCCTAATGAATAGAATGGAATGGGGATATATCTGTCTGTCACTGAACTTAATCATCATAATAACAGGAAAGTCCAACCCAGAGCCAGAAAGTATCACCTAAATTCATGATCTCACCGCAGTGTCGAGCCTGTTTGACTACTCTATGGAGCAGAAAAATGCTTGGCATTGCTTTTAGGGGGTAATATTTAGATCGGGCCCAAAAAAACTGTAATTTTGTCATTGATACAAAGCTCAACAAAGGCCCCAATAGATGCTGCAAATTAGTCCAAATTCAGGAGGAGTATAAGACACAAACTCAGCAAAAAAGAAACGTCCCTTTTTCAGGACCCTGTATTTCAAAGATAATTGGTAAAATCCAAATAACTTCACTGATCTTCGTTGTAAAGTGTTTAACACTTTTCCCCATGCTTGTTCCATGAACCATAAACAATTAATGAACATTCACCTGTGGAACCGTTGTTAAGACACTAACAGCTTACAGACGGTAGGCAATTAAGGTCACAGTTATGAAAACTTAGGACACTAAATAGGCCTTTCTACTGACTCTGAAAAACACCAAAAGAAAGATGCCCAGGGTCCCTACTCATCTGCGTGAACGTGCCTTAGGCATGCTGCAAGGAGGCATGAGGACTGCAGATGCTTGGGGCCAGGGCAATAAATTGCAATGTCCAAACTGTAAGACGCCTAAGACAGCACTACAGGGGAAACAGGACGGACAGCTGATCATCCTCGCAATGGCAGACCACGTATCACCGGCAACAATGTTGCCTTTCGGAACAACTCCACCGTCATTGGACCAGACAGGACTGGAAAAAAGTGTTTTTGTCTAACCAGGTTTTATGGTCGGATTCGCGTCGAAAGAATGAGCGTTACACCGAGGCCTCTACTCCGGAGCGGGATCTATTTGGAGGTGGAGGGTCCGTCATGGTCTGGGGCGGTGTGTCACTGCATCATCGGACTGAGCTTGTTGTCATTGCAGACAATCTCAATGCTGTGCGTTGCAGGAAGACATCCTCCTCCCTCATGTGGTACCCATTCTGCAGGCTCATCCTGATCCCTCATCCTCATCCCTCCAGCATGACAATGCCACCAGCCATACTGCTCATTCTGTGCGTGATTTCCTGCAAGACAGGAATGTCAGTGTTCTGACATGGCCAGGAAAGAACCCACATCTCAATCCCATTGAGCAATTCTGGGACCTGTTGGATCGGAGGGTGAGGACTGGGGACATTCCCCCCAGAAATGTCCAGGAACTTACAGGTGCCTTGGTGGAAGAGTGGGGTAACATCTCACAGCAAGAACTGGCAAATCTGGTGCAGTCCATGAGGAGGAGATGCACTGCAGTACTTAACGCAGCTGGTGGCTACACCAGATACTGACAGTTGCTTTTGATTTTGACTCCCCAATATCCAGGGACACATTATTCCATTTCTGTTAGTCACATGTCTGTGGAACTTGTTCTGTTTATGTCTCAGTTGTTGAATCGTGTTATGTTCATACAAATATTTACACATGTTAAGTTTGCTGAAAATAAATGCAGTTGACAGTGAGAGGACGTTTTTTTTTGATGAGTTTACATTATTTATCATTATTATTAATAAAGGGAGGGGGAGACACACTTAGAAACCTTGCCTTAAACATAATGATTTAAAACACACACACACACACACACACACACTTTCTCAAACACACACAAACAGACACACACACACACACACACACACACACACACACACACACACACACACACACACACACACACACACACACACACACACACACACACACACACACACACACACACACACACACACACACACACACACACACACACACACACACACACACACACACACACACACACACACACACACACACACAGGAATGAGGATATGCTAAAAAATCTGTCACACAAAACTTTGAACAACAATCAGAACTATGAAACTTGAGATCAGGTCATGGTAGCTATATTCGTCTATAGACTTCTATAGTCTTTCATCCTATAATCGTCTGTTCCATGCACTTGAACTGGACTGAACAGACTGTAAAATGTGTGCATATATTTCTCTTGTATACAGGGGTGAGAGGATTTGCCAGGTCTCTGAGAATGGTTTTGAACATCCAGTTTGGTCTGAAGACATTGAGTTAATTACTTCCTTTGGTGTTGGCTGCTTTTTCAGCCCTTCAATGCTTCTTCCTAATGGCTGACTTGTTCTGTTTGAGAACCGGACGTGGAGGAAGGAAGAGGAAATAAAAGTCATTCCAGACCCATCCTTTCTCTCCATCCTCCTCTCTTCTATATCAGCTGCTCCAGAGACCATAAAAGACCTTCTGCTCGTGATAAAAAATATAATTCTACTAGTTTAATTTTCTTTTTCAATCATCCAGGCTGTATCACAACAGGTCGTGATTGGGAGTCCCATTCCCATAGTGCGGCACTCAATTGGCCCAGCGTTGTCCTGGTTTGGCCGGTGTAGGCCGTCATTGTAAATAGGAATTTGTTCATAACTGGCTTGCCTAGTTAAACAAAGGTTCAATAAAAATTTAAAAAATGCTCTAAAAACATAATTGTTCCACTCCAAAGACATGATTATAGTTTCCATGGTTGAGAAGTGCAAGATGTGCACGTACATGTACTCTGTGACACCCCTTCCCTCTGTTGTCGCAAATCACACGTCATTAAAATGCAAGTTCATTGCCTTACATACAAGTATAGCCTTATACCAACACATGGAAAGTAAGATCTAATGTCAACAATGCAAGCATCATGAAACATATCATTGTTTAATTGTGGAGAAGGATAATAAACTAAATGTATCATGCGTTTTTTAGCAGAAATGCCTTCTCAAACATGTGAACTTTCATGTGCCTTAATAACAAACTTGTATGCCATCTGTAAATACGAATTCAATTGTTAAATTACGAGCCTAGTTGGTTTAGTCACAGAAAAAGACAGCAATGTTCCTGCAAGCTGCTGAGATGATGAGTAGGCTGGACATGCCGAGAGATGAGTTTGGATTGGTCTGCCATACATTTAAATAAAAATGATCTCACCTTTACTAAACCAGGTAGGCTAGTTGCGACCTGACCAAGATAAAGCAAAGCAGAGCGTGTTGTTGTATGTGTCAAACTGCTTTGCTTTATCTTGGAATAAACAAACATACAGTCAATAAAAAAAGTATATATACAGTGTGTGCAAATGAGGTAAGATAAGGGAGGTAAAGGCAATAAAATAGGCCATAGTGTAACAGTATAGCTTCCTTCCCTCTCCTCGCCCCAACCTGGGCTCGAACCAGGGACCCTCTGCACACATCAACAACAGCCACCCTCGAAGCATCGTTACCCATCGCTCCACAAAAGCCACGGCCCTTGCAGAGCAAGGGGAACAACTACTTCAAGGTCTCAGAGCGAGTGACGTCACCGATTGAAACGCTGTTAGCGCGCACCACACTAACTAGCTAGCCATTTCACATTGGTTACACTAGCAGCGAGGTAATTACAATATAGCAATTAAACACAGGAGTGATAGATGTGCAGAAGATGAATGTGCAACTATACTGGGGTGCAAAGGAGCTAAATAAATAAATACAATATGCGGATGAGATAGTTGGATGGGCTATTTACAGATGGGCTATGTGCAGGTGCAATGATCTGTGAGCTGCTCTGACAGCTGGTGCTTGAAGTTAGTGAGGGAGATATGAGTCTCCAGCTTCAGCGATTTTTGCAGTTCGTTCCAGTTATTGGCAGCAGAGATCTGGAAGGAGAGGCGGGACAAAAAGGAATTGGCTTTTGGGGGTGACCAGTGAAATATACCTTCTGGAGCGCGTGCTATGGTTGGGTGCTATAGCGTGCTATGGTGACCACTGAACTGAGATAAGGCGCGGCTTTACCTAGCAAAGACTTGTAGATGACCTGGAGCCAGTGGGTTTGGCGACGAGTACGAAGCGAGGGCCAGCCAACGAGAGCGTACAGTTTGCAGTGGTGGGTAGTATATGGGGCTTGGGTGACAAAACGGATTGCACTGTGATAGACTGCATCCAATTTGTTGAGTAGAGTGTTGGAGGCTATTTTGTAAATGACATCGCCGAAGTCGAGCATCGGTAGGATAGTCAGTTTTAGGAGGGTATGTTTGGCAGCATGAGTGAAGGATGCTTTGTTGTGAAATAGGAAGCCAGTTCTAGATTACATTTTGGATTGGAGATGCTTAATGCGGGTCTGGAAGGAGAGTTTACAGTCTAACCAGACATCTAGGTATTTGTAGTTGTCCACATGTTCTAGGTCAGAACAGACCAGAGTAGTGATGCTGGATGGGCGGGCAGGTACGGGCAGCAATCGGTTGAAGAGCATGCATTTTGTTTTACTTGCATTAAGAGCAATTGAAGGCCATGGTAGGAGAGTTGACAGAGTCAACAGAGTCGAAAGCCTTGATGAAGACGGCTGCACAGTACTGTCTTTTATCGATGGTGGTTATGATATCATTTAGGACCTTGAGCGTGGCTGAGGTGCACCCATGACCAGCTCGGAAACCAGATTATATAGTGGAGAAGGTACGGTGGGATTAGAAATGGTCGGTGATCTGTTTATTAATTTGGCTTTCAAAGATTTTAGAAGGGAAGGATGGATATTGGTGTATAACAGTTTGGGTCTAGATTGTCTCCCAATTTGAAGAGGGGGATGACCGCAGCAGCTTTCCAATCTTTGGGGATCTCAGACAATATGAAAGTGAGGTTGCAACAATTTGGGCAGATAATTTTAGAAAGAGAGGTTCCAGAATGTCTATCCCAGCTGATTTGTATGGGTCCAGATTTTGCAGCTCTTTCAGAACATCAGCTATCTGGATTTGGGTGAAGAAGAAATGGGGAGGCTTGGGCGAGTTGCTGTGGGGGGGGGTGCAGGGAAATTGACCGGGGTAGGGGTAGCCAGATGGAAAGCATGGCCAGCTGTAGAAAAATGCTTACTTGGGGAGGAGGCCTCTAATGTTAACATGCATGAAACCAAGGCTTTTAAGTCAACAAATGAATGCCCCTGGGGAATGGGAGTGGAGCTAGGCACTGCTGGGCCTGGATTAACCTCTACATCACCAGAGGAACAGTACGTTCGAAACAGTGAGTAAAAGGAGCAGGTTTCTGGGTGCGATTGAATAGATTCAAGGCATAATGAATAGATGAATAGATTCAAGGCATAATGTACAGACAAAGGTATGGTAGGATTTGAATAAAGTGGAGGTAAACCTAGGCATAGAGTGATGATGAGAGTGGTGTGGGGGCTGTGCTTTGGCAAAGTGGGTGGGGTTATATCCTTCCTGTTTGGCCCTGTCCGGGGGTGTCCTCGGATGGGGCCACAGTGTCTCCTGACCCCTCCTGTCTCAGCCTTCAGTATTTATGCTGCAGTAGGTTATGTGTCGGGGGGCTAGGGTCAGTTTGTTATATCTGGAGTACTTCTCCTGTCCTATTCGGTGTCCTGTGTGAATTTAAGTGTGCTCTCTCTAATTCTCTATTTCTCTCTTTCATTCTCTCTCTCGGAGGACATGAGCCCTAGGACCATGATTCAGGACTACCTGACATGATGACTCCTTGCTGTCCCCAGTCCACCTGGCCGTGCTGCTGCTCCAGTTTCAACTGTTCTGCCTTATTATTATTTGACCATGCTGGTCATTTATGAACATTTGAACATCTTGGCCATGTTCTGTTATAATCTCCACCCGGCACAGCCAGAAGAGGACTGGCCACCCCACATAGCCTGGTTCCTCTCTAGGTTTCTTCCTAGGTTTTGGCCTTTCTAGGGAGTTTTTCCTAGCCACCGTGCTTCTACACCTGCATTGCTTGCTGTTTGGGGTTTTAGGCTGGGTTTCTGTACAGCACTTTGAGATATCAGCTGATGTACGAAGGGCTATATAAATACATTTGATTTGATTTGATTTGAGAGAGATATTGTCTCTTTAAACATAACTTAAACCAGGTGATGTCACCGCATGTGTGGGAGGTGGAACTGAAGGGTTAGCTAAGGCATATTGAGCAGGGCTAGAGGTTCTACAGTGAAATAAGACAATCATCACTAACCAGAACAGGAATGGACAAGGCATAATGTCATTAGGGAGAGACATGCGTAGCCAAGTGATCATAGGGGTCCACTGGCTGGAGACACGGTGATTCAGACAGCTAGCGGGCTGTGGCTAGCAAGCTAGCACAAGGGCCTTAGAGGTACGTTGTAGCCTCCTCGCGCGGTAACATTGGCAGCCGTGATGGATTAGTAGGGTACCGTTTAGTAAAGGTGCCTGGTCCAATTGGGAAATAGGTATAGTGGCCCAAGGAATTGGCCGATGGACCTATTTTGCGAACAGTCCGATATTCGCTAGCAGCTAGCGGGCCACAGCTAGCAGGCTAGCATATGAGCATTCAGCGGACATTGCGACGGAGGGGCCTGTTGCAAAAAGAACACTCTGCAGATTATGTCGGAGGTCAAGACGTGATGGATTAGCAGGGCTTCGTGTAGTAAAAGAGGTCCAGGACAATTGACAAAAATAGGTATTGTAGCCCAAGGAGTAGAGCACACATCTGTCTATTTGAGCTGGTCAGTATGTGTTGGTAAAATGCATAAGTGTTGCTCTCCACTTTCTGGATTTCGAGTATGATAGCTAAGGAGGTGGAGAAACACTTAATTGAGTTCAGTGAATTGAAGTTCACTGAACTGAATTGAAGTTCAGTTTATAAACATTGAGAACAAAATGATCTTAACAGCTGATCAGGCCGTTGATTGTGGCCTGTGGAATGTTGACCCACTCCTCTTCAATGGCTGTGCAAAGTTGCTGGATATTGGTGAGAAGTGGAGCATGCTTTTGTACACGCTGGTCCAGAGCATTCCAAACATGCTCAATGGGGGACATGTCTGGTGAGTATGCAGGTCATGGAAGAACTGGAACATTTTGAGCTTCCAAGAATTGTGTACAGATCCTTGTGACATTATCATGCTGAAACATTTTTTTATTTATTTTTTTTATTTTTTATTTCACCTTTATTTAACCAGGTAGGCTAGTTGAGAACAAGTTCTCATTTGCAACTGCGACCTGGCCAAGATAAAGCATAGCAGTGTGAACAGACAACACAGAGTTACACATGGAGTAAGCAATTAACAAGTCAATAACACAGTAGAAATAAAATGGGCAGTCTATATACAATGTGTGCAAAAGGCATGAGGAGGTAGGCGAATAATACAGTTTTGCAGATTAACACTGGGGTGATAAAAGATCAGATGGTCATGTACAGGTAGAGATATTGGTGTGCAAAAGAGCAGAAAAGTAAATAAATAAATAAATAAAATTTAAAAAAAACAGTATAAAAACAGTATGGGGATGAGGTAGGTGAAAATGGGTGGGCTATTTACCAATAGACTATGTACAGCTGCAGCGATCGGTTAGCTGCTCGGATAGCTGATGTTTGAAGTTGGTGAGGGAGATAAAAGTCTCCAACTTCAGCGATTTTTGCAGTTCATTCCAGTCACAGGCAGCAGAGTACTGGTTGTGCAAAGGCGGCCAAATGAGGTGTTGGCTTTAGGATGATCAGTGAGATACACCTGCTGGAGCGTGTGCTACGGATGGGTGTTGCCATCGTGACCAGTGAACTGAGATAAGGCGGAGCTTTACCTAGCATGGACTTGTAGATGACCTGAGCCAGTGGGTCTGGACTAATATGTAGCGAGGGCCAGCCGACTAGAGCATACAAGTCGCAGTGGTGGGTGGTATAAGGTGCTTTGGTGACAAAACGGATGGCACTATGATAGACTGCATCCAGTTTGCTGAGTAGAGTGTTGGAAGCCATTTTGTAGATGACATCGCCGAAATCGAGGATCGGTAGGATAGTCAGTTTTACTAGGTAAGCTTGCGGCGTGAGTGAAGGAGGCTTTGTTGCGGAATAGAAAGCCGACTTTGATTTGATTTTCGATTGGAGATGTTTGATGTGAGTCTGGAAGGAGAGTTTGCAGTCTAGCCAGACACCTAGGTACTTATAGATGTCCACATATTCAAGGTCGGAACCATCCAGGGTGGTGATGCTAGTCGGGCATGCGGGTGCAGGCAGCGATCGGTTGAAAAGCATGCATTTGGTTTTACTCGCGTTTAAGAGCAGTTGGAGGCCACGGAAGGAGTGCTGTATGGCATTGAAGCTCGTTTGAGGTTAGATAGCACAGTGTCCAATGACGGGCCGAAAGTATATAGAATGGTGTCGTCTGCGTAGAGGTGGATCAGGGAATATAACCCGCAGCAAGAGCAACATCATTGATATATACAGAGAAAAGAGTCGGCCCGAGAATTGAACCCTGTGGCACCCCCATAGAGACTGCCAGAGGACCGGACAGCATGCCCTCCGATTTGACACACTGAACTCTGTCTGCAAAGTAATTGGTGAACCAGGCAAGGCAGTCATCCGAGAAACCGAGGCTATTGAGTCTGCCGATAAGAATATGGTGATTGACAGAGTCGAAAGCCTTGGCGAGGTCGATGAAGACGGCTGCACAGTACTGTCTTTTATCGATGGCGGTTATGATATCGTTTAGTACCTTGAGCGTGGCTGAGGTGCACCCATGACCGGCTCGAAACCAGATTGCACAGCGGAGAAGGTACGGTGGGATTCGAGATGGTCAGTGACCTGTTTGTTGACTTGGCTTTCAAGACCTTAGATAGGCAGGGCAGGATGGATATAGGTCTATAGCAGTTTGGGTCCAGGGTGTCTCCCTTTGAAGAGGGGGATGACTGCGGCAGCTTTCAATCCTTGGGGATCTCAGACGATATGAAAGAGAGGTTGAACAGGCTGGTAATAGGGGCTAGACAATGGCGGCAGATAGTTTCAGAAATAGAGGGTCCAGATTGTCAAGCCCAGCTGATTTGTACGGGTCCAGGTTTTGCAGCTCTTTCAGAACATCTGCTATCTGGATTTGGGTAAAGGAGAACCTGGAGAGGCTTGGGCGAGGAGCTGCTGGGGGGGCGGAGCTGTTGGCCGAGGTTGGAAGCCAGGCGGAAGGCATGGCCAGCCGTTGAGAAGTGCTTATTGAAGCTGATAATCGTGGATTTATCGGTGGAGACCGTGTTACCTAGCCTCAGTGCAGTGGGCAGCTGGGAGGAGGTACTCTTGTTCTCCATGGACTTCACAGTGTCCCAGAACTTTTGGAGTTGGAGCTACAGGATGCAAACTTCTGCCTGAAGAAGCTGGCCTTAGCTTTCCTGACTGACTGCGTGTATTGGTTCCTGACTTCCCTGAACAGTTGCATATCACGGGGCTATCAAATGCTAATTGCAGTCCGCCACAGGATGTTTTTGTGCTGGTCGAGGGCAGTCAGGTCTGGAGTGAACCAAGGGCTGTATCTGTTCTTGGTTCTGCATTTTTGAACGGAGCATGCTTATCTAAAATGGTGAGGAAGTTACTTTTAAAGAATGACCAGGCATCCTCAACTGACGGGATGAGGTCAATGTCCTTCCAGGATACCCGGCCAGGTCGATTAGAAAGGCCTGCTATCAGAAGTGTTTTAGGGAGCGCTTGACAGTGATGAGGGGTGGTATTGACTGCCCCGTGGCGGATACAGGCAATGAGGCAGTGATCGCTGAGATCCTGGTTGAAGACAGCGGAGGTGTATTTGGAGGGCCAGTTGGTCAGGATGACGTCTATGAGAGTGCCCTTGTTTACAGAGTTAAGGTTGTACCTGGTGGGTTCCTTGATGATTTGAGGGAGATTGAGGGCATCTAGCTTACATTGTAGGACTGCCGGGGTGTTAAGCATATCCCAGTTTAGGTCACCTAACAGAACAAACTCTGAAGCTAGATGGGGGCGATCAATTCACAAATGGTGTCCAGGGCACAGCTGGGAGCTGAGGGTGGTCTAGCAGGCTGGCAACAGTGAGAGACTTATTTCTGGAGAGGGTAATTTTCAAAATTAGTAGTTCGAACTGTTTGGGTATGGACCTGGAAAGTATGACATTACTTTGCAGGCTATCTCTGCAGTAGACTGCAACTCCGCCCCCTTTGGTAGTTCTATCTTGACGGAAGATGTTATAGTTGGGTATGGAAATCTCTGAATTTTTGGTGGCCTTCCTGAGCCAGGATTCAGACACGGCAAGGACATCAGGGTTAGCAGAGTGTGCTAAAGCAGTGAGTAAAACAAACTTAGGGAGGAGGCTTCTGATGTTGACATGCATAAAACCAAGGCTTTTTCGATCACAGAAGTCAACAAATGAGGGTACCTGGGGACATGCAGGGCCTGGGTTTACCTCCACATCACCCGCGGAACAGAGAAGGAGTAGTATGAGGGTGCGGCTAAAGGCTATCAAAACTGGTCGCCAGACTGGGGGCAGAGGATAAGAGGAGCAGGTTTCTGGGCATGGTAGAATATATTCAGGGCATAATGCACAGACAGGGGTAATGGTAGGGGTCGGGTATACTGGAGGTAAGCCCAGGCACTGGGTGATGATGAGACAGGTTGAATCTCTGGACATGCTGGTTGTAATGGGTGAGGTCACCTCATGTGTGGGAGGTGGGACAAAGGAGGTAACAGGGGTATGCAGAGTGGGTCTAGGGGCTCCATTGTGAACTAAAACAATTATAACTAACCTGAACAACAGTATACAAGGCATATTGACATCTGAGAGAGACATACAGCGAGGCATACAGTAATCACAGGTGTTGAATTTGGAAAGCTAGCTAAAAACAGTAGGCGAGGCTAATCCGCTAGCACAACAAACAGCAGGTAAAATGCGTTGACTAGGCAACGGGGCCGACAGGTAAGACAAACAAGCAGAAAGGAGTACGTGATTAATGGACAGTCCAGCCGTCAGCTATGTAGCCAAGAGATCAGTGTCCAGGGGGCAGCGGTGGATGGGCAGGGGGCTGGCGAGTGTTATCCAGGTTTTTTTTTTTTTTTTTTTTTTAAACTAACAATGACTAACTAGCTTGTAGCTAAGCTGGTTAGACCTGGAGGTTCTTGAGTGTGTCATAAAAATAAGAGTAAAAGTAACAGCGATTCCGTATCACATTGGGTGAGGCAGGTTTCGGAAGGTATAAACAAATTAAAAATCAAAAAGAGATAGAAAGTAAATGGGGTCAGAGAGTGATTGGGACGCGGTGGTACAGACGGTTAGCAGGCCTGTGCTAACAAGCTAACAGTTCTAGGCCCGAGCTAGACAAGGTAGCAGTTAGCGGACCGGAGCTTGACAAGCTAGCCGTTAGCAGGCCGAATTAGCAAGCAGGGAGATAGCGAGGGCTAGAGAGTTAACCTTTGGGGGACGTCGCGATGGGGTGAGTCTGTTTATTTATTCCTCTTCATGCGGTGAGCTGGAGATACAGCGATTCAGAAAGCTCGCGGGCCTTGGCCAGCAGATGGATCTTTGGCGATGTCGCAGCGGAAAAGCCTGTTGAAACCCCTCGGACAAACTGTCGGCGGACCAGTCATGATGGATCGGCGGGGCTCCGTGTCGGCAGTAGAGGGTCAGTAGAGGGTCCAGGCCAATTGGCAAATTAGGTATTTTTGGACCTCTTCGGTAGTCGGGAGATGGGCCTCGAGGCTAGCTCCAGGCTAACTGGTGCTTGCTCTGGGACAGAGACGTTAGCCAGGAGTAGCCATCGGATTGCAGCTAGCTATTTACGATGATCCGGTATAAAGCTTCAGAGCTTCGGTAGGAATCCGGAGATGTGGTAGAGAAAAAGCAGTCTGATATGCTTTGGGTAGATGTCGCGCTGGTGTCCTAGTTAGCGTTGAAGACCGCTAGCAGTGGCTAGCTAGTAGCTAGTTAGCGGCAGCTTCTGGTGAGGGTTCCGATTCTAAAGCATAGAAAAAGCAGATCCCACCACATTGGGTGATGCGGGTTGCAGGAGAATATATTCAGCCTGTGGTTGGGAAGTGAGATTAAAATATGTACGAAATATATACGGGAGAAAAAAGAGGAAAAAAAACTATATTTACACTATACAGGACGGGACAAGACAAAACACACGTCCGACTGCTACGCCATCTTGGGATAAGGAGGTGAAGGCGGTGGATGAATGGCACGACAATGGTCCTCAGGATCTCGTCACGGTATTTCTGTGCATTCAAATTGCCACCTATAAAAATGCAATTGTGTTCGTTGTCTGCTTATTCCTGCCCATACCATAACCCCAGCGCTACCAAGGGGCACTCTAATCACAATGTTGACATCAGCAAACCGCTCACCCACACGACTCCATACGCGCTGTCTGCCATCTGGCCGGTATAGTTGAAACCCAGATTTATCTGTGAAGATCACACTTCTCCAGCGGGCCAGTGGCCATTGAAGGTGAGCATTTGCCCACATAAATCAGGTACGTTGCCAAACTGCAGTCAGGTCAAGTCCCTGGTGAGAACGACGAGCACACAGATGAGCTTCCCTGAGACGGCTTCTGACAGTTTGTGCAGAAATTATTTGGTTGTGCAAACCCACAGTTTCATCAACTCTCCGGGTGGCTGGTCTCAGACGATCCCTCAGGGGAAGAAGCCTGAAGATGTGGAGGTCCTGGACTGGTGTGGTTACATGTGGTCTGAGGTTATGAGGCCGGTTGGAAGTACTGCGAAATTCTCTGAAATGGCATTGAAGGTGGCTTATGGTAGAGAAATTAACATAATCTTCTCTGGTAACAGTGCAGGTGGACATTCCTGCAGTCAGCATCTAAGTTGCACGCTCCCTCAACTTGAAATGCCTGTGAAATGTTTTGGGAAACATGGAAAATAATATCAAATATCTAGCAACACTTTACATTAGAGTTTTTTGTTGTTGTTCAGTGTATATATAATGAAAACTTGTCAAAAACACCTACTGTACATCATTTGAAATGTTGCGCAGGTTGTGCTTTGTGATGCCTTGAGGGTCCAATACAGGGGGATACATTTACTCAGATTAGTGATTCTGGTCTGAATATACAGTAGGGAAGCAGTAGTCAAGCTAACATTTTAGGCTCTATAATAAGCTATAATGTAGCATTGTTCGTGGTTTAACAACTATAATTTAAAAAATCACACATCATTTCTTTAAGATTTGCAACCATCCCATTGCAGTATCATCCACATTACACTAAATGCAAATAGCAAAAATCCATATAATTTTTGCCCCATTTAAATCGATGTCTGTTCCTCAAATTAGCTCGGATTTACTGGGACTAAAACAATGTTTCAAGGAACCACAGACTTATTCTGTATAACAAAGACAATATATATTTTTTCCTACTTTCATTCTATCTCACCAAAACTAGTTAAGCAGCTTTGACTGTTGAACCATCCATATACTGTATAAACCCCATCTATCAAACTGTCTAATCTAGACCATCCATATACTGTATAAACCCCATCTATCAAACTGTCTAATCTAGACCATCCATATACTGTATAAACCCCATCTATCAAACTGTCTAATCTAGACCATCCATATACTGTATAAACCACATCTATCAAACTGTCTAATATAGTCTCTATAAACCCCATCTATCAAACTGTCTAATCTAGACCATCCATATACTGTATAAACCACATCTATCAAACTGTCTAATCTAGACCATCCATATACTGTATAAACCCCATCTAATCAAACTGTACTGTATAAACCCCATTTATCAAACTAGACCATCCATATACTGTATAAACCCCTATCAAATCTAATCAAACTGTCTCAAATCTAATAGACCATCCATATACTGTATAAACCACATCTATCAAACTGTCTAATATAGACCATCATATACTGTATAAACCCCATCTATCAAACTGTCTAACTATAGACCATCCATATACTGTATAAACCCCATCTATCAAACTGTCTAATCTAGACCATCCATATACTGTATAAACCCCATCTATCAAACTGTCTAATCTAGACCATCCACACAGTTAAAGCTACAGTCTATACTGATAAACCCCATCTATCAAAAGTGGTGTCCCATACCATCACTTGTTTTGGTATACAGCTGAACATTGAACAGTCTTCTAGACCAAATCTCAGACTGTAGCTTTAACTCTATCAAAACACTATGCAGCTTGTCATGCAATGTCAGTCTACTGAAGGAGAGCAGACATCCATATACTGTATAAACCCCATCTATCAGACAAAATGTTTGATGTTATGAATGGGTATGGCAGATATAAGTGGTTCCAGACATAAACCCCATGGGTGTATTATACATTACTGTCTATTGGGTGTGTTGGATAGTAGCGCTGGGAATTGCCAGTGACCTCAAACTGGATACGATATTATCTATCAAACAAATCTTACTTAGGTGCTGATATGATATGTATTATGATTACAATTTTCTAATACACGATTCTACATGTTCTATTACTGTGACTTTATTGTGATTACTGTTCCAAACATATTGCTCACCATATGTCTGTGGCAGAGAGACTAGAAATCATGAAAATAATGGAAATTGCCCCCAAAAATATGCTTTCTATTTCAAAATGAAAACGTTGAGAACAGTCTATGAAGGAAAATAAGAGTTTTAGTGCAGAGACAACCAACTAACACAAACATAATAGTTTGATATTGTTGATGCGATACTGACATGATATATCGTGGAAAATAATATCCCGATATGTAACTATCCATTTTTCCCTTCATTACTATTGGATGGGCGTTCTAACGGTCTTGCTGTTATAAATGTAGTTCCTTATTGACACCATTGAGGAAGGGTTTGTTAAGATGACAGATTAGTTTTGTAGCTTCTGGTCACTACTGTATGTATTGTCTTATCAAAAGGAATACAATGAAATATAGTGATTTAAAGATATGCTTTTTATTCAAATGTCCAGAAGCAGATGTAGCAGAAAAGGAACAACAAATAACAAATGCAGCGTGTATAAAATAGTGAAGGTGAAACACCCTGAAACGCTATTATCTCCTCATAATATTAGATTGTTCCATTAATCAAAGATATAATTAATTCTTTAAATCCAATATGATTCTTTCCTTTATTGTGATAAAATGTGAAAACAACGCATGTGGTCTGTGACCCAATTCACTGAATGAATTTGAATGTTAAGAAATATTTTTGTACTGCTTCAAGTGAGGAATCACCTCAAAAGTACTTCCAAAGTACTCAAAACATTCAAATTCATTCAGTGAAATAAAAGTGAAATAAAAAACATATAGTGAAATAAAAACAGTTCTGTCAGCGTCTGTCAAACATCCGTCCAACATATAAGGTCAGTTTCCTGGACCCAGATTACGTTTACTCCTGGACTAAAAAGCATGTCGAATGGAGAATCTCAATTGAAAGTAACTAGTCCAGGATTAGGCTTAATCTGTATCCGGTATACCATCCCAAAGAGCAAGACATGGTGTTTTTCCCCCTAATAAATAGGAGTTACTGTTTCCAGTGCTGTTTCCAGAGTACTGTTTCCAGCCCCTTCCATGTCCACCAATCCCCAGTGGGCTCCGATGGAGGTGATTCCAGCACCGTTGAAGCGACCGCTGAGGATCCTCAGCTCATTGCCCATGTTGGCTGGGTAGAAGTTGAAGGAGATTTGGTTGGGCAGGCCGGCTGACAGAGTGCGCCCCATGTTGGTGGTTAACACCAGGTAGCAGATGTAGTCTGCTGGGTTGTACTTCCCAGACACCTCAACGATGGCCTCATCATTAAACAGCTCCATCACCTGCTTTACACTCCCTTCGTTACCGAACACAGGAGACCAGGTGTTGCCGTATCTCAGCTGGAACCTAAAACAGAGGAAGCTTTTCACGTTGGTTGTGTTTTGATAAGGCACATTCAGACCGAGACAGCAGGTCGCGTCAGAGAATATCAAGGAATTACATTTTACATTGTACTCCGGGTTAGATACGATAACAATATTGTTTGGTCATAAACTGAATATGTAATAAACACAACAAAGAAAGAAAGAAAGAAAGAAAGAAAGTCTGTTGTGCAGTGTAGTTGGACTGAGTCAGTGGTGTAGTTGGATAGTGTAGTTGGACTGAGTCAGTGGTGTTTGTTGGGTAGTGTAGTTGGACTGAGTCAGTGGTGTCTGTTTGGTAGTGTAGTTGGACTGAGTCAGTGGTGTCTGTTGGGTAGTGTAGTTGGACTGAGTCAGTGGTGTTTGTTGGGTAGTGTAGTTGGACTGAGTCAGTGGTGTTTGTTGGGTAGTGTAGTTGGACTGAGTCAGTGGTGTTTGTTGGGTAGTGTAGTTGGACTGAGTCAGTGGTGTTTGTTGGGTAGTGTAGTTGGACTGAGTCAGTGGTGTTTGTTGGGTAGTGTAGTTGGACTGAGTCAGTGGTGTTTGTTGGATAGTGTAGTTGGACTGAGTCAGTGGTGTTTGTTGGGCAGTGTAGTTGGACTGAGTCAGTGGTGTTTGTTGGGTAGTGTAGTTGGACTGAGTCAGTGGTGTTTGTTGGGTAGTGTAGTTGGACTGAGTCAGTGGTGTTTGTTGGGTAGTGTAGTTGGACTGAGTCAGTGGTGTTTGTTGGATAGTGTAGTTGGACTGAGTCAGTGGTGTTTGTTGGGTAGTGTAGTTGGACTGAGTCAGTGGTGTTTGTTGGGTAGTGTAGTTGGACTGAGTCAGTGGTGTTTGTTGGATAGTGTAGTTGGACTGAGTCAGTGGTGTTTGTTGGGTAGTGTAGTTGGACTGAGTCAGTGGTGTTTGTTGGATAGTGTAGTTGGACTGAGTCAGTGGTGTTTGTTGGGCAGTGTAGTTGGACTGAGTCAGTGGTGTTTGTTGGATAGTGTAGTTGGACTGAGTCAGTGGTGTTTGTTGGGCAGTGTAGTTGGACTGAGTCAGTGGTGTTTGTTGGATAGTGTAGTTGGACTGAGTCAGTGGTGTTTGTTGGGTAGTGTAGTTGGACTGAGTCAGTGGTGTTTGTTGGGTAGTGTAGTTGGACTGAGTCAGTGGTGTCTGTTCATGGGTCAGGGTCTGCTCACCCGCTGATGTAGTTGTTGCTGTTGTAGTTGTAGTAGTAGTAGTAGTAGTAGTAGTAGTTGTTGGTCTCCCACACTCTGACTCCCGTGATGCGTCCCTCACCGTAGGAAGCAAATGGAGTGCCAAGTCCCTGACCCACCGCAGAGGAATACGAGTACGGGTCTTTGATGGCTAAAATAACATGGCCAATATGTTTACTATATATACTATATTAATAATACATATTTATATACATCATTTAATTTTTACCAACACATTTCTGAAAGATCTTTACATCATGAATAAAGTGCAGATGAATTAACTGAAGTACATTCTGCAATGATTTAATACATTAGTTTATGTCTCAAAGAAGAACTCCTAAGTCTAACTGAAAAAGACAAATTGGTGAAAGCACAAAAGCTATTATTTTATCATTATAATTCAGAATTGTATTTTCATAACTCACGCAAAGCCAAGCAGCCAGCCAAGAACATTGAGACAACCAGGATTAAGAACATTCTGCAAAAGTGAGGCATCAACACTTAAGACCTTAAATTTCAGTCAGTTTCACTCTCATTCCGTTTCACTTTAAATGGTAAAACTTGAAAAAATATAGTTAATAATGTTTTTCATAGAAGTTTGTCAAAACAAATAAGTCATTTTACCTGTCAGGTCAGTGTTTCCTAGGAGGGAAAAGAAAATAACCTTTTGAATTGTGATGTAACAAACAACAAACCATTGCTGAATGTGAAATGTTATAAAACGGCTCTATAAAGTTGAACCTCCTCTTGTTTACTACAATCACTCTTGCAGTGCTAAGCTACTGTCACATTAAAAATAATGTCAGATCATTGAATTTAAATTTAGTGGGAAAAGGGCCAAAATGTTTGTGACCAAGAACCAAGAGATAATGAGTATTAACGTTTCCCACACCAGTATTATGCATTAAAAACAAGTACACATTTTCAATTTAGTTAGTTGTGTAGTTACCCACAGTGCTATCTTGAGATGTGTGTGAAAACCTGTGAAAGCTTCTTGTCTCTCTGTCTCTGCCAGGTCCTTCTAGTCTACTGCTTCCTCTAAGAACTGCATTTATACCTGCTGAACATTCCATCAGCTCTAGATGGAAGGAGCATGACAAAGAACACCTTTAGTCAATCACTATTGAGAAGTCAGACATTGTTTACTAATTGGTCGAGCTACTTTGGGAGGGAGTATCAAGGAAGTACTATAAGGAAATAATAATTGTGTTCTTTTGAATTGTAACAAATTAATGATCTGAAATAGGGATTAAAAAAATATACAATCGAACAACCGAACAAATAAAATAATGTACCAAAATTGTATGAATGTGTGCGAAAATCGCTCAAAATCAGTCTCCCAATCTTCAGTTGTTTTATTACACCAAGAGGAACTCCTTCCCTTCAAACATTAACATGCTGAAAAAGACAAGTGGAGCTGGTCATTAACAGGATGGTTAGTTCATTGGTTTGCTCAAATACCTACAGTATTTTATTGTAGAATATTTGTTTCAGTACACGTATTTCAATTTAATTCTAGATGTGCAGACGAGATTCAACATTTTTAGCCTCCATTATTGTCCGACGTTTTCTGCAGTCTGTTACAACACTCACATCTTCATTAAATCACTGGCAACCTGTTCATGTTACTACAGGATAACAATATGATTTCATGTTCTGCATATTAACCAGATAAATATCAGTAGAAGTTACAAAGTGAGAAAATAAATAAAAGATTATATACACATTACTAAGTGAAATACCCTGAGGCACTTGTTACTACCTATCTATAAAATGTGATAGTTCAATTAACATATTGTTAGATTACTTGTTAGATATCACTGCATGGTCGGAACAAGAAGCACAAGCATTTCGCTACACTCGCATTAACATCTGCTAACCATGTGTATGTGACCAATAAAATTTGATTTGATTTGTGAGTAATACAAATACAGTGGGGCAAGAAAGTATTTAGTCAGCCACCAATTGTGCAAGTTCTCCCACTTAAAAATATGAGAGAGGCCTGTAATTTTCATCATAGGTACACATCAACTGTGTCAGACAAAATGAGAAAAAAAAATCCAGAAAATCACATTGTAGGATTTTTAATGAATGGCACCTGTTTGAACTTGGTATCAGTATAAAAGACACCTGTCCACAACCTCAAACAGTCACACTCCAAACTCCACTATGGCCAAGACCAAAGAGCTGTCAAAGGACACCAGAAACAAAATTGTGGACCTGCACCAGGCTGGGAAGACTGATTCTGCAATAGGTAAGCAGCTTGGTTTGAAGAAATCAACTGTGGGAGCAATTATTAGGAAATGGAAGACATACAAGACCACTGAAAATCTCCCTCGATCTGGGGCACCACGCAAGATCTCACCCCGTGGGGTCAAAATGATCACAAGAAAAAAATCCCAGAGCCACATGGGGGGACCTAGTGAATGACCTGCAGAGAGCTGGGACCAAAGTAACAAAGCCTACCATCAGTAACACACTACGCCACCAGGGACTCAAATCCTGCAGTGCCAGACGTGTCCCCCTGCTTAAGCCAGTACATGTCCAGGCCCGTCTGAAGTTTGCTAGAGAGCATTTGCATGATCCAGAAGAAGATTGGGAGAATGTCATATGGTCAGATGAAACCAAAATAGAACTTTTTGGTAAAAGCTCAACTCGTCGTGTTTGGAGGACAAAGAATGCTGAGTTGCATCCAAAGAACACCATACCTACTGTGAAGCATGGAGGTGGAAACATCATGCTTTGGGGCTGTTTTTCTGCAAAGGGAGCAGGACGACTGTCCGTGTAAAAGAAAGAATGAATGGGGCCATGTATCGTGAGATTTTGAGTGAAAACCTCCTTCCATCAGCAAGGGCATTGAAGATGAAACGTGGCTGGGTCTTTCAGCATGACATTGATCCCAAACACACCGCCCGGGCAATGAAGAAGTGGCTTCGTAAGAAGCATTTCAAGGTCCTGGAGTGACCTAGCCAGTCTCCAGATCTCAACCCCATAGAAAATCTTTGGAGGGAGTTGAAAGTCCGTGTTGCCCAGCCACAGCCCCAAAACATCACTGCTCTAGAGGAGATCTGCATGGAGGAATGGGCCAAAATACCAGCAACAGTGTGTGAAAACCTTGTGAAGAAAACATTTGACCTCTGTCATTGCCAACAAAGGGTATATAACAAAGTATTGAGATAAACTTTTGTTATTGACCAAATACTTATTTTCCACCATAATTTGCAATTAATTCATTAAAAATCCTACAATGTGATTTTCTGGATATTTTTTCTCATTTTGTCTCTCATAGTTGAAGTGTACCTATGATGAAAATTACAGGCCTCTCTCATCTTTTTAAGTGGGAGAACTTGCACCATTGGTGGCTGACTAAATACTTTTTGCCCCACTGTATGTAATGTAGGACCTTATTGCTAAAAAATAAAATGTCAATGTAGCAGATACCTTGACAGAGTTGATCAGGCTGTTGACTGTGGAATGTTGTCGCACTTCTTTTCAATGGCTGTGCGGAGATGCAGGATTTTGGTGGGAACTGGAACACGCTGTCATGCGCGTTGATCCGGGGCATTCCAAACATGCTCTGTGGGAGACATGTCTGGTGAGTATGCAGGGCATGGAAGAACTGGGATCCAGGAATTGTGTACAGATCCTTGCGACATGGGGCCGTGCATTATCTTGCTGGAACATGAGGTGAAGTTTGCGGATGAATGGCACCATAATGGGCCTCAGAATCTCGTCACGGTATCTATTTGCATTCAAATTGTCTTCGATAAAATGCAATTGTGTTCGTTGTCCATAGCTTATGACTGCCCATACCATAACCCCACATACACCATGGGGCACTCTTTTCACAAAATTTACATCAGCAAACCACTCGCCCACACAACGTCATACACGTGGTCTGTGGTTGTGATTCCGGTTAGACGCACTGCCAAACTATCTAACGATCAAACGTTTTAGAGAAATAAGGAACATTTCTGGGATATTTTATTACGGCTCATGAAGCATGAAACCCACATTTCACATGTTGCATTTAAAAAATTATGTTGAGTGTAAAGTAGTTAGGTCACATAAAGATGTATGTAATTCATATGAATGAAATCATCAACATGTATTGATCACATCTTTACTAATGCTGCAGAAATGAACTTTAAAGCAGTATCCAAATCCATGTGATATAGTGATCACAATATAATAGCCATATCTAGGAAGTTCCAAAGGCTGGGCCTAATATAGTGTATAAGAGGTCATACAATATGTTTTGTAGTTATTCATATGTTGATGATGTAAAGAATATTTGCTGGTCTGTGGTGTGTAATGAGGAGCAACCAGATCCTGCACTTGACACATTTATCAAATAGCTTATTCCAGTTACTAATAAGCAACGCACCCATTAAGAAAATGACTGTAAAAACTGTTAAATCCCCTTGGATTGATGAGGAATTGAAAAGTTGTATGGTTGATAGGGATGAGGCCAAAGGTATGGCAAGTAAGTCTGTCAGCCCAACTGATTGGCAAATGTACTGTAAATTAAGAAATCATGTGACTAAGCTTAAGAAAAAGAAAAAGAAACTATACCATGAAACAAAGATAATAAAGAATGATAGTGAAAAGATTTGGAGAACCTTAAATGACATTTTGGGGAAAAAAGCCAACACGGCTCCATCATTCATTGAATCAGATGGCTCATTTATCACAAAACCCACTGATATTGCAAACTACTTTAATTACTTTTTCAGATAAACAAACTAAGGGATGACATGCCAGCAACAAACGCTGATACTACACATCCAAGTATATCTGACCAAATGATCAAAGACAGGAATTGTACTTTTGAATTCTGTAAAGTCAGTGTGGAGAGATATTTTTTATTTATTGTTGTCTATCAACAATGACAAGCCACCGGGGTCTGACAATCTGGAAGGATAATTACTGAGGATAATAGTGGATGATATTGCTACTCCATCAATTTAAGCCTACTAGAAAGTGTGTGCCCTCAGGCCTGTAGGCAAGCTAAAGTATTTCCACTACCCAGGAATAGTAAAGACCCCTTTACTGGCTCATATAGCTGACCAGTCAGTCTGTTACCAACCCTTAGTTAACTTCTGGAAAGAATTGTGCTTGACCAGATGCCGGTGTGGTAAGGAAACGACACTATACTCAACACTATACACGTCAGCTACTACAGCAACTGAAATGACTGAAACACTTAACAAAGAGTTGCAGTTAGTTTCGGAATGGGTAGCAAGGACTAAGTTAGTCCCAAATATTTCCGAAAATAAAAGTTTTATATTTTGCACAAATCATTCACTAAACGCTGAATCTCAACTACACCTCATATTGAATAATGTGGAAATTGAGCAAGTTGAGGTGATTCAACTGCTTGGAGTAACTCTGGATTGTAAACTGTCATTGTCAAAACCTATTGATACCACGGTAGCTAAGATGGGGAGAAGTCTGTCTCTAATAAAATGCTGCTCTGCCTTCTTAACAACACTATCAACAAGGCAGGTCCTACAGGCCCTGGTTTAACAACACTATCAACAAGGCAGGTCCTACAGTTCCTGGTTTTGTCGCACCTGGACTACTGTTCAGTCATGTGGTCAGGTGCCACAAAGAGGGATTTGGAAAAATTACAGTTGGCTCAGAACAAAGCAGCCCGGCTGGCTCTTAAAAGCACACGGAGAGCTAACATTAATGACATGCATGTCAATCTCTCATGGCCCAAAGTGGAGTTGAGATTGACTTCCTCATTACTTGTTTCTGTAAGAGGTGTTGACAAGCTGAAGATACCGAGCTGTCTGTTAAAATACTGGCACCCATGCATACCCCACAAGACATGCCACCATAGGTCTCGTGACACTCCCCAAGTCCAGAACAGACTATGGGAGGCGCACAGTACTACATAGAGCCATGACTACATGGAACTCTATTCCACATCAGGTAACTGATGCATGCACTAGAATCAGATTTTAAAAGCAGGTAAAAATACACCTTATGGAACAGCGTGGACTGTGTAGTAACACAAACATAGGCACAGACACATGCATACAAACACATGATAACATACACACTATGCACACATATACATGGATTTTGCATTGTAGATATGTGGTAGTGGAGTATGGGCCTGAGGGCACACACTTGGTGTGTTGTGAATTCTGTAATGATTGTTTTTAAAATTGTACAACTGCCCTAATTTTGTCGGACCCCAGGAAGAGTAGCTGCTGCCTTGGCAGCATGGGGATCCAAAATAAATACATATACAAATAACCCCTAGAGTCTAGTGACTTGGTTACAGTACTGGTTGAATGATGGTTAACTGACAGATGGCAGCAATTTTCTGATATCTCTAACATTTAATGTGAATGTTTCACTCCTCTAAAACAGACCTGTGTTTGGAGATATATCTCTCTCCTGTCTGGCAAGAGAAACCGATTCTGACGATTAGAGCAGTTTCCCACAACCTGCCTGCCTAATGAATAGAACGGAATGGGGATATATCTGTCTGTCACTGAACTTAATCATCATAATAACAGGAAAGTCCAACCCAGAGCCAGAAAGTATCACCTAAGTTCATGATCTCACCGCAGTGTCGAGCCTGTTTGACTACTTTATGGAGCAGAAAAATGCTTGGCATTGCTTTTAGGGGGTAATATTTAGATCGGACCAAAGATTTTTAAATGTTGTCATCAGCACAAAGTTCAACAACGGCCCCAATAGATGCTACATATTAGTCCAAATCTAGAAGGGGTAATAGACATGCATTATTTATCTCTATTAAAAGCAGACTAAGAGAGCAGTACACTGATTCACAACATGTTAACAGATTGCAAAGGAATACCTTACCCATACAAGAACAATACACAACAGAGACAAATGAAAAGAGAATAATGAAAGAGACAAATTAAATTGTTTCAAAAGCACCGCGTCTTCCCTTCAAAGAAAATAGTTTTTAGGCTTGATAATGTTACACTATCAGCGAAACTATTAAAACTATCAAACATTGAGAGATGAAAGATACATGATTTTATATCTTTCTTTCTTTTTTTCTTGGTCAATTTTTTGGGGAAGCCTGGCTTCCCTTGGCATCCATGAATACACACCACTGATAGGAATTTTAAAAAGACATACACTAAACAAAATAACAATTACATTAATATACCAGAGGAATTCGAAATTCACATTTGTTTATATTTTTCATTTGACCAAATTAGTCTTATTGAGATAAAAAAAAGATATATATATTTTTTAAGAGTGACCTGGCCAAAATAGCAGCACATAAGGTTTCATACAGAGACACATTTACAACATAAAAACACAAAACACAACCATATAAAAACATCAACATACACATTGATCAGACAAGATGCTTTGATTGGGGTGTAGTGCATCTACAGGTAGGTGTCAACACATTGATCAGACAAGATGCTTTGATTGGGGTGTAGTGCATCTACAGGATTGATCAGACAAGATGCTTTGGTTGGGGTGTAGTGCATCTACAGGTAGGTGTCAACACATTGATCAGACAAGATGCTTTGATTGGGGTGTAGTGCATCTACAGGTAGGTGTCAACACATTGATCAGACAAGATGCTTTGATTGGGGTGTAGTGCATCTACAGGTAGGTGTCAACACATTGATCAGACAAGATGCTTTGATTTGTGCATCTACAGGTTGTCAACACATTGATCAGACAAGATGCTTTGGTTGGGGTGTAGTGCATCTACAGGTAGGTGTCAACACATTGATCAGACAAGATGCTTTGATTGGGGTGTAGTGCATCTACAGGTAGGTGTCAACACATTGACTGCCCCCCTTCCCCCACTTCATTGTTCAGGTCAACAAGATACAATCATGTGAGATTACATGATAGTTCTGACTGGTCTGCTGGACAACACAATAATTTTTTAAATTAAAATGATTATATTTTAGACTCCGTCTCCCCATCTTTAGTTGTTTCTGACACAGGATTTGCAGAACTATGAAACCATATCGCTTTGTGTGTGTGTGTCTTCTCTTGTGTTGAAATGTCGTTTTTTTTTAGATCTGGTCAAGGTAGCAATTTTCATCTATAAACTTCTATAGACTCATTTCCTGATGAGCAAATGATGCCACGCATGTTTTCTTCTAAAGACAGGTGTAGAGGAGGCAGACAGAAACAGTCATACACTGTTATAATGATCATAGGTCCACAAGTGACTTGGTTGCAAAACTGGTTGAATGATGGTTAATTGACAGATGGCAGCAATTTTCTGATATCTCTAGCATTTAATGTCAATGTTTCACTCCTCTAAAACATACCTGTGTGTGGAGATATATCTCTCTCCTTTCTGGCAAGAGAAACAGATTCTGACGATTACAACAGTTTCCCACAACCTGCCTGCCTAATGAATAGAAAGGAATGGGGATATATCTGTCTGTCACTGAACTTAATCATCATAATAACAGGAAAGTCCAACCCAGAGCCAGAAAGTATCACCTAAGTTCATGATCTCACTGCAGTGTCGAGCCTGTTTGACTACTTTATGGAGCAGGAAAATGCTTGGCATTGCTTTTAGGGGGTAATATTTAGATCGGACCAAAAAAACTGTAATTTTGTCATTGATACAAAGTTCAACAAAGGCCCCAATAGATGCTGCAAATTAGTCCAAATTCAGGAGGAGTATAAGACACAAACTCAGCAAAAAAGAAACGTGTTTTCAGGACCCTGTATTTCAAAGATAATTGATTTAAAATCCAAATAACTTCACTGACTTCGTTGTAAAGTGTTTAACACTTTTCCCCATGCTTGTTCCATGAACCATAAACAATTAATGAACATTCACCTGTGGAACCAAAACTTTAAGACACTAACAGCTTACAGACGGTAGGCAATTAAGGTCACAGTTATGAAAACTTAGGACAGGAAAAAAGAACAACAAAAGAAAGATGTCCCTACTTAGGCATCTGCGCATTCTGAAGTGTATCCAGTCTAGGCCATCAGGCTTCATCTGCGTGAACGTGCCTTAGGCATGCTAAGAGGCATGAGGACTGATTCACAAGATGTTAACAGGGGCCAGGGAATAAATTGCAATGTCCAAACTGTAAGACGACAAAGAAAGAGAATAAGGGGAAACAGGACAAATTAAAGTCATCCTCGCAATGGCAGAACACGTCTTCACCGGCAAAAATGTTTTTGCCTTGATGAACAACTATCCGAAACTATTAAAATTGAACCAGACAGGACTGGAAAAAGTGATTTTTTCTTTAACCTTTTTTTATGGTCAATTTTGGGGAAGAATGGCTTCCCTTGGCACCATGAATACACACCACTGATAGGAATTTGGAGGTGGAGGGTCCTAAACAAAATGGTCTTACATTAATATCACAGCATCAGGAACTGAGCTTGTTGTCATTGCAGACAATTCAATGTTTGTTTCCTTTTTACCCATTTGAGGCCAAATTAGTCTTATTGAGATAAAAAAAAAAGAGCCATCTCAATCCCATTGAGCAAAGGGACCATCTCATTTTTAAGAATGACCTTGTCAAAATAGCAGCACATAAAGTTTCATACAAAGACACATTTACAACATAAAAACACAAAACACCCACATCTCAATCACATTGAGCAATTCTGGGATGTTTGATCGGGGGGTGAGGACTGGGTAGGTGTCCCACATTGAAATGTCCAGGAACTTCCCCCAGGTTCATTGTGGAAGGTCAACAAGAACAATCACAGCAAGAACATGATAGTTCTGGTGCAGTCCTGCTGGAGATGCACTGCAGTTTTTAAATTAAAATGATTATATTTTAGACCAGATCTGACATCTTTAGTTGTTTCACTCCACAATTTCAGGGAACATTATTCCATTTCGTTAGTGTGTCTGTGGAACTTCTCTTGTTTATGAAATGTCAGTTGTTGAAGATATGTTCAGGTACAAATATTTCATGTTAAGTTTATAAATGCAGTTGACTGATAGACTCATTTTTTGATGAGCAAATGATGCCAGTTTACATGTTTTCTTCTAAAGACAGGTGTAGAGGAGGCAGACAGAAACAGTCATACACTGTTATAATGACACAGGTCCACAACACACTTGGTTGCAAAACTGGTTGAATGATGGTTAATTGACAGATGGCAGCAATTTTCTGATATCTCTAACATTTAATGTCAATGTTTCACTCCTCTAAAACAGTCCAGTGTGTGGAGATATATCTCTCTCCTTTCTGGCAAGAGAAACAGATTCACGATTACAACAGTTTCCCACAACCTGCCTGCCTAATGAATAGAATGGAATGGGGATATATCTGTCTGTCACTGAACTTAATCATCATAATAACAGGAAAGTCCAACCCAGAGCCAGAAAGTATCACCTAAGTTCATGATCTCACCTATAAGTGTCTGAGCCTGTTTGAACTGGACTGAATGGAGCAGAAAAATGCTTGGCATTGCTTTTAGGGGGGAATATTTAGATCGGGCCCAAAGATTTTTTAATTTTGTCATTGATACAAAGCTCAACAAAGGCCCCAATAGATGCTGCAAATTAGTCCAAATTCAGGAGGAGTATAAGACACAAACTCAGCAAAAAAGAAACGTCCCTTTTTCAGGACCCTGTATTTCAAAGATAATTGGTAAAATCCAAATAACTTCACTGATCTTCGTTGTAAAGTGTTTAACACTTTTCCCCATGCTTGTTCCATGAACCATAAACAATTAATGAACATTCACCTGTGGAACCATCCTTAAGACACTAACAGCTTACAGACGGTAGGCAATTAAGGTCACAGTTATGAAAACTTAGGACACTAAATAGGCCTTTCTACTCCTCCAAAAACACCAAAGAAAGATGCCCAGGGTCCCTGTTCATCTGCGTGAACGTGCCTTAGGCATGCTGCAAGGAGGCATGAGAACTGCAGATGCTTGGGGCCAGGGCAACAAATTGCAATGTCCAAACTGTAAGACGCCTAAGACATGCTACAGGGAAACAGGACGGACAGCTGATCATCCTCGCAATGGCAGACCACGTATCAGTAAATCACCAATGTCAAGCAACAATGCAAGCATCATGAAACATATCATTGTTTGGATAATAAACAAAACTATCACCGTCATTGGACCAGACAGGACTCTCAAAAAAGTGTTTTTGTCTAACCAGGTTTTATGGCCAGATTGTAAAGAATGAGCGTCACATTGAGGCCTCTACTCCGGAGCGGGATCTATTTGAGGTGGAGGGTCCGAAAAAGTCTGGGGCAATGTGTCACTGCATCATCGGACTGAGCTTGTTGTCATTGCAGACAATCTCATTGGCTGTACATTTACAGGGAAGACATCCTCCTCCCTCATGTGGTAACCCATTCTGCAGGCTCATCCTGACATGACCCTCCAGCATGACAATGCCACCAGCCATACTGCTCGTTCTGTGCGTGATTTCCTGCAAGACAGGAATGTCAGTGTTCTGACATGGCCAGCAAAGAGCCCGCATCTCAATCCCATTGAGCAATTCTGGGACCTGTTGGATCGGAGGGTGAGGACAGGGAACATTCCCCCCAGAAATGTCCAGGAACTTACAGGTGCCTTGGTGGAAGAGTGGGGTAACATCTCACAGCAAGAACTGGCAAATCTGGTGCAGTCCATGAGGAGGAGATGCACTGCAGTACTTAATGCAGCCGGTGGCTACACCAGATACTGACAGTTGCTTTTGATTTTGACCCCCCCAATGTTCAGGGACACATTATTCCATTTCTGTTAGTCACATGTCTGTGGAACTTGTTCTGTTTATGTCTCAGTTGTTGAATCGTGTTATGTTCATACAAATATTTACTTATTTATTTATGTTAAGTTTGCTGAAAATAAATGCAGTTGACAGTGAGAGGACGTTTCTTTTTTGATGAGTTTACATTTTGATGATCATTATTAAAAATTAATAAAGGGAGGGGGAGACACACTAGAAACCTTGCCTTAAACATAATGATTTAAAACACAGTACACACACACACACACACACTTTCTCAAACACACACAAACAGACACACACACACACACAAACACACGCACGCACGCACGCACGCACGCACGCACGCACGCACGCACGCACGCAGAGATCACACAGGACACACACACACACACACACACACACACACACACACTCCACACACACACACACACACACACACACACACACACACACACACACACACACACACACACACACACACACACACACACACACACGGGAATGAGGATATGCTAAAAAATCTGTCACACAAAACTTTGAACAACAATCAGAACTATGAAACTTGAGATCAGGTCATGGTAGCTATATTCGTCTATAGACTTCTATAGTCTTTCATCCTATAATCGTCTGTTCCATGCACTTGAACTGGACTGAACAGACTGTAAAATGTGTGCATATATTTCTCTTGTATACAGGGGTGAGAGGATTTGCCAGGTCTCTGAGAATGGTTTTGAACATCCAGTTTGGTCTGAAGACATTGAGTTAATTACTTCCCTTGGTGTTGGCTGCTTTTTCAGCCCTTCAATGCTTCTTCCTAATGGCTGACTTGTTCTGTTTGAGAACCGGACGTGGAGGAAGGAAGAGGAAATAAAAGTCATTCCAGACCCATCCTTTCTCTCCATCCTCCTCTCTTCTATATCAGCTGCTCCAGAGACCATAAAAGACCTTCTGCTCGTGATAAAAATATAATTCTGACTAGTTTAATTTTGTTTTCAATCATCCAGGCTGTATCACAATTGAAGGCCGTGATTGGGAGTCCCATTCCCATAGTGTCTGGAGGTTAATTGGCACAGTGTCCAAAGAAGGGCCAGAAGCCGTCATTGTAAATGGAATTTGTTCATAACTGGCTTGCCTAGTTAAACAAAGGTTCAAGAAAATCATTAAAAAATGCTCTAAAAACATAATTGTTCCACTCCAAAGACATGATTATAGTTTCCATGGTTGAGAAGTGCAAGATCTGGACAATAGGCCCTCCGATTTGACACACTGAACTCTACCAGAGAAGTAGTTGGTGAACCAGCCAAGGCAGTCATTTGAGAAGCCAAGGCTTCCTCCTCCCCTCCCAATGCAAGCCTGAAACCTCCCTCTCTGCAGATGACTAAATGTCAACCATTTTGAAAAGAAGGTCAAACATCCGATCCTCGTTTGCTAAGTCAAACGACACCGCTGGTTCTGCTCACACTGCCCTACCCTGTGCTCTGACCTCTTTCTTCTCTCCAGATGAAATCAGCAATGTTTGTGACGGCTGAGATGCCCAACAACCTGCCCGCTTGACCCTATCCCCTCCTTCTTCTCCAGACCATTTCCGGAGACCTTCTCCCTTACCTCACCTCGCTCATCAACTCATCCCTGACCGCTGGCAAACGTCCCTTCCGTCTTCAAGAGAGCGAGAGTTGCACCCCTTCTGAAAAACAAACATCGATCCCTCCGATGTCAACAACTACAGACCAGTATCCCTTCTTTCTTTTCTCTCCAAAACTCTTGAACGTGCCGTCCTTGGCCAGCTCTCCCGCTATCTCTCTCAGAATGACCTTCTTGATCCAAATCAGTCAGGTTTCAAGACTAGTTCAACAACTGAGACTGCTCTTCTCTGTATCACGGAGGCGCTCCGCACTGCTAAAGCTAACTCTCTCTCCTCTGCTCTCATCCTTCTAGACCTATCGGCTGCCTTCGATACTGTGAACCATCAGATCCTCCTCTCCACCCTCTCCGAGTTGGGCATCTCCGATTGCCCACGCTGATTGCGTCCTACCTGACAGGTCGCTCCTACCAGGTGGCGTGGCGAGAGTCCGTCTCCACACCACGTGCTCTCACCACTGGTGTCCCCCAGGGCTCTGTTCTAGGCCCTCTCCTATTCTCGCTATACACCAAGTCACTTGGCTCTGTCATAACCTCACATGGTCTCTCCTATCATTGCTATGCAGACGACACACAATTAATCTTCTCCTTTCCCCCTTCTGATGATCAGGTGGGAGATCGCATCTCTGCATGTCTGGCAGACATATCAGTGTGGATGACGGATCACCACCTCAAGCTGAACCTCGGCAAGACGGAGCTGCTCTTCCTCCCGGGAAGGACTGCCCATTCCATGATCTCGCCATCACGGTTGACAACTCCATTGTGTCCTCCTCCCAGAGCGCTAAGAACCTTGGCGTGATCCTGACAACACCCTGTCGTTCTCAACTAACATCAAGGACGGTAGGCCTGGAGCCAGTAGGTTCATGCTCTACAACATCCGCCAGAGTACGACCCTGCCTCACACAGGAAGTGGCGCAGGTCCTAATCCAGGCACTCGTCATCTCCCGTCTGGATTACTGCAATTTGTTGGCTGGGCTCCCTGCCTGTGCCATTAAACCCCTACAACTCATCCAGAACGCCGCAGCCCGTCTGGTGTTCAACCTTCCCAAGTATGTCTCAGCACGTCACCCCGCTCCTCCGTTCTCTCCACTGGCTTCCAGTTGAAGCTTGCATCATTTACAAGACCATGGTGCTTGCCTACGGAGCTGTGAGAGGGAAGGCACCTCAGTACCTCCAGGCTCTGATCAGGCCCTACACCCAAACAAGGGCACTGCGTTCATCCACCTCTGGCCTGCTCGCCTCCCTACCACTGAGGAAGTACAGTTCCCGCTCAGCCCAGTCAAAACTGTTCGCTGCTCTGGCCCCCCAATGGTGGAACAAACTCCCTCACGACGCCAGGACAGCGGAGTCAATCACCACCTTCCGGAGACACCTGAAACCCACCTCTTTAAGGAATACCTAGGATAGGATAAAGTAATCCCTCCCACTACTGTTCCACTGGATGTCATAAGGTGAATGCACCAATTTGTAAGTCGCTCTGGATAAGAGCGTCTGCTAAATGACTTAAATGTAAATGATGTAAATGTTGAGTCTGCCGATAAGAATGTGGTGATTGACAGAGTCGAAAGCCTTGATGAAGACGGCTGCACAGTACTGTCTTTTATGAATGGTGGTTATGATATCATTTAGGACCTTGAGCGTGGCTGAGGTGCACCCATGACCAGCTCGGAAACCAGATTATATAGTGGAGAAGGTACGGTGGGATTAGAAATGGTCGGTGATCTGTTTATTAATTTGGCTTTCAAAGATTTTAGAAGGGAAGGATGGATATTGGTGTATAACAGTTTGGGTCTAGATTGTCTCCCAATTTGAAGAGGGGGATGACCGCAGCAGCTTTCCAATCTTTGGGGATCTCAGACAATATGAAAGTGAGGTTGCAACAATTTGGGCAGATAATTTTAGAAAGAGAGGTTCCAGAATGTCTATCCCAGCTGATTTGTATGGGTCCAGATTTTGCAGCTCTTTCAGAACATCAGCTATCTGGATTTGGGTGAAGAAGAAATGGGGAGGCTTAGGCGAGTTGCTGTGGGGGGGGGTGCAGGGAAATTGACCGGGGTAGGGGTAGCCAGATGGAAAGCATGGCCAGCTGTAGAAAAATGCTTACTTGGGGAGGAGGCCTCTAATGTTAACATGCATGAAACCAAGGCTTTTAAGTCAACAAATGAATGCCCCTGGGGAATGGGAGTGGAGCTAGGCACTGCTGGGCCTGGATTAACCTCTACATCACCAGAGGAACAGTACGTTCGAAACAGTGAGTAAAAGGAGCAGGTTTCTGGGTGCGATTGAATAGATTCAAGGCATAATGAATAGATGAATAGATTCAAGGCATAATGTACAGACAAAGGTATGGTAGGATTTGAATAAAGTGGAGGTAAACCTAGGCATAGAGTGACGATGAGAGTGGTGTGGGGGCTGTGCTTTGGCAAAGTGGGTGGGGTTATATCCTTCCTGTTTGGCCCTGTCCGAGGGTGTCCTCGGATGGGGCCACAGTGTCTCCTGACCCCTCCTGTCTCAGCCTTCAGTATTTATGCTGCAGTAGGTTTTGTGTCGGGGGGCTAGGGTCAGTTTGTTATATCTGGAGTACTTCTCCTGTCCTATTCGGTGTCCTGTGTGAATTTAAGTGTGCTCTCTCTAATTCTCTCATTCTCTCTCTCGGAGGACATGAGCCCTAGGACCATGATTCAGGACTACCTGACATGATGACTCCTTGCTGTCCCCAGTCCACCTGGCCGTGCTGCTGCTCCAGTTTCAACTGTTCTGCCTTATTATTATTTGACCATGCTGGTCATTTATGAACATTTGAACATCTTGGCCATGTTCTGTTATAATCTCCACCCGGCACAGCCAGAAGAGGACTGGCCACCCCACATAGCCTGGTTCCTCTCTAGGTTTCTTCCTAGGTTTTGGCCTTTCTAGGGAGTTTTTCCTAGCCACCGTGCTTCTACACCTGCATTGCTTGCTGTTTGGGGTTTTAGGCTGGGTTTCTGTACAGCACTTTGAGATATCAGCTGATGTACGAAGGGCTATATAAATACATTTGATTTGATTTGATTTGAGAGAGATATTGTCTCTTTAAACATAACTTAAACCAGGTGATGTCACCGCATGTGTGGGAGGTGGAACTGAAGGGTTAGCTAAGGCATATTGAGCAGGGCTAGAGGTTCTACAGTGAAATAAGACAATCATCACTAACCAGAACAGGAATGGACGAGGCATAATGTCATTAGGGAGAGACATGCGTAGCTGAGTGATCATAGGGGTCCACTGGCTGGAGACACGGTGATTCAGACAGCTAGCGGGCTGTGGCTAGCAAGCTAGCACAAGGGCCTTAGAGGTACGTTGCGATGGAAGAGGTCTGTTGTAGCCTCCTCGCGCGGTAACATCGGCAGACCAGCCGTGATGGATTAGTAGGGTACCGTTTAGTAAAGGTGCCTGGTCCAATTGGGAAATAGGTATAGTGGCCCAAGGAATTGGCCGATGGACCTATTTTGCTAACAGTCCGATATTCGCTAGCAGCTAGCGGGCCACAGCTAGCAGGCTAGCATATGAGCATTCAGCGGACATTGCGACGGAGGGGCCTGTTGCAAAAAGAACACTCGGCAGATTATGTCGGAGGTCAAGACGTGATGGATTAGCAGGGCTTCGTGTAGTAAAAGGGGTCCAGGACAATTGACAAAAATAGGTATTGTAGCCCAAGGAGTAGAGCACACATCTGTCTATTTGAGCTGGTCAGTATGTGTTGGTAAAATGCATAAGTGTTGCTCTCCACTTTCTGGATTTCGAGTATGATAGCTAAGGAGGTGGAGAAACACTGAATTGAGTTCAGTGAATTGAAGTTCACTGAACTGAATTGAAGTTCAGTTTATAAACATTGAGAACAAAATTATCTTAACAGCTGATCAGGCCGTTGATTGTGGCCTGTGGAATGTTGACCCACTCCTCTTCAATGGCTGTGCAAAGTTGCTGGATATTGGTGAGAAGTGGAGCATGCTTTTGTACACGCTGGTCCAGAGCATTCCAAACATGCTCAATGGGGGACATGTCTGGTGAGTATGCAGGTCATGGAAGAACTGGAACATTTTGAGCTTCCAAGAATTGTGTACAGATCCTTGTGACATTATCATGCTGAAACATGAGGTGAAGGCGATGGATGAATGGCACGACAATGGTCCTCAGGATCTCGTCACGGTATTTCTGTGCATTCAAATTGCCACCTATAAAAATGCAATTGTGTTCGTTGTTTGCTTATTCCTGCCCATACCATAACCCCAGCGCCACCAAGGGGCCCTCTAATTACAATGTTGACATCAGCAAACCGCTCACCCACACGACTCCATACGCGCTGTCTGCCATCTGGCCGGTATAGTTGAAACCCAGATTTATCTGTGAAGATCACACTTCTCCAGCGGGCCAGTGGCCATTGAAGGTGAGCATTTGCCCACATAAATCAGGTACGTTGCCAAACTGCAGTCAGGTCAAGTCCCTGGTGAGAACGACGAGCACACAGATGAGCTTCCCTGAGACGGTTTCTGACAGTTTGTGCAGAAATTATTTGGTTGTGCAAACCCACAGTTTCATCAACTCTCCGGGTGGCTGGTCTCAGACGATCCCTCAGGGGAAGAAGCCAGATGTGGAGGTCCTGGACTGGTGTGGTTACATGTGGTCTGAGGTTATGAGGCCGGTTGGAAGTACTGCCAAATTCTCTAAAATGGCATTGAAGGTGGCTTATGGTAGAGAAATTAACATAATCTTCTCTGGTAACAGTGCAGGTGGACATTCCTGCAGTCAGCATCTCAGTTGCACGCTCCCTCAACTTGAAATGCCTGTGAAATGTTTTGGGAAACATGGGACCAACACTTTACATTAGAGTTTTTTGTTGTTGTTCAGTGTATATATAATGAAAACTTGTCAAAAACACCTACTGTACATCATTTGAAATGTTGTGCAGGTTGTGCTTTGTGATGCCTTGAGGGTCCAATACAGGGGGATACATTTACTCAGATTAGTGATTCTGGTCTGAATATACAGTAGGGAAGCAGTAGTCAAGCTAACATTTTAGGCTCTATAATAAGCTATAATGTAGCATTGTTCGTGGTTTAACAACTATAATTTAAAAAATCACACATCATTTCTTTAAGATTTGCAACCATCCCATTGCAGTATCATCCACATTACACTAAATGCAAATAGCAAAAATCCATATAATTTTTGCCCCATTTAATCGATGTCTGTTCCTCAAATTAGCTCAGATTTACTGGGACTAAGACAATGTTTCAAGGAACCACAGACTTATTCTGTAAAACAAAGACAATACATGTTTTTCCTACTTTCATTCTATCTCACCAAAACTAGTTAAGCAGCTTTGACTGTTGAACCATCCATATACTGTATAAACCCCATCTATCAAACTGTCTAATCTAGACCATCCATATACTGTATAAACCCCATCTATCAAACTGTCTAATATAGACCATCCATATACTGTATAAACCCCATCTATCAAACTGTCTAATCTAGACCATCCATATACTGTATAAACCCCATCTATCAAACTGTCTAATCTAGACCATCCATATACTGTATAAACCCCATCTATCAAACTGTCTAATCTAGACCATCCATATACTGTATAAACCCCATCTATCAAACTGTCTAATCTAGACCATCCATATACTGTATAAACCCCATCTATCAAACTGTCTAATCTAGACCATCCATATACTGTATAAACCCCATCTATCAAACTGTCTAATCTAGACCATCCATATACTGTATAAACCCCAAATCTATCAAACTGTCTAATCTAGACCATCCATATACTGTATAAACCCCATCTATCAAACTGTCTAATCTAGACCATCCATATACTGTATAAACCCATCTATCAAACTGTCTAATCTAGACCATCCATATACTGTATAAACCCCATCTATCAAACTGTCTAATCTAGACCATCCATATACTGTATAAACCCCATCTATCAAACTGTCTAATCTAGACCATCCATATACTGTATAAACCCATCTATCAAACTGTCTAATCTAGACCATCCATATACTGTATAAACCCCATCTATCAAACTGTCTAATCTAGACCATCCATATACTGTATAAACCCCATCTATCAAACTGTCTAATCTAGACCATCCATATACTGTATAAACCCCATCTATCAAACTGTCTAATCTAGACCATCCATATACTATATAAACCATCCATCTATCAAACTGTCTAATCTAGACCATCCATATACTGTATAAACCCCATCTATCAAACTGTCTAATCTAGACCATCCATATACTGTATAAACCCCATCTATCAAACTGTCTAATCTAGACCATCCATATACTGTATAAACCCCATCTATCAAACTGTCTAATCTAGACCATCCATATACTGTATAAACCCCATCTATCAAACTGTCTAATCTAGACCATCCATATACTGTATAAACCCCATCTATCAAACTGTCTAATCTAGACCATCCATATACTGTATAAACCCCATCTATCAAACTGTCTAATCTAGACCATCCATATACTGTATAAACCCCATCTATCAAACTGTCTAATCTAGACCATCCATATACTGTATAAACCACCATCTATCAAACTGTCTAATCTAGACCATCCATATACTGTATAAACCCCATCTATCAAACTGTCTAATCTAGACCATCCATATACTGTATAAACCCCATCTATCAAACTGTCTAATCTAGACCATCCATATACTGTATAAACCCCATCTATCAAACTGTCTAATCTAGACCATCCATATACTGTATAAACCCCATCTATCAAACTGTCTAATCTAGACCATCCATATACTGTATATATCAAACCCCATCCATATACTGTATAAACCCCATCTATCAAACTGTCTAATCTAGACCATCCATATACTTTATAAACCCCATCTATCAAACTGTCTAATCTAGACCATCCATATACTGTATAAACCCCATCTATCAAACTGTCTAATCTAGACCATCCATATACTGTATAAACCCCATCTATCAAACTGTCTAATCTAGACCATCCATATACTGTATAAACCACATCTATCAAACTGTCTAATCTAGACCATCCATATACTGTATAAACCCCATCTATCAAACTGTCTAATCTAGACCATCCATATACTGTATAAACCCCATCTATCAAACTGTCTAATCTAGACCATCCATATACTGTATAAACCCATCCATATACTGTATAAACCCCATCTATCAAACTGTCTAATCTAGACCATCCATATACTTTATAAACCCCATCTATCAAACTGTCTAATCTAGACCATCCATATACTGTATAAACCACATCTATCAAACTGTCTAATCTAGACCATCCATATACTGTATAAACCCCATCTATCAAACTGTCTAATCTAGACCATCCATATACTGTATAAACCCCATCTATCAAACTGTCTAATCTAGACCATCCATATACTGTATAAACCCATCTATCCCTAATCCATCCATATACTGTATAAACCCCATCTATCAAACTGTCTAATCTAGACCATCCATATACTTTATAAACCCCATCTATCAAACTGTCTAATCTAGACCATCCATATACTGTATAAACCCCATCTATCAAACTGTCTAATCTAGACCATCCATATACTGTATAAACCCCATCTATCAAACTGTCTAATCTAGACCATCCATATACTGTATAAACCCCATCTATCAAACTGTCTAATCTAGACCATCCATATACTGTATAAACCACATCTATCAAACTGTCTAATCTAGACCATCCATATACTGTATAAACCACATCTATCAAACTGTCTAATCTAGACCATCCATATACTGTATAAACCCCATCTATCAAACTGTCTAATCTAGACCATCCATATACTGTATAAACCCCATCTATCAAACTGTCTAATCTAGACCATCCATATACTGTATAAACCCCATCTATCAAACTGTCTAATCTAGACCATCCATATACTGTATAAACCCCATCTATCAAACTGTCTAATCTAGACCATCCATATACTGTATAAACCCCATCTATCAAACTGTCTAATCTAGACCATCCATATACTGTATAAACCCCATCTATCAAACTGTCTAATCTAGACCATCCATATACTGTATAAACCACATCTATCAAACTGTCTAATCTAGACCATCCATATACTGTATAAACCCCATCTATCAAACTGTCTAATCTAGACCATCCATATACTGTATAAACCCCATCTATCAAACTGTCTAATCTAGACCATCCATATACTGTATAAACCCCATCTATCAAACTGTCTAATCTAGACCATCCATATACTGTATAAACCCCATCTATCAAACTGTCTAATCTAGACCATCCATATACTGTATAAACCCCATCTATCAAACTGTCTAATCTAGACCATCCATATACTGTATAAACCCCATCTATCAAACTGTCTAATCTAGACCATCCATATACTGTATAAACCCCATCTATCAAACTGTCTAATCTAGACCATCCATATACTGTATAAACCCCATCTATCAAACTGTCTAATCTAGACCATCCATATACTGTATAAATCTATCAAACTGTCTAATCTATCAAACTGTCTAATCTAGACCATCCATCTATACTGTATAAACCCCATCTATCAAACTGTCTAATCTAGACCATCCATATACTGTATAAACCCCATCTATCAAACTGTCTAATCTAGACCATCCATATACTGTATAAACCCCATCTATCAAACTGTCTAATCTAGACCATCCATATACTGTATAAACCCCATCTATCAAACTGTCTAATCTAGACCATCCATATACTGTATAAACCACATCTATCAAACTGTCTAATCTAGACCATCCATATACTATAAAAACCCCATCTATCAAACTGTCTAATCTAGACCATCCATATACTGTATAAACCCCATCTATCAAACTGTCTAATCTAGACCATCCATATACTGTATAAACCCCATCTATCAAACTGTCTAATCTAGACCATCCATACTACTGTATAAACCCCATCTATCAAACTGTCTAATCTAGACCATCCATATACTGTATAAACCCCATCTATCAAACTGTCTAATCTAGACCATCCATATAAACTCTATCAAACCCCATCCATATACTGTATAAACCCCATCTATCAAACTGTCTAATCTAGACCATCCATATACTTTATAAACCCCATCTATCAAACTGTCTAATCTAGACCATCCATATACTGTATAAACCCCATCTATCAAACTGTCTAATCTAGACCATCCATATACTGTATAAACCCCATCTATCAAACTGTCTAATCTAGACCATCCATATACTGTATAAACCATCCATCTATCAAACTGTCTAATCTAGACCATCCATATACTGTATAAACCCCATCTATCAAACTGTCTAATCTAGACCATCCATATACTGTATAAACCCCATCTATCAAACTGTCTAATCTAGACCATCCATATACTGTATAAACCCCATCTATCAAACTGTCTAATCTAGACCATCCATATACTGTATAAACCCCATCTATCAAACTGTCTAATCTAGACCATCCATATACTGTATAAACCCCATCTATCAAACTGTCTAATCTAGACCATCCATATACTGTATAAACCCCATCTATCAAAAATCCCATCCATATACTGTATAAACCCCATCTATCAAACTGTCTAATCTAGACCATCCATATACTTTATAAACCCCATCTATCAAACTGTCTAATCTAGACCATCCATATACTGTATAAACCCCATCTATCAAACTGTCTAATCTAGACCATCCATATACTGTATAAACCCCATCTATCATCAAACTGTCTAATCTAGACCATCCATATACTGTATAAACCACATCTATCAAACTGTCTAATCTAGACCATCCATATACTGTATAAACCCCATCTATCAAACTGTCTAATCTAGACCATCCATATACTGTATAAACCCCATCTATCAAACTGTCTAATCTAGACCATCCATATACTGTATAAACCCCATCCATATACTGTATAAACCCCATCTATCAAACTGTCTAATCTAGACCATCCATATACTTTATAAACCCCATCTATCAAACTGTCTAATCTAGACCATCCATATACTGTATAAACCCCATCTATCAAACCATAGACCATCCATATACTGTATAAACCACATCTATCAAACTGTCTAATCTAGACCATCCATATACTGTATAAACCCCATCTATCAAACTGTCTAATCTAGACCATCCATATACTGTATAAACCCCATCTATCAAACTGTCTAATCTAGACCATCCATATACTGTATAAACCCCATCCACTGTCTAATCTGTATACTGTATAAACCCCATCTGTATAAACCCCATCTATCAAACTGTCTAATCTAGACCATCCATATACTGTATAAACCCCATCTATCAAACTGTCTAATCTAGACCATCCATATACTGTATAAACCCCATCTATCAAACTGTCTAATCTAGACCATCCATATACTGTATAAACCCCATCTATCAAACTGTCTAATCTAGACCATCCATATACTGTATAAACATCCCATCTATCAAACTGTCTAATCTAGACCATCCATATACTGTATAAACCCCATCTATCAAACTGTCTAATCTAGACCATCCATATACTGTATAAACCCATCTATCAAACTGTCTAATCTAGACCATCCATATACTGTATAAACCCCATCTATCAAACTGTCTAATCTAGACCATCCATATACTGTATAAACCACATCTATCAAACTGTCTAATCTAGACCATCCATATACTGTATAAACCCCATCTATCAAACTGTCTAATCTAGACCATCCATATACTGTATAAACCCCATCTATCAAACTGTCTAATCTAGACCATCCATATACTGTATAAACCCCATCCATATACTGTATAAACCCCATCTATCAAACTGTCTAATCTAGACCATCCATATACTTTATAAACCCCATCTATCAAACTGTCTAATCTAGACCATCCATATACTGTATAAACCCATCTATCAAACTGTCTAATCTAGACCATCCATATACTGTATAAACCCCATCTATCAAACCATGTCTAATCTAAGACCATCCATATACTGTATAAACCCCATCTATCAAACTGTCTAATCTAGACCATCCATATACTGTATAAACCCCATCTATCAAACTGTCTAATCTAGACCATCCATATACTGTATAAACCCCATCTATCAAACTGTCTAATCTAGACCATCCATATACTGTATAAACCCCATCCTAATCTAGACCATCCATATACTGTATAAACCCCATCTATCAAACTGTCTAATCTAGACCATCCATATACTTTATAAACCCCATCTATCAAACTGTCTAATCTAGACCATCCATATACTGTATAAAATCTATCAAACTGTCTAATCTAGACCATCCATCTATCAAACTGTCTAATCTAGACCATCCATATACTGTATAAACCCCATCTATCAAACTGTCTAATCTAGACCATCCATATACTGTATAAACCCCATCTATCAAACTGTCTAATCTAGACCATCCATATACTGTATAAACCCCATCCATATACTGTATAAACCCCATCTATCAAACTGTCTAATCTAGACCATCCATATACTTTATAAACCCCATCTATCAAACTGTCTAATCTAGACCATCCATATACTGTATAAACCCCATCTATCAAACTGTCTAATCTAGACCACATATACTGTATAAACCACATCTATCAAACTGTCTAATCTAGACCATCCATATACTGTATAAACTGTCTAATCCATCTACTCAAACTGTCTAATCTAGACCATCCATATACTGTATAAACCCCATCTATCAAACTGTCTAATCTAGACCATCCATATACTGTATAAACCACATCTATCAAACTGTCTAATCTAGACCATCCATATATACATGTATAAACCTAGACCATCCATCTATCAAACTGTCTAATCTAGACCATCCATATACTGTATAAACCACATCTATCAAACTGTCTAATCTAGACCATCCATATACTGTATAAACCCCATCTATCAAACTGTCTAATCTAGACCATCCATATACTGTATAAACCCCATCTATCAAACTGTCTAATCTAGACCATCCATATACTGTATAAACCCCATCTATCAAACTGTCTAATCTAGACCATCCATATACTGTATAAACCCCATCCATATACTGTATAAACCCCATCTATCAAACTGTCTAATCTAGACCATCCATATACTTTATAAACCCCATCTATCAAACTGTCTAATCTAGACCATCCATATACTGTATAAACCCCATCTATCAAACTGTCTAATCTAGACCATCCATATACTGTATAAACCCCATCCATATACTGTATAAACCCCATCTATCAAACTGTCTAATCTAGACCATCCATATACTTTATAAACCCCATCTATCAAACTGTCTAATCTAGACCATCCATATACTGTATAAACCCCATCTATCAAACTGTCTAATCTAGACCATCCATATACTGTATAAACCCCATCTATCAAACTGTCTAATCTAGACCATCCAAACTGTATAAACCCATCTATCAAACTGTCTAATCTAGACCATCCATATACTGTATAAACCCCATCTATCAAACTGTCTAATCTAGACCATCCATATACTGTATAAACCCCATCTATCAAACTGTCTAATCTAGACCATCCATATACTGTATAAACCACATCTATCAAACTGTCTAATCTAGACCATCCATATACTGTATAAACCCCATCTATCAAACTGTCTAATCTAGACCATCCATATACTGTATAAACCCCATCTATCAAACTGTCTAATCTAGACCATCCATATACTGTATAAACCCCATCCATATACTGTATAAACCCCATCTATCAAACTGTCTAATCTAGACCATCCATATACTTTATAAACCCCATCTATCAAACTGTCTAATCTAGACCATCCATATACTGTATAAACCCCATCTATCAAACTGTCTAATCTAGACCATCCATATACTGTATAAACCTAGACCATCCATATACTGTATATCAAACTGTCTAATCTAGACCATCCATATACTGTATAAACCCCATCTATCAAACTGTCTAATCTAGACCATCCATATACTGTATAAACCACATCTATCAAACTGTCTAATCTAGACCATCCATATACTGTATAAACCCCATCTATCAAACTGTCTAATCTAGACCATACATATACTGTATAAACCACATCTATCAAACTGTCTAATCTAGACCATACATATACTGTATAAACCCCATCTATCAAACTGTCTAATCTAGACCATACATATACTGTATAAACCACATCTATCAAACTGTCTAATCTAGACCATCCATATACTGTATAAACCACATCTATCAAACTGTCTAATCTAGACCATCCATATACTATATAAACCCCATCTATCAAACTGTCTAATCTAGACCATCCATATAGTCTATAAACCCCATCTATCAAACTGTCTAATCTAGACCATCCATATACTGTATAAACCACATCTATCAAACTGTCTAATCTAGACCATCCATATACTGTATAAACCCCATCTATCAAACTGTCTAATCTAGACCATCCATATACTGTATAAACCCCATCTATCAAACTGTCTAATCTAGACCATCCATATACTGTATAAACCCCATCCATATACTGTATAAACCCCATCTATCAAACTGTCTAATCTAGACCATCCATATACTTTATAAACCCCATCTATCAAACTGTCTAATCTAGACCATCCATATACTGTATAAACCCCATCTATCAAACTGTCTAATCTAGACCATCCATATACTGTATAAACCCCATCTATCAAACTGTCTAATCTAGACCATCCATATACTGTATAAACCCCATCTATCAAACTGTCTAATCTAGACCATCCATATACTGTATAAACCCCATCTATCAAACTGTCTAATCTAGACCATCCATATATAAACCCCATCTCAAACTATAAACCACATCTATCAAACTGTCTAATCTAGACCATCCATATACTGTATAAACCCCATCTATCAAACTGTCTAATCTAGACCATCCATATACTGTATAAACCCCATCTATCAAACTGTCTAATCTAGACCATCCATATACTGTATAAACCCCATCCATATACTGTATAAACCCCATCTATCAAACTGTCTAATCTAGACCATCCATATACTTTATAAACCCCATCTATCAAACTGTCTAATCTAGACCATCCATATACTGTATAAACCCCATCTATCAAACTGTCTAATCTAGACCATCCATATACTGTATAAACCCCATCTATCAAACTGTCTAATCTAGACCATCCATATACTGTATAAACCCCATCTATCAAACTGTCTAATCTAGACCATCCATATACTGTATAAACCCATCATCAAACAAACTAGTACTGTATAATCTATCAAACCTAATCTAGACCATCCATATACTGTATAAACCACATCTATCAAACTGTCTAATCTAGACCATCCATATACTGTATAAACCCATCTATCAAACTGTCTAATCTAGACCATCCATATACTGTATAAACCACATCTATCAAACTGTCTAATCTAGACCATCCATATACTGTATAAACCCCATCTATCAAACTGTCTAATCTAGACCATCCATATACTGTATAAACCCCATCTATCAAACTGTCTAATCTAGACCATCCATATACTGTATAAACACCATCTCTCAAACTGTCTAATCTAGACCATCCATATACTGTATAAACCCCATCTATCAAACTGTCTAATCTAGACCATCCATATACTGTATAAACCACATCTATCAAACTGTCTAATCTAGACCATCTATATACTGTATAAACCCCATCTATCAAACTGTCTAATCTAGACCATCCATATACTTTATAAACCCCATCTATCAAACTGTCTAATCTAGACCATCCATATACTGTATAAACCACATCTATCAAACTGTCTAATCTAGACCATCCATATACTGTATAAACCCCATCTATCAAACTGTCTAATCTAGACCATCCATATACTAAACCCCATCAAACTGTCTAATCTAGACCATCCATATACTGTATAAACCCCATCTATCAAACTGTCTAATCTAGACCATCCATATACTGTATAAACCCCATCTATCAAACTGTCTAATCTAGACCATCCATATACTTTATAAACCCCATCTATCAAACTGTCTAATCTAGACCATCCATATACTGTATAAACCCCATCTATCAAACTGTCTAATCTAGACCATCCATATACTGTATAAACCCCATCTATCAAACTGTCTAATCTAGACCATCCATATACTTTATATAGACCCATATACTGTATAAACCCCATCTATCAAACTGTCTAATCTAGACCATCCATATACTGTATAAACCCCATCTATCAAACTGTCTAATCTAGACCATCCATATACTGTATAAACCACATCTATCAAACTGTCTAATCTAGACCATCCATATACTGTATAAACCCCATCTATCAAACTGTCTAATCTAATCTAGTATAAACCCCATCTATCAAACCATCCATATACTGTATAAACCCCATCTATCAAACTGTCTAATCTAGACCATCCATATACTGTATAAACCCCATCTATCAAACTGTCTAATCTAGACCATCCATCTATACTGTATAAACTGTCTAATCTAGACCAAACCCCATCTATCAAACTGTCTAATCTAGACCATCCATATACTGTATAAACCCCATCTATCAAACTGTCTAATCTAGACCATCCATATACTGTATAAACCACATCTATCAAACTGTCTAATCTAGACCATCCATATACTGTATAAACCCCATCTATCAAACTGTCTAATCTAGACCATCCATATACTGTATAAACCCCATCTATCAAACTGTCTAATCTAGACCATCCATATACTGTATAAACCACATCTATCAAACTGTCTAATCTAGACCATCCATATACTGTATAAACCCCATCTATCAAACTGTCTAATCTAGACCATCCATATACTGTATAAACCCCATCTATCAAACTGTCTAATCTAGACCATCCATATACTGTATAAACCCCATCCATATACTGTATAAACCCCATCTATCAAACTGTCTAATCTAGACCATCCATATACTCTTATAAACCATCCATATCTATCAAACTGTCAAATAATCTAGACCATCCATATACTGTATAAACCCCATCTATCAAACTGTCTAATCTAGACCATCCATATACTGTATAAACCCCATCTATCAAACTGTCTAATCTAGACCATCCATATACTGTATAAACCCCATCTATCAAACTGTCTAATCTAGACCATCCATATACTGTATAAAACATCTATCAAACTGTCTAATCTAGACCATCCATATACTGTATAAACCCCATCTATCAAACTGTCTAATCTAGACCATCCATATACTGTATAAACCACATCTATCAAACTGTCTAATCTAGACCATCCATATACTGTATAAACCCCATCTATCAAACTGTCTAATCTAGACCATCCATATACTGTATAAACCACATCTATCAAACTGTCTAATCTAGACCATCCATATACTGTATAAACCACATCTATCAAACTGTCTAATCTAGACCATCCATATACTATATAAACCCCATCTATCAAACTGTCTAATCTAGACCATCCATATACTGTATAAACCCCATCTATCAAACTGTCTAATCTAGACCATCCATATACTGTATAAACCACATCTATCAAACTGTCTAATCTAGACCATCCATATACTGTATAAACCCCATCTATCAAACTGTCTAATCTAGACCATCCATATACTGTATAAACCCCATCTATCAAACTGTCTAATCTAGACCATCCATCATACTGTATAAACCCCATCCATATACTGTATAAACCCCATCTATCAAACTGTCTAATCTAGACCATCCATATACTTTATAAACCCCATCTATCAAACTGTCTAATCTAGACCATCCATATACTGTATAAACCCCATCTATCAAACTGTCTAATCTAGACCATCCATATACTGTATAAACCCCATCTATCAAACTGTCTAATCTAGACCATCCATATACTGTATAAACCCATCTATCAAACTGTCTAATCTAGACCATCCATATACTGTATAAACCACATCTATCAAACTGTCTAATCTAGACCATCCATATACTGTATAAACCCCATCTATCAAACTGTCTAATCTAGACCATCCATATACTGTATAAACCCCATCTATCAAACTGTCTAATCTAGACCATCCATATACTGTATAAACCCCATCTATCAAACTGTCTAATCTAGACCATCCATATACTGTATAAACCCCATCTATCAAACTGTCTAATCTAGACCATCCATATATATAAACCCCATCCATATACTGTATAAACCCCATCTATCAAACTGTCTAATCTAGACCATCCATATACTTTATAAACCCCATCTATCAAACTGTCTAATCTAGACCATCCATATACTGTATAAACCCCATCTATCAAACTGTCTAATCTAGACCATCCATATACTGTATAAACCCCATCTATCAAACTGTCTAATCTAGACCATCCATAGATACTGTATAAACCTAACATCTATCAAACTGTCTAATCTAGACCATCCATATACTGTATAAACCCCATCTATCAAACTGTCTAATCTAGACCATCCATATACTGTATAAACCCCATCTATCAAACTGTCTAATCTAGACCATCCATATACATCTATCAAACCTAGACCATCCATATACTGTATAAACCCCATCTATCAAACTGTCTAATCTAGACCATCCATATACTTTATAAACCCCATCTATCAAACTGTCTAATCTAGACCATCCATATACTGTATAAACCCCATCTATCAAACTGTCTAATCTAGACCATCCAAACTATACTGTATAAACCCCATCTATCAAACTGTCTAATCTAGACCATCCATATACTGTATAAACCCCATCTATCAAACTGTCTAATCTAGACCATCCATATACTGTATAAACCACATCTATCAAACTGTCTAATCTAGACCATCCATATACTGTATAAACCCCATCTATCAAACTGTCTAATCTAGACCATCCATATACTGTATAAACCCCATCTATCAAACTGTCTAATCTAGACCATCCATATACTGTATAAACCCCATCCATATACTGTATAAACCCCATCTATCAAACTGTCTAATCTAGACCATCCATATCAAACTGTATAAACCCCATCTATCAAACTGTCTAATCTAGACCATCCATATACTGTATAAACCCATCTATCTATCAAACTGTCTAATCTCAAAGACCATCCATATACTGTATAAACCCCATCTATCAAACTGTCTAATCTAGACCATCCATATACTGTATAAACCCCATCTATCAAACTGTCTAATCTAGACCATCCATATACTGTATAAACCCATCTATCAAACTGTCTAATCTAGACCATCCATATACTGTATAAACCCCATCTATCAAACTGTCTAATCTAGACCATCCATATACTGTATAAACCACATCTATCAAACTGTCTAATCTAGACCATCCATATACTGTATAAACCCCATCTATCAAACTGTCTAATCTAGACCATCCATATACTGTATAAACCACATCTATCAAACTGTCTAATCTAGACCATCCATATACTGTATAAACCACATCTATCAAACTGTCTAATCTAGACCATCCATATACTGTATAAACCCCATCTATCAAACTGTCTAATCTAGACCATCCATATACTCTATAAACCCCATCTATCAAACTGTCTAATCTAGACCATCCATATACTGTATAAACCCCATCTATCAAACTGTCTAATCTAGACCATCCATATACTGTATAAACCCCATCTATCAAACTGTCTAATCTAGACCATCCATATACTGTATAAACCCCATCTATCAAACTGTCTAATCTAGACCATCCATATACTGTATAAACCCCATCCATATACTGTATAAACCCCATCTATCAAACTGTCTAATCTAGACCATCCATATACTTTATAAACCCCATCTATCAAACTGTCTAATCTAGACCATCCATATACTGTATAAACCCCATCTATCAAACTGTCTAATCTAGACCATCCATATACTGTATAAACCCATCTATCAAACTGTCTAATCTAGACCATCCATATACTGTATAAACCCCATCTATCAAACTGTCTAATCTAGACCATCCATATACTGTATAAACCCCATCTATCAAACTGTCTAATCTAGACCATCCATATACTGTATAAATCTATCAAACCTAATAGACCATATACTGTATAAACCCCATCTATCAAACTGTCTAATCTAGACCATCCATATACTTATATAAACCCCATCTATCAAACTGTCTAATCTAGACCATCCATATACTGTATAAACCACATCTATCAAACTGTCTAATCTAGACCATCCATATACTGTATAAACCCCATCTATCAAACTGTCTAATCTAGACCATCCATATACTGTATAAACCCCATCTATCAAACTGTCTAATCTAGACCATCCATATACATCTATAAACTAATCCCATCCATATACTGTATAAACCCCATCTATCAAACTGTCTAATCTAGACCATCCATATACTTTATAAACCCCATCTATCAAACTGTCTAATCTAGACCATCCATATACTGTATAAACCCCATCTATCAAACTGTCTAATCTAGACCATCCATATACTGTATAAACCCCATCTATCAAACTGTCTAATCTAGACCATCCATATACTGTATAAACCCCATCTATCAAACTGTCTAATCTAGACCATCCATATACTGTATAAACCCCATCTATCAAACTGTCTAATCTAGACCATCCATATACTGTATAAACCCCATCTATCAAACTGTCTAATCTAGACCATCCCTGTATAAACCCCATCTATCAAACTGTAATCTAGACCATCCATATACTGTATAAACCCCATCTATCAAACTGTCTAATCTAGACCATCCATATACTGTATAAACCCCATCTATCAAACTGTCTAATCTAGACCATCCATATACTGTATAAACCCCATCTATCAAACTGTCTAATCTAGACCATCCATATACTGTATAAACCACATCTATCAAACTGTCTAATCTAGACCATCCATATACTGTATAAACCCCATCTATCAAACTGTCTAATCTAGACCATCCATATACTGTATAAACCCATCTATAAACCCCATCCATATACTGTATAAACCCCATCTATCAAACTGTCTAATCTAGACCATCCATATACTTTATAAACCCCATCTATCAAACTGTCTAATCTAGACCATCCATATACTGTATAAACCCCCCAAATCTATCAAACTGTCTCAAATCTAGACCATCCATATACTGTATAAACCCCATCCATATACTGTATAAACCCCATCTATCAAACTGTCTAATCTAGACCATCCATATCTTTATAAACCCCATCTATCAAACTGTCTAATCTAGACCATCCATATACTGTATAAACCCCATCTATCAAACTGTCTAATCTAGACCATCCATATACTGTATAAACCCCATCTATCAAACTGTCTAATCTAGACCATCCATATACTGTATAAACCCCATCTATCAAACTGTCTAATCTAGACCATCCATATACTGTATAAACCACATCTATCAAACTGTCTAATCTAGACCATCCATATACTGTATAAACCCCATCTATCAAACTGTCTAATCTAGACCATCCATATACTGTATAAACCCCATCTATCAAACTGTCTAATCTAGACCATCCATATACTGTATAAACCCACATCTATCAAACTGTCTAATCTAGACCATCCATATACTGTATAAACCCCATCTATCAAACTGTCTAATCTAGACCATCCATATACTGTATAAACCCCATCTATCAAACTGTCTAATCTAGACCATCCATATACTAAACCCCATCTATCAAACTGTCTAATCCATATACTGTATAAACCCCATCTATCAAACTGTCTAATCTAGACCATCCATATACTTTATAAACCCCATCTATCAAACTGTCTAATCTAGACCATCCATATACTGTATAAACCCCATCTATCAAACTGTCTAATCTAGACCATCCATATACTGTATAAACCACATCTATCAAACTGTCTAATCTAGACCATCCATATACTGTATAAACCCCATCTATCAAACTGTCTAATCTAGACCATCCATATACTGTATAAACCACATCTATCAAACTGTCTAATCTAGACCATCCATATACTGTATAAACCCCATCTATCAAACTGTCTAATCTAGACCATCCATATACTGTATAAACCCATCTATCAAACTGTCTAATCTAGACCATCCATATACTGTATAAACCCCATCTATCAAACTGTCTAATCTAGACCATCCATATACTGTATAAACCACATCTATCAAACTGTCTAATCTAGACCATCCATATACTGTATAAACCACATCTATCAAACTGTCTAATCTAGACCATCCATATACTATATAAACCCCATCTATCAAACTGTCTAATCTAGACCATCCATATAGTCTATAAACCCCATCTATCAAACTGTCTAATCTAGACCATCCATATACTGTATAAACCACATCTATCAAACTGTCTAATCTAGACCATCCATATACTGTATAAACCCCATCTATCAAACTGTCTAATCTAGACCATCCATATACTGTATAAACCCCATCTATCAAACTGTCTAATCTAGACCATCCATATACTGTATAAACTAATCCCATCCATATACTGTATAAACCCCATCTATCAAACTGTCTAATCTAGACCATCCATATACTTTATAAACCCCATCTATCAAACTGTCTAATCTAGACCATCCATATACTGTATAAACCCCATCTATCAAACTGTCTAATCTAGACCATCCATATACTGTATAAACCCCATCTATCAAACTGTCTAATCTAGACCATCCATATACTGTATAAACCACATCTATCAAACTGTCTAATCTAGACCATCCATATACTGTATAAACCCCATCTATCAAACTGTCTAATCTAGACCATCCATATACTGTATAAAACCCATCTATCAAACTGTCTAGACCATCCTAGTATAAACCATCCATATATCTAGACCATCCATATACTGTATAAACCCCATCTATCAAACTGTCTAATCTAGACCATCCATATACTGTATAAACCCCATCTATCAAACTGTCTAATCTAGACCATCCATATACTGTATAAACCCCATCTATAAACCCCATCCATATACTGTATAAACCCCATCTATCAAACTGTCTAATCTAGACCATCCATATACTTTATAAACCCCATCTATCAAACTGTCTAATCTAGACCATCCATATACTGTATAAACCCCATCTATCAAACTGTCTAATCTAGACCATCCATATACTGTATAAACCCCATCTATCAAATAAAACCCCCATCTATCAAACTGTCTAATCTAGACCATCCATATACTGTATAAACCCCATCTATCAAACTGTCTAATCTAGACCATCCATATACTGTATAAACCCCATCTATCAAACTGTCTAATCTAGACCATCCATATACTGTATAAACCACATCTATCAAACTGTCTAATCTAGACCATCCATATACTGTATAAACCACATCTATCAAACTGTCTAATCTAGACCATCCATATACTGTATAAACCCCATCTATCAAACTGTCTAATCTAGACCATCCATATACTGTATAAACCCCATCTATCAAACTGTCTAATCTAGACCATCCATATACTGTATAAACCCCATCTATCAAACTGTCTAATCTAGACCATCCATATACTGTATAAACCCCATCTATCAAACTCTATCAAACTGTCTAATCTAGACCATCCATATACTGTATAAACCCCATCTATCAAACTGTCTAATCTAGACCATCCATATACTGTATAAACCACATCTATCAAACTGTCTAATCTAGACCATCCATATACTGTATAAACCCCATCTATCAAACTGTCTAATCTAGACCATCCATATACTTTATAAACCCCATCTATCAAACTGTCTAATCTAGACCATCCATATACTGTATAAATCCCTGTATAAACATCTATCAAACTGTCTAATCTAGACCATCCATATACTGTATAAACCCCATCTATCAAACTGTCTAATCTAGACCATCCATATACTGTATAAACTATCAAACTGTCATCCATATACTGTATAAACCCCATCTATCAAACTGTCTAATCTAGACCATCCATATACTTTATAAACCCCATCTATCAAACTGTCTAATCTAGACCATCCATATACTGTATAAACCCCATCTATCAAACTGTCTAATCTAGACCATCCATATACTTTATCAAACCTAATCTATCCATATACTGTATAAATATACCATATAAACCCCATCTATCAAACTGTCTAATCTAGACCATCCATATACTGTATAAACCCCATCTATCAAACTGTCTAATCTAGACCATCCATATACTGTATAAACCCCATCTATCAAACTGTCTAATCTAGACCATCCATATACTGTATAAACCCCATCTATCAAACTGTCTAATCTAGACCATCCATATACTGTATAAACCCCATCTATCAAACTGTCTAATCTAGACCATCCATATACTGTATAAACCCCATCTATCAAACTGTCTAATCTAGACCATCCATATAGTATAAACCCCATCTATCAAACTGTCTAATCTAGACCATCCATATACTGTATAAACCCCATCTATCAAACTGTCTAATCTAGACCATCCATATACTGTATAAACCCCATCTATCAAACTGTCTAATCTAGACCATCCATATACTGTATAAACCCCATCTATCAAACTGTCTAATCTAGACCATCCATATACTGTATAAACCCCATCTATCAAACTGTCTAATCTAGACCATCCATATACTGTATAAACCCCATCTATCAAACTGTCTAATCTAGACCATCCATATACTGTATAAACCCCATCTATCAAACTGTCTAATCTAGACCATCCATATACTGTATAAACCCCATCTATCAAACTGTCTAATCTAGACCATCCATATACTTTATAAACCCCATCTATCAAACTGTCTAATCTAGACCATCCATATACTGTATAAACCCCATCTATCAAACTGTCTAATCTAGACCATCCATATACTGTATAAACCCATCTATCAAACTGTCTAATCTAGACCATCCATATACTGTATAAACCCCATCTATCAAACTGTCTAATCTAGACCATCCATATACTGTATAAACCACATCTATCAAACTGTCTAATCTAGACCATCCATATACTGTATAAACCCCATCTATCAAACTGTCTAATCTAGACCATCCATATACTGTATAAACCACATCTATCAAACTGTCTAATCTAGACCATCCATATACTGTATAAACCCCATCTATCAAACTGTCTAATCTAGACCATCCATATACTGTATAAACCCCATCTATCAAACTGTCTAATCTAGACCATCCATATACTGTATAAACCACATCTATCAAACTGTCTAATCTAGACCATCCATATACTGTATAAACCCCATCTATCAAACTGTCTAATCTAGACCATCCATATACTATAAACCCCATCTATCAAACTGTCTAATCTAGACCATCCATACTGTATAAACCACATCTATCAAACTGTCTAATCTAGACCATCCATATACTGTATAAACCCCATCTATCAAACTGTCTAATCTAGACCATCCATATACTGTATAAACCCCATCTATCAAACTGTCTAATCTAGACCATCCATATACTGTATAAACCCCATCTATCAAACTGTCTAATCTAGACCATCCATATACTGTATAAACCCCATCTATCAAACTGTCTAATCTAGACCATCCATATACTGTATAAACCCCATCTATCAAACTGTCTAATCTAGACCATCCATATACTGTATAAACCCCATCTATCAAACTGTCTAATCTAGACCATCCATATACTGTATAAACCCCATCTATCAAACTGTCTAATCTAGACCATCCATATACTGTATAAACCCCATCTATCAAACTGTCTAATCTAGACCATCCATATACTGTATAAACCACATCTATCAAACTGTCTAATCTAGACCATCCATATACTGTATAAACCCCATCTATCAAACTGTCTAATCTAGACCATCCATATACTGTATAAACCCCATCTATCAAACTGTCTAATCTAGACCATCCTATACCATCCATATACTGTATAAACCCCATCTATCAAACTGTCTAATCTAGACCATCCATATACTTTATAAACCCCATCTATCAAACTGTCTAATCTAGACCATCCATATACTGTATAAACCCCATCTATCAAACTGTCTAATCATATAGACCATCCATATACTGTATAAACCACATCTATCAAACTGTCTAATCTAGACCATCCATATACTGTACTGTATAAACCCCATCTATCAAACTGTCTAATCTAGACCATCCATATACTGTATAAACCACATCTATCAAACTGTCTAATCTAGACCATCCATATACTGTATAAACCCCATCTATCAAACTGTCTAATCTAGACCATCCATATACTGTATAAACCACATCTATCAAACTGTCTAATCTAGACCATCCATATACTGTATAAACCCCATCTATCAAACTGTCTAATCTAGACCATCCATATACTGTATAAACCCCATCTATCAAACTGTCTAATCTAGACCATCCATATACTGTATAAACCATCTATCAAACTATCAAACTGTCTAATCTAGACCATCCATATACTGTCTAATCTAGACCATCCATATATAAACCCCATCTATCAAACTGTCTAATCTAGACCATCCATCTATCAAACTGTCTAATCTAGACCATCCAATACTGTATAAACCCCATCTATCAAACTGTCTAATCTAGACCATCCATATACTGTATAAACCCATCTATCAAACTGTCTAATCTAGACCATCCATATACTGTATAAACCCCATCTATCAAACTGTCTAATCTAGACCATCCATATACTGTATAAACCCCATCTATCAAACTGTCTAATCTAGACCATCCTGTATAAACATCTATAAACTGTCTAATCTAGACCATCCATATACTGTATAAACCCCATCTATCAAACTGTCTAATCTAGACCATCCATATACTGTATAAACCCCATCTATCAAACTGTCTAATCTAGACCATCCATATACTGTATAAACCCCATCTATCAAACTGTCTAATCTAGACCATCCATATACTGTATAAACCCCATCTATCAAACTGTCTAATCTAGACCATCCATATACTGTATAAACCCCATCTATCAAACTGTCTAAACCCCATATACTGTATCATCTATCAAACTGTCTAATCTAGACCATCCATATACTGTATAAACCCCATCTATCAAACTGTCTAATCTAGACCATCCATATACTGTATAAACCACATCTATCAAACTGTCTAATCTAGACCATCCATATACTGTATAAACCCCATCTATCAAACTGTCTAATCTAGACCATCCATATACTGTATAAACCCCATCTATCAAACTGTCTAATCTAGACCATCCATATACTGTATAAACCCCATCCATAACTGTATAAACCCCATCTATCAAACTGTCTAATCTAGACCATCCATATACTTTATAAACCCCATCTATCAAACTGTCTAATCTAGACCATCCATATACTGTATAAACCCCATCTATCAAACTGTCTAATCTAGACCATCCATATACTGTATAAACCCCATCTATCAAACTGTCTAATCTAGACCATCCATATACTGTATAAACCCCATCTATCAAACTGTCTAATCTAGACCATCCATATACTGTATAAACCCCATCTATCAAACTGTCTAATCTAGACCATCCATATACTGTATAAACCCCATCTATCAAACTGTCTAATCTAGACCATCCATATACTGTATAAACCACATCTATCAAACTGTCTAATCTAGACCATCCATATACTGTATAAACCCCATCTATCAAACTGTCTAATCTAGACCATCCATATACTGTATAAACCCCATCTATCAAACTGTCTAATCTAGACCATCCATATACTGTATAAACCCCATCTATCAAACTGTCTAATCTAGACCATCCATATACTGTATAAACCCCATATCAAACTGTCTAATCTAGACCATCCATATAAACCCCATCTATCAAACTGTCTAATCTAGACCATCCATATACTGTATAAACCCCATCTATCAAACTGTCTAATCTAGACCATCCATATACTGTATCAAAAACCATATACTGTATCTATCAAACTGTCTAATCTAGACCATCCATATACTGTATAAACCCCATCTATCAAACTGTCTAATCTAGACCATCCATATACTTTATAAACCCCATCTATCAAACTGTCTAATCTAGACCATCCATATACTGTATAAAATCTATAAACTGTCTAATCTAGAATCCATATACTGTATCTATCAAACTGTCTAATCTAGACCATCCATATACTGTATAAACCCCATCTATCAAACTGTCTAATCTAGACCATCCATATACTGTATAAACCACATCTATCAAACTGTCTAATCTAGACCATCCATATACTGTATAAACCCCATCTATCAAACTGTCTAATCTAGACCATCCATATACTGTATAAACCCCATCTATCAAACTGTCTAATCTAGACCATCCATATACTGTATAAACCCATCATCCATAGACCATACTGTATAAACCCCATCTATCAAACTGTCTAATCTAGACCATCCATATACTGTATAAACCCCATCTATCAAACTGTCTAATCTAGACCATCCATATACTGTATATAAACCCCATCTATCAAACTGTCTAATCTAGACCATCCATATACTGTATAAACCCCATCTATCAAACTGTCTAATCTAGACCATCCATATACTGTATAAACCCCATCTATCAAACTGTCTAATCTAGACCATCCATATACTGTATAAACCCCATCTATCAAACTGTCTAATCTAGACCATCCATATACTGTATAAACCCCATCTATCAAACTGTCTAATCTAGACCATCCATATACTGTATAAACCCATCATCTATCAAACTGTCTAATCTAGACCATCCATATACTGTATAAACCCATCTATCAAACTGTCTAATCTAGACCATCCATATACTGTATAAACCCCATCTATCAAACTGTCTAATCTAGACCATCCATATACTGTATAAACCCCATCTATCAAACTGTCTAATCTAGACCATCCATATACTGTATAAACCCCATCACTATAAACTGTATAAACCCCATCTATCAAACTGTCTAATCTAGACCATCCATATACTTATAAACCCCATCTATCAAACTGTCTAATCTAGACCATCCATATACTGTATAAACCCCATCTATCAAACTGTCTAATCTAGACCATCCATATACTGTATAAACCCATCTATCAAACTGTCTAATCTAGACCATCCATATACTGTATAAACCCCATCTATCAAACTGTCTAATCTAGACCATCCATATACTGTATAAAACTATCAAATCTATCAAACTGTCTAATCTAGACCATCCATATACTGTATAAACCCCATCTATCAAACTGTCTAATCTAGACCATCCATATACTGTATAAACCCCATCTATCAAACTGTCTAATCTAGACCATCCATATACTGTATAAACCCCATCTATCAAACTGTCTAATCTAGACCATCCATATACTGTATAAACCCCATCTATCAAACTGTCTAATCTAGACCATCCATATACTGTATAAACCACATCTATCAAACTGTCTAATCTAGACCATCCATATACTGTATAAACCCCATCTATCAAACTGTCTAATCTAGACCATCCATATACTGTATAAACCCCATCTATCAAACTGTCTAATCTAGACCATCCATATACTGTATAAACCCCATCTATCAAACTGTCTAATCTAGACCATCCATATACTGTATAAACCCCATCTATCAAACTGTCTAATCTAGACCATCCATATACTGTATAAACCCCATCTATCAAACTGTCTAATCTAGACCATCCATATACTGTATAAACCCCATCTATCAAACTGTCTAATCTAGACCATCCATATACTGTATAAACCCCATCTATCAAACTGTCTAATCTAGACCATCCATATACTTTATAAACCCCATCTATCAAACTGTCTAATCTAGACCATCCATATACTGTATAAACCCCATCTATCAAACTGTCTAATCTAGACCATCCATATACTGTATAAACCCCATCTATCAAACTGTCTAATCTAGACCATCCATATACTGTATAAACTGTATAAACCCCATCTATCAAACTGTCTAATCTAGACCATCCATATACTGTATAAACCATCCATCTATCAAACTGTCTAATCTAGACCATCCATATACTGTATAAACCCCATCTATCAAACTGTCTAATCTAGACCATCCATATACTGTATAAACCCCATCTATCAAACTGTCTAATCTAGACCATCCATATACTGTATAAACATCTATCCATCTATCAAACTGTATAAATCTAGACCATCCATATACTGTATAAACCCCATCTATCAAACTGTCTAATCCTAAACCCCATCCATATACTGTATAAACCCCATCTATCAAACTGTCTAATCTAGACCATCCATATACTGTATAAACCCCATCTATCAAACTGTCTAATCTAGACCATCCATATACTGTATAAACCCCATCTATCAAACTGTCTAATCTAGACCATCCACTGTATACATCTATCAAATAATCTAGACCAAACCCCATCTATCAAACTGTCTAATCTAGACCATCCATATACTGTATAAACCACATCTATCAAACTGTCTAATCTAGACCATCCATATACTGTATAAACCCCATCTATCAAACTGTCTAATCTAGACCATCCATATACTGTATAAACCCCATCTATCAAACTGTCTAATCTAGACCATCCATATACTGTATAAACCCCATCCATATACTGTATAAACCCCATCTATCAAACTGTCTAATCTAGACCATCCATATACTTTATAAACCCCATCTATCAAACTGTCTAATCTAGACCATCCATATACTGTATAAACCCCATCTATCAAACTGTCTGTATAATCTCAAACTGACCATCCATATACTGTATAAACCCCATCTATCAAACTGTCTAATCTAGACCATCCATATACTGTATAAACCCCATCTATCAAACTGTCTAATCTAGACCATCCATATACTGTATAAACCACATCTATCAAACTGTCTAATCTAGACCATCCATATACTGTATAAACCCCATCTATCAAACTGTCTAATCTAGACCATCCATATACTGTATAAACCCCATCTATCAAACTGTCTAATCTAGACCATCCATATACTGTATAAACCCCTAATAGACCATCCATATACTGTATAAACCCCATCTATCAAACTGTCTAATCTAGACCATCCATATACTGTATAAACCCCATCTATCAAACTGTCTAATCTAGACCATCCATATACTGTATAAACCCCATCTATCAAACTGTCTAATCTAGACCATCCATATACTGTATAAACCCCATCTATCAAACTGTCTAATCTAGACCATCCATATACTGTATAAACCCCATCTATCAAACTGTCTAATCTAGACCATCCATATACTGTATAAACCACATCTATCAAACTGTCTAATCTAGACCATCCATATACTGTATAAACCCCATCTATCAAACTGTCTAATCTAGACCATCCATATACTGTATAAACCACATCTATCAAACTGTCTAATCTAGACCATCCATATACTGTATAAACCCCATCTATCAAACTGTCTAATCTAGACCATCCATATACTGTATAAACCACATCTATCAAACTGTCTAATCTAGACCATCCATATACTGTATAAACCATCCATCTATCAAACTGTCTAATCTAGACCATCCATATACTTTATAAACCCCATCTATCAAACTGTCTAATCTAGACCATCCATATACTGTATAAACCCCATCTATCAAACTGTCTAATCTAGACCATCCATATACTGTATAAACCCCATCTATCAAACTGTCTAATCTAGACCATCCATATACTGTATAAACCCCATCTATCAAACTGTCTAATCTAGACCATCCATATACTGTATAAACCCCATCTATCAAACTGTCTAATCTAGACCATCCATATACTGTATAAACCCCATCTATCAAACTGTCCCCATCCATATACTGTATAAACCCCCATCTATCAAACTGTCTAATCTAGACCATCCATATACTTTATAAACCCCATCTATCAAACTGTCTAATCTAGACCATCCATATACTGTATAAACCCCATCTATCAAACTGTCTAATCTAGACCATCCATATACTGTATAAACCCCATCTATCAAACTGTCTAATCTAGACCATCCATATACTGTATAAACCCCATCTATCAAACTGTCTAATCTAGACCATCCATATACTGTATAAACCCCATCTATCAAACTGTCTAATCTAGACCATCCATATACTGTATAAACCCCATCTATCAAACTGTCTAATCTAGACCATCCATATACTGTATAAACCCCATCTATCAAACTGTCTAATCTAGACCATCCATATACTGTATAAACCCCATCTATCAAACTGTCTAATCTAGACCATCCATATACTGTCAATAAACCATCCATATACTGTATAAACCCCATCTATCAAACTGTCTAATCTAGACCATCCATATACTGTATAAATCTATCAAACCTAATCTCATCCATATACTGTATAAACCCCATCTATCAAACTGTCTAATCTAGACCATCCATATACTTTATAAACCCCATCTATCAAACTGTCTAATCTAGACCATCCATATACTGTATAAACCCCATCTATCAAACTGTCTAATCTAGACCATCCATATACTGTATAAACCCCATCTATCAAACTGTCTAATCTAGACCATCCATATACTGTATAAACCACATCTATCAAACTGTCTAATCTAGACCATCCATATACTGTATAAACCCCATCTATCAAACTGTCTAATCTAGACCATCCATATACTGTATAAACCACATCTATCAAACTGTCTAATCTAGACCACCTATATACTGTATAAACCACATCTATCAAACTGTCTAATCTAGACCATCTATATACTGTATAAACCCCATCTATCAAACTGTCTAATCTAGACCATCCATATACTTTATAAACCCCATCTATCAAACTGTCTAATCTAGACCATCCATATACTGTATAAACCACATCTATCAAACTGTCTAATCTAGACCATCCATATACTGTATAAACCCCATCTATCAAACTGTCTAATCTAGACCATCCATATACTGTATAAACCCCATCTATCAAACTGTCTAATCTAGACCATCCATATACTGTATAAACCCCATCCATATACTGTATAAACCCCATCTATCAAACTGTCTAATCTAGACCATCCATATACTTTATAAACCCCATCTATCAAACTGTCTAATCTAGACCATCCATATACTGTATAAACCCCATCTATCAAACTGTCTAATCTAGACCATCCATATACTGTATAAACCCCATCTATCAAACTGTCTAATCTAGACCATCCATATACTGTATAAACCCCATCTATCAAACTGTCTAATCTAGACCATCCATATACTGTATAAACCCCATCTATCAAACTGTCTAATCTAGACCATCCATATACTGTATAAACCCCATCTATCAAACTGTCTAATCTAGACCATCCATATACTGTATAAACCCCATCTATCAAACTGTCTAATCTAGACCATCCATATACTGTATAAACCACATCTATCAAACTGTCTAATCTAGACCATCCATATACTGTATAAACCCCATCTATCAAACTGTCTAATCTAGACCATCCATATACTGTATAAACCCCATCTATCAAACTGTCTAATCTAGACCATCCATATACTGTATAAACCCCATCCATATACTGTATAAACCCCATCTATCAAACTGTCTAATCTAGACCATCCATATACTGTATAAACCCCATCTATCAAACTGTCTAATCTAGACCATCCATATACTGTATAAACCCCATCTATCAAACTGTCTAATCTAGACCATCCATATACTGTATAAACCACATCTATCAAACTGTCTAATCTAGACCATCCATATACTGTATAAACCCCATCTATCAAACTGTCTAATCTAGACCATCCATATACTGTATAAACCCCATCTTTCAAACTGTCTAATCTAGACCATCCATATACTGTAGACCATCCATATACTGTATAAACCCCATCCATAAACTGTATAAACCCCATCTATCAAACTGTCTAATCTAGACCATCCATATACTTTATAAACCCCATCTATCAAACTCAAACTGACCATCATATAATATAAACCCCATCTATCAAACCTAATCTAGACCATCCATATACTGTATAAACCCCATCTATCAAACTGTCTAATCTAGACCATCCATATACTGTATAAACCCCATCTATCAAACTGTCTAATCTAGACCATCCATATACTGTATAAACCCCATCTATCAAACTGTCTAATCTAGACCATCCATATCAAACTGTCTAATAAACCCCATCCATATACTGTATAAACCCCATCTATCAAACTGTCTAATCTAGACCATCCATATACTTTATAAACCCCATCTATCAAACTGTCTAATCTAGACCATCCATATACTGTATAAACCCCATCTATCAAACTGTCTAATCTAGACCATCCATATACTGTATAAACCCCATCTATCAAACTGTCTAATCTAGACCATCCATATACTGTATAAACCCATCTATCAAACTGTCTAATCTAGACCATCCATATACTCTATCAAACTGTCTAATCTAGACCATCCATATATAAACCCCATCTATCAAACTGTCTAATCTAGACCATCCATATACTGTATAAACCCCATCTATCAAACTGTCTAATCTAGACCATCCATATACTGTATAAACCACATCTATCAAACTGTCTAATCTAGACCATCCATATACTGTATAAACCCCATCTATCAAACTGTCTAATCTAGACCATCCATATACTGTATAAACCCCATCTATCAAACTGTCTAATCTAGACCATCCATATACTGTATAAACCCCATATCAAACTGTCCTAGACCATCCATATACTGTATAAACCCCATCTATCAAACTGTCTAATCTAGACCATCCATATACTTTATAAACCCCATCTATCAAACTGTCTAATCTAGACCATCCATATACTGTATAAACCCCATCTATCAAACTGTCTAATCTAGACCATCCATATACTGTATAAACCCCATCTATCAAACTGTCTAATCTAGACCATCCATATACTGTATAAACCCCATCTATCAAACTGTCTAATCTAGACCATCCATATACTGTATAAACCATCCATCTATCAAACTGTCTAATCTAGACCATCCATATACTGTATAAACCCCATCTATCAAACTGTCTAATCTAGACCATCCATATACTGTATAAACCCATCTATCAAACTGTCTAATCTAGACCATCCATATACTGTATAAACCCCATCTATCAAACTGTCTAATCTAGACCATCCATATACTTTATAAACTAATCCCATCATCATATCAAACTGTCTAATCTAGACCATCCATATACTGTATAAACCACATCTATCAAACTGTCTAATCTAGACCATCCATATACTGTATAAACCCCCATCTATCAAACTGTCTAATCTAGACCATCCATATACTGTATAAACCCCATCTATCAAACTGTCTAATCTAGACCATCCATATACTGTATAAACCCCATCCATATACTGTATAAACCCCATCTATCAAACTGTCTAATCTAGACCATCCATATACTGTATAAACCCCATCTATCAAACTGTCTAATCTAGACCATCCATATACTGTATAAACCCCATCTATCAAACTGTCTAATCTAGACCATCCATATACTGTATAAACCCCATCTATCAAACTGTCTAATCTAGACCATCCATATACTGTATAAACCCCATCTATCAAACTGTAATCTAGAATCTAGACCATCCATATACTGTATAAACCACATCTATCAAACTGTCTAATCTAGACCATCCATATACTGTATAAACCCCATCTATCAACCATCCATATACTGTATAAACCCCATCTATCAAACTGTCTAATCTAGACCATCCATATACTGTATAAACCCCATCTATCAAACTGTCTAATCTAGACCATCCATATACTGTATAAACCCCATCTATCAAACTGTCTAATCTAGACCATCCATATACTGTATAAACCCCATCTATCAAACTGTCTAATCTAGACCATCCATATACTGTATAAACCCCATCTATCAAACTGTCTAATCTAGACCATCCATATACTGTATAAATAAACTATCCTGTCTAATCCATCCATATACTGTATAAACCCCATCTATCAAACTGTCTAATCTAGACCATCCATATACTGTATAAACCCCATCTATCAAACTGTCTAATCTAGACCATCCATATACTGTATAAACCCCATCTATCAAACTGTCTAATCTAGACCATCCATATACTGTATAAACCACATCTATCAAACTGTCTAATCTAGACCATCCATATACTGTATAAACCCCATCTATCAAACTGTCTAATCTAGACCATCCATATACTGTATAAACCCCATCTATCAAACTGTCTAATCTAGACCATCCATATACTGTATAAACCCCATCTATAAACCCCATCCATATACTGTATAAACCCCATCTATCAAACTGTCTAATCTAGACCATCCATATACTGTATAAACCCCATCTATCAAACTGTCTAATCTAGACCATCCATATACTGTATAAACCCCATCTATCAAACTGTCTAATCTAGACCATCCATATACTGTATAAACCCCATCTATCAAACTGTCTAATCTAGACCATCCATATACTGTATAAACCCCATCTATCAAACTGTCTAATCTAGACCATCCATATAAACATCTATAAACCTAGACCATCCATATACTGTATAAACCCCATCTCAAATCTAAACCATCCATATACTGTATAAACCCCATCTATCAAACTGTCTAATCTAGACCATACATATACTGTATAAACCCCATCTATCAAACTGTCTAATCTAGACCATCCATATACTGTATAAACCCCATCTATCAAACTGTCTAATCTAGACCATCCATATACTGTATAAACCACATCTATCAAACTGTCTAATCTAGACCATCCATATACTGTATAAACCCCATCTATCAAACTGTCTAATCTAGACCATCCATATACTGTATAAACCCCATCTATCAAACTGTCTAATCTAGACCATCCATATACTGTATAAACCCCATCTATCAAACTGTCTAATCTAGACCATCCATATACTGTATAAACCCCATCTATCAAACTGTCTAATCTAGACCATCCATATACTGTATAAACCCCATCTATCAAACTGTCTAATCTAGACCATCCATATATAAACCCCATCTATCAAACTGTCTAATCTAGACCATCCATATACTGTATAAACCCCATCTATCAAACTGTCTAATCTAGACCATCCATATACTGTATAAACCCCATCTATCAAACTGTCTAATCTAGACCATCCATATACTGTATAAACCACATCTATCAAACTGTCTAATCTAGACCATCCATATACTGTATAAACCCCATCTATCAAACTGTCTAATCTAGACCATCCATATACTGTATAAACCCCATCCATATACTGTATAAACCCCATCTATCAAACTGTCTAATCTAGACCATCCATATACTTTATAAACCCCATCTATCAAACTGTCTAATCTAGACCATCCATATACTGTATAAACCCCATCTATCAAACTGTCTAATCTAGACCATCCATATACTGTATAAACCACATCTATCAAACTGTCTAATCTAGACCATCCATATACTGTATAAACCCCATCTATCAAACTGTCTAATCTAGACCATCCATATACTGTATAAACCACATCTATCAAACTGTCTAATCTAGACCATACATATACTGTATAAACCCCATCTATCAAACTGTCTAATCTAGACCATCCATATACTGTATAAACCACATCTATCAAACTGTCTAATCTAGACCATCCATATACTGTATAAACCCCATCTATCAAACTGTCTAATCTAGACCATCCATATACTGTATAAACCCCATCTATCAAACTGTCTAATCTAGACCATCCATATACTGTATAAACCCCATCTATCAAACTGTCTAATCTAGACCATCCATATACTGTATAAACCCCATCTATCAAACTGTCTAATCTAGACCATCCATATACTGTATAAACCCCATCTATCAAACTGTCTAATCTAGACCATCCATATACTGTATAAACCCCATCTATCAAACTGTCTAATCTAGACCATCCATATACTGTATAAACACCATCTATCAAACTGTCTAATCTAGACCATCCATATACTGTATAAACCCCATCTATCAAACTGTCTAATCTAGACCATCCATATACTGTATAAACCACATCTATCAAACAGTCTAATCTAGACCATCCATATACTGTATAAACCCCATCTATCAAACTGTCTAATCTAGACCATCCATATACTGTATAAACCCCATCTATCAAACTGTCTAATCTAGACCATCCATATACTGTATAAACCCCATCTATCAAACTGTCTAATCTAGACCATCCATATACTGTATAAACCCCATCTATCAAACTGTCTAATCTTGACCATCCACACAGTCTGTGATTCGTAACAAAGTGGTGTCCCTCCCCACCACTTGTTTTGGTATACAGCTGTACATTGAACAGCTTCCCAAATCTCAGACTTTAGCTTTAACTAAAACACAATGCAGCCCCATATTATAACAATTATATGGTGTAGATATGATATGTATTATGATTCTCATGATTCTACACTTATTGTGGTTCTATACTGTGACTTTATTGTGATTCCATGTTCCAAACATTGCTCACTATATGTCTGTGGCAGAGAGACTAGAAATCATGAGAAAATAATGGAAATCAAATTTCCTCCAAATATGTGCTTCCTATTTCAAATGAAAACGGTGAACAGTCTATGATGAGGGTAGGCAACAACATCTCCTCCCCGCTGATCCTCAACACTGGGGCCCCACAAGGGTGCGTTCTGAGCCCTCTCCTGTACTCCCTGTTCACCCACGACTGCGTGGCCACGCACGCCTCCAACTCAATCATCAAGTTTGCGGACGACACAACAGTGGTAGGCTTGATTACCAACAACGACGAGACGGCCTACAGGGAGGAGGTGAGGGCCCTCGGAGTGTGGTGTCAGGAAAATAACCTCACACTCAACGTCAACAAAACTAAGGAGATGATTGTGGACTTCAGGAAACAGCAGAGGGAACACCCCCCTATCCACATCGATGGAACAGTAGTGGAGAGGGTAGCAAGTTTTAAGTTCCTCGGCATACACATCACAGACAAACTGAATTGGTCCACTCACACAGACAGCATCGTGAAGAAGGCGCAGCAGCGCCTCTTCAACCTCAGGAGGCTGAAGAAATTCGGCCTGTCACCAAAAGCACTCACAAACTTCTACAGATGCAGAATCGAGAGCATCCTGGCGGGCTGTATCACCGCCTGGTACGGCAACTGCTCCGCCCTCAACCGTAAGGCTCTCCAGAGGGTAGTGAGGTCTGCACAACGCATCACCGGGGGTAAACTACCTGCCCTCCAGGACACCTACACCACCCGATGTTACAGGAAGGCCATAAAGATCATCAAGGACATCAACCACCCGAGCCACTGCCTGTTCACCCCGCTATCATACAGAAGGCGAGGTCAGTACAGGTGCATCAAAGCTGGGACCGAGAGACTGAAAAACAGCTTCTATCACAAGGCCATCAGACTGTTAAACAGCCACCACTAACATTGATTGGCTGCTGCCAACACACTGACACTGACACTGACTCAACTCCAGCCACTTTAATAATGGGAATTGATGGGAAATGATGTAAATATATCACTAGCCACATTAAACAATGCTACCTTATATAATGTTACTTACCCTACATTATTCATCTCATATGCATACGTATATACTGTACTCTATATCATCGACTGCATCCTTATGTAATACATGTATCACTAGCCACTTTAACTATGCCACTTTGTTTACATACTCATCTCATATGTATATACTGTACTCGATACCATCTACTGTATCTTGCCTATGCTGCTCTGTACCATCACTCATTCATCTATCCTTATGTACATATTCTTTATCCCCTTACACTGTGTATAAGACAGTAGTTTTGGAATTGTTAGTTAGATTACTTGTTGGTTATTACTGCATTGTCGGAACTAGAAGCACAAGCATTTCGCTACACTCGCATTAACATCTGCTCACCATGTGTATGTGACAAATCAAATTTGATTTGATTTGATTTGATTTGAAGGAAAATAAGAGTTTTAGTGCAGGGACAGCCAACTAACACAAACATAATAGTTTGATATTGTTGATGCGATACGACATGATATATTGTGGAAAATAATATCCCGATATGTAACTATCCATTTTTCCCTTTATTACTATTAGAAGGGCGTTGCTGTTATAAATGTAGTTCCTTATTGACACCATTGAGGAAGGGTTTGTTAAGATGACAGATTAGTTTATCGTAGCTTCTGGTCACTACTGAATGTATTGTCTTATCAAAAGGAATACAATGAAATATAATGATTAAAGATATGCTTTTTATTAAAATGTCCAGAAGCAGATGTAGCAGAAAAGGAACAACAAATAACAAATGCAGCGTGTATAAAATAGTGAAGGTGAAACACCCTGAAACACTATTATCTCCCCATAATATTTGATTGTTCCATTAATCAAAGATATAATTCATTCTTTAAATCGCATATGATTCTTTCCTTTATTGTGATAAAATGTGATAATATTCCTATCTCATGAATGCTTCATGAGAATTTGAACTGAATGAATTTTGAATATGTTAAGAAATATTTTATTACTGCTTCAAGTGAGGAATCACCTCAAAAGTACTTCCAAAGTACTCAAAACATTCAAATTCATTCAGTGAAATAATAGTGAAATAAAAACAGTTCTGTCAGCGTCTGTCAAACATCCATCCAACATATAGGGTCAGTTTCCTGGACTCAGATAAAGTTTACTCCTGGACTAAAAAGCATTTTTTCCCCTAATAAATAGGAGTTACTGTTTCCAGTGCTGTTTCCAGAGTACTGTTTCCAGCCCCTTCCATGTCCACTAATCCCCAGTGGGCTCCGATGGAGGTGATCCCGGCACCGTTGAAACGACCGCTGAGGATCCTCAGCTCATTGCCCATGTTGGTTGGGTAGAAGTTGAAGGAGATTTGGTTGGGCAGGCCGGCTGACAGAGTGCGCCCCATGTTGGTGGTTAACACCAGGTAGCAGATGTAGTCTGCTGGGTTGTACTTCCCAGACACCTCAACGATGGCCTCATCATTAAACAGCTCCATCACCTGCTTTACACTCCCTTCGTTACCGAAGACAGGAGACCAGGTGTTGCCGTATCTCAGCTGGAACCTAAAACAGAGGAAGCTTTTCACGTTGGTTGTGTTTTGATAAGGCACATTCAGACCGAGACAGCAGGTAGCGTCAGAGAATATCAAGGAATTACATTTTACATTGTACTCTGGGTTAGATACGATAACAATATTGTTTGGTCATAAACTGAATATGTAATAAACACAACAAATAAAGAAAGAATGAAAGTCTGTTCTGCAGTGTAGTTGGACTGAGTCAGTGGTGTTTGTTGGATAGTATAGTTGGACTGAGTCAGTGGTGTCTGTTCATGGGTCAGAGTCTGCTCACCCGCTGATGAAGTTGTTGCTGTTGTAGTTGTAGTAGTAGTAGTAGTAGTAGTAGTTGTTGTTGGTCTCCCACACTCTGACTCCCGTGATGCGTCCCTCACCGTAGGAAGCAAATGGGGTGCCACCTCCCTGACCCACCGCAGAGGAATACGAGTAGGGGTCTTTGATGGCTAAAATAACATGGCCAATATGTTTACTATATTTACTATATTAATAATACATCTTTATATATACATCATTTTGATTTTACCAATACATTTCTGAAAGATCTTTATATTATGAATAAAGTGTAGATGAATTAACTGAAGTACATTCTGCAATGATTTAATACATTAGTTTATGTCTCAAAGAAGAACTCCTAAGTCTAACTGAAAAAGACAAATTGGTGGAAGCACAAAAGCTATTATTTTATCATTATAATTCAGAATTGTATTTAACTCACGCAAAGCCAAGCAGCCAGCCAAGAACACTGTGACAACCAGGATTAAGAACATTCTGCAAAAGTGAGGCATCAACACTTAAGACCTTTAATTTCAGTCAATTTCACTCTCATTCCGTTTCACTTTAAATGGTAAAACTTGAAAAAATATAGTTAATAATGTTTTTCATAGTAGTTTGTCAAAACAAATAAGTCATTTTACCTGTCAGGTCAGTGTTTCCTAGGAGGGAGAAGAAAATAACCTTTTAAATTGTGATGTAACAAACAACAAACCATTGCTGAATGTGAAATGTTATAAAACGGCTCTAAAAAGTTGAACCTCCTCTTGTTTACTACAATCACTCTTGCAGTGCTAAGCTACTGTCACATTAAAAATAATGTCAGATCATTGAATTTAAATTTAGTGGCAAAAGGGCCAAAATGTTTGTGCCCAAGTACCAAGAGATAATGAGTATTAACTTCATAACATTTCCCACACCAGTATTATGCATTAAAAACATTGCACATTTTCAATTGAGTTAGTTGTGTAGTTACCCACCGTGCTATCTTGAGATGTGTGTGAAAACCTGTGAAAGCTTCTTGTCTCTCTGTCTCTGCCAGGTCCTTCTAGTCTACTGCTTCCTCTAAGAACTGCATTTATACCTGCTGAACATTCCATCAGCTCTAGATGGAAGGAGCATGACAAAGAACACGTTTAGTCAGTCACTATTGAGAAGTCAGACATTGTTTACTAATTGGTCGAGGCTACTTTGGGAGGGAGTGTCAAGGAAGTACTATAAGGAAATAATAATTGTGTTCTTTTGAATTTGTAACAAATTAATGATCTGAAATAGGGATTAAAAAAATATACAATCGAACAACCGAACAAATAAAATAATGTACCAAAATTGTATGAATGTGTACGAAAATCGCTCAAAATCAGTCTCCCAATCTTCAGTTGTTTTATTACACCAAGAGGAACTCCTTCCCTTCAAACATTAACATGCTGAAAAAGACAAGTGGATCTGGTCATTAACAGGATGCTTAGTTCATTGGTTTGTTCAAATACCTACAGTATTTTATTGTAGAATATTTGTTTCAGTACATGTATTTATATGTAATTCTAGATGTGCAGACGAGATTCTCAATTTTTCGTCTCCATTATTGTCCAACATTTTCTGCAGTCTGTTACAATACTCACATCTTCATTAAATCACTGGCAACCTGTTCATGTTACTACAGGATAACAATCTGATTTCATATTCTGCAGATTAACCAGATAAATATCAGTAGAAGTTACAAAGTGATAAAATAAAAGGTTGTATACAGATGACAAGGTGAAATACCCTGAAGCACTTGTTACTACCTATCCATAATATTTGATAGTTCAATTAACACGTTAATACAAATATATAATGAGGACCTTATTGATCAAAAAAATATAAAATAAGCTAAAAGGTCAAATTGAAATCAGATTTGCTATATTAACAACCTTTGTGTTTGTAAGTTGAGTTATCTATTTTCTTTTCGCTGGGGAAGAATGTGAGTTTATCTCAGTAACTACCCATTGAGCACACACTGGTTGAATCAACGTTGTTTTACATGTCATTTCATTTCACTTCACTTCAAATGGTAAAACTTGAAGTAAGTTTGTTAATAATGTTTTTCATAGTAGTTTATAAAAACAAGCGAGGCATTTTACCTGTCAGGTCAACCACCCCTAGGGGGAGGAAATAACATACACGTTTTACCTGTCAGGTCAACCACCCCTAGGGGGGGAAATAACATACACGTTTTACCTGTCAGGTCAACCACCCCTAGAGGGGAAAATAACGTATAAGTTTTACCTGTCAGGTCAACCACCCCTAGAGGGGAAAATAACATACACGTTTTACCTGTCAGGTCAACCACCCCTAGAGGGGAAAATAACATACACGTTTTACCTGTCAGGTCAACCACCCCTAGAGGGAAATAACATACACGTTTTACCTGTCAGGTCAACCACCCCTAGAGGGGAAAATAACATACACGTTTTACCTGTCAGGTCAACCACCCCTAGAGGGGAAAATAACATACACGTTTTACCTGTCAGGTCAACCACCCCTAGAGGGAAATAACATACACGTTTTACCTGTCAGGTCAACCACCCCTAGAGGGAAAATAACATACACGTTTTACCTGTCAGGTCAACCACCCCTAGAGGGGAAATAACATACACGTTTTACCTGTCAGGTCAACCACCCCTAGGGGGGGAAATAACATACACGTTTTACCTGTCAGGTCAACCACCCCTAGAGGGGAAATAACATACACGTTTTACCTGTCAGGTCAACCACCCCTAGAGGGGAAATAACATACACGTTTTACCTGTCAGGTCAACCACCCCTAGAGGGGAAATAACATACACGTTTTACCTGTCAGGTCAACCACCCCTAGGGGAAAATAACATACACGTTTTACCTGTCAGGTCAACCACCCCTAGGGGGAAATAACATACACGTTTTACCTGTCAGGTCAACCACCCCTAGGTCCGGGGAAAATAACATACACGTTTTACCTGTCAGGTCAACCACCCCTAGGGGGAAATAACATACACGTTTTACCTGTCAGGTCAACCACCCCTAGGGGGAAATAACATACACGTTTTACCTGTCAGGTCAACCACCCCTAGGGGGGGAAATAACATACACGTTTTACCTGTCAGGTCAACCACCCCTAGGGGGAAATAACATACACGTTTTACCTGTCAGGTCAACCACCCCTAGGGGGTAAATAACATACACGTTTTACCTGTCAGGTCAACCACCCCTAGGGGGAAATAACATACACGTTTTACCTGTCAGGTCAACCACCCCTAGGGGGGGTAAATAACATACACGTTTTACCTGTCAGGTCAACCACCCCTAGGGGGGGGAAATAACATACACGTTTTACCTGTCAGGTCAACCACCCCTAGGGGGAAATAACATACACGTTTTACCTGTCAGGTCAACCACCCCTAGGGGGTAAATAACATGCACGTTTTACCTGTCAGGTCAACCACCCCTAGAGGGGAAAATAACATACACGTTTTACCTGTCAGGTCAACCACCCCTAGGGGGGGGAAATAACATACACGTTTTACCTGTCAGGTCAACCACCCCTAGGGGGGGGAAATAACATACACGTTTTACCTGTCAGGTCAACCACCCCTAGAGGGGAAATAACATACACGTTTTACCTGTCAGGTCAACCACCCCTAGGGGGGGAAATAACATACACGTTTTACCTGTCAGGTCAACCACCCCTAGGGGGAAATAACATACACGTTTTACCTGTCAGGTCAACCACCCCTAGGGGGAAATAACATACACGTTTTACCTGTCAGGTCAACCACCCCTAGGGGGAAATAACATACACGTTTTACCTGTCAGGTCAACCACCCCTAGGGGGAAATAACATACACGTTTTACCTGTCAGGTCAACCACCCCTAGGGGGTAAATAACATACACGTTTTACCTGTCAGGTCAACCACCCCTAGGGGGAAATAACATACACGTTTTACCTGTCAGGTCAACCACCCCTAGGGGGGGAAATAACATACACGTTTTACCTGTCAGGTCAACCACCCCTAGGGGGGAAATAACATACACGTTTTACCTGTCAGGTCAACCACCCCTAGGGGGGGGGAATAACATACACGTTTTACCTGTCAGGTCAACCACCCCTAGGGGGGGAAATAACATACACGTTTTACCTGTCAGGTCAACCACCCCTAGAGGGGAAAATAACGTATAAGTTTTACCTGTCAGGTCAACCACCCCTAGGGGGGAAATAACATACACGTTTTACCTGTCAGGTCAACCACCCCTAGGGGGAAATAACATACACGTTTTACCTGTCAGGTCAACCACCCCTAGGGGAGGAAATAACATACACGTTTTACCTGTCAGGTCAACCACCCCTAGGGAGGAAATAACATACACGTTTTACCTGTCAGGTCAACCACCCCTAGGGGGGGAAATAACATACACGTTTTACCTGTCAGGTCAACCACCCCTAGGGGGGGAAATAACATACACGTTTTACCTGTCAGGTCAACCACCCCTAGAGGGGAAATAACATACACGTTTTACCTGTCAGGTCAACCACCCCTAGAGGGGAAATAACATACACGTTTTACCTGTCAGGTCAACCACCCCTAGAGGGGAAATAACATACACGTTTTACCTGTCAGGTCAACCACCCCTAGGGGGAAATAACATACACGTTTTACCTGTCAGGTCAACCACCCCTAGGGGGAAATAACATACACGTTTTACCTGTCAGGTCAACCACCCCTAGGGGGAAATAACATACACGTTTTACCTGTCAGGTCAACCACCCCTAGGGGGGGAATAACATACACGTTTTACCTGTCAGGTCAACCACCCCTAGGGGAAAATAACATACACGTTTTACCTGTCAGGTCAACCACCCCTAGAGGGGAAATAACATACACGTTTTACCTGTCAGGTCAACCACCCCTAGGGGGAAATAACATACACGTTTACCTGTCAGGTCAACCACCCCTAGGGGGAAATAACATACACGTTTTACCTGTCAGGTCAACCACCCCTAGGGGGAAATAACATACACGTTTTACCTGTCAGGTCAACCACCCCTAGGGGGAAATAACATACACGTTTTACCTGTCAGGTCAACCACCCCTAGGGGGAATAACATACACGTTTTACCTGTCAGGTCAACCACCCCTAGGGGGGAAATAACATACACGTTTTACCTGTCAGGTCAACCACCCCTAGGGAGGAAATAACATACACGTTTTACCTGTCAGGTCAACCACCCCTAGGGGGAAATAACATACACGTTTTACCTGTCAGGTCAACCACCCCTAGGGGGAAATAACATACACGTTTTACCTGTCAGGTCAACCACCCCTAGGGGGAAATAACATACACGTTTTACCTGTCAGGTCAACCACCCCTAGGGGGAAATAACATACACGTTTTACCTGTCAGGTCAACCACCCCTAGGGGGGAAATAACATACACGTTTTACCTGTCAGGTCAACCACCCCTAGGGGGAAATAACATACACGTTTTACCTGTCAGGTCAACCACCCCTAGAGGGAAATAACATACACGTTTTACCTGTCAGGTCAACCACCCCTAGGGGGAAATAACATACACGTTTTACCTGTCAGGTCAACCACCCCTAGGGGGAAATAACATACACGTTTTACCTGTCAGGTCAACCACCCCTAGGGGGAAATAACATACACGTTTTACCTGTCAGGTCAACCACCCCTAGGGGGAAATAACATACACGTTTTTACCTGTCAGGTCAACCACCCCTAGGGGGAAATAACATACACGTTTTACCTGTCAGGTCAACCACCCCTAGGGGGAAATAACATACACGTTTTACCTGTCAGGTCAACCACCCCTAGGGGGAAATAACATACACGTTTTACCTGTCAGGTCAACCACCCCTAGGGGGGAAATAACATACACGTTTTACCTGTCAGGTCAACCACCCCTAGGGGGAAATAACATACACGTTTTACCTGTCAGGTCAACCACCCCTAGGGGGAAATAACATACACGTTTTACCTGTCAGGTCAACCACCCCTAGGGGGAAATAACATACACGTTTTACCTGTCAGGTCAACCACCCCTAGGGGGAAATAACATACACGTTTTACCTGTCAGGTCAACCACCCCTAGGGGGAAATAACATACACGTTTTACCTGTCAGGTCAACCACCCCTAGGGGGAAATAACATACACGTTTTACCTGTCAGGTCAACCACCCCTAGGGGGAAATAACATACACGTTTTACCTGTCAGGTCAACCACCCCTAGGGGGAAATAACATACACGTTTTACCTGTCAGGTCAACCACCCCTAGGGAGGGAAATAACATACACGTTTTACCTGTCAGGTCAACCACCCCTAGGGGGAAATAACATACACGTTTTACCTGTCAGGTCAACCACCCCTAGGGGGAAATAACATACACGTTTTACCTGTCAGGTCAACCACCCCTAGGGGAAATAACATACACGTTTTACCTGTCAGGTCAACCACCCCTAGAGGGAAATAACATACACGTTTTACCTGTCAGGTCAACCACCCCTAGGGGGAAATAACATACACGTTTTACCTGTCAGGTCAACCACCCCTAGGGGGAAATAACATACACGTTTTACCTGTCAGGTCAACCACCCCTAGGGGGAAAATAACATACACGTTTTACCTGTCAGGTCAACCACCCCTAGGGGGGGGAAATAACATACACGTTTTACCTGTCAGGTCAACCACCCCTAGAGGGGAAATAACATACACGTTTTTTTACCTGTCAGGTCAACCACCCCTAGGGGGAAATAACATACACGTTTTACCTGTCAGGTCAACCACCCCTAGGGGGAAATAACATACACGTTTTACCTGTCAGGTCAACCACCCCTAGAGGGAAAATAACATACACGTTTTACCTGTCAGGTCAACCACCCCTAGGGGGAAATAACATACACGTTTTACCTGTCAGGTCAACCACCCCTAGAGGGGAAATAACATACACGTTTTACCTGTCAGGTCAACCACCCCTAGGGGGAAATAACATACACGTTTTACCTGTCAGGTCAACCACCCCTAGGGGGAAATAACATACACGTTTTACCTGTCAGGTCAACCACCCCTAGGGGGAAATAACATACACGTTTTACCTGTCAGGTCAACCACCCCTAGGGGGAAATAACATACACGTTTTACCTGTCAGGTCAACCACCCCTAGGGGGAAATAACATACACGTTTTACCTGTCAGGTCAACCACCCCTAGGGGGAAATAACATACACGTTTTACCTGTCAGGTCAACCACCCCTAGGGGAAATAACATCAGGTCAACGTTTTACCTGTCAGGTCAACCACCCCTAGGGGGAAATAACATACACGTTTTACCTGTCAGGTCAACCACCCCTAGGGGGAAATAACATACACGTTTTACCTGTCAGGTCAACCACCCCTAGGGGGAAATAACATACACGTTTTACCTGTCAGGTCAACCACCCCTAGGGGGAAATAACATACACGTTTTACCTGTCAGGTCAACCACCCCTAGGGGGAAATAACATACACGTTTTACCTGTCAGGTCAACCACCCCTAGGGGGAAATAACATACACGTTTTACCTGTCAGGTCAACCACCCCTAGGGGGAAATAACATACACGTTTTACCTGTCAGGTCAACCACCCCTAGGGGGAAATAACATACACGTTTTACCTGTCAGGTCAACCACCCCTAGGGGAAATAACATACACGTTTTACCTGTCAGGTCAACCACCCCTAGAGGGGAAATAACATACACGTTTTACCTGTCAGGTCAACCACCCCTAGAGGGAAATAACATACACGTTTTACCTGTCAGGTCAACCACCCCTAGAGGGGAAATAACATACACGTTTTACCTGTCAGGTCAACCACCCCTAGGGGGGAAATAACATACACGTTTTACCTGTCAGGTCAACCACCCCTAGGGGGAAATAAAAACACGTTTTACCTGTCAGGTCAACCACCCCTAGGGGGAAATAACATACACGTTTTACCTGTCAGGTCAACCACCCCTAGGGGGGAAATAACATACACGTTTTTACCTGTCAGGTCAACCACCCCTAGGGGGAAATAACATACACGTTTTACCTGTCAGGTCAACCACCCCTAGGGGGAAATAACATACACGTTTTACCTGTCAGGTCAACCACCCCTAGGGGGAAATAACATACACGTTTTACCTGTCAGGTCAACCACCCCTAGGGGGAAATAACATACACGTTTTACCTGTCAGGTCAACCACCCCTAGGGGGAAATAACATACACGTTTTACCTGTCAGGTCAACCACCCCTAGGGGGGAAATAACATACATGTTTTACCTGTCAGGTCAACCACCCCTAGGGGGAAATAACATACACGTTTTACTTGTCAGGTCAACCACCCCTAGGGGGGGGAAATAACATACACGTTTTACCTGTCAGGTCAACCACCCCTAGGGGGGAAATAACATACACATTTTACCTGTCAGGTCAACCACCCCTAGGGAGGGAAATAACATACACGTTTTACCTGTCAGGTCAACCACCCCTAGGGGGAAATAACATACACGTTTTACCTGTCAGGTCAACCACCCCTAGGGGGAAATAACATACACGTTTTACCTGTCAGGTCAACCACCCCTAGGGGGAAATAACATACACGTTTTACCTGTCAGGTCAACCACCCCTAGGGGAAATAACATACACGTTTTACCTGTCAGGTCAACCACCCCTAGGGGGGAAATAACATACACGTTTTACCTGTCAGGTCAACCACCCCTAGGGAGGGAAATAACATACACGTTTTACCTGTCAGGTCAACCACCCCTAGGGGGAAATAACATACACGTTTTACCTGTCAGGTCAACCACCCCTAGGGGGAAATAACATACACGTTTTACCTGTCAGGTCAACCACCCCTAGAGGGGAAATAACATACACGTTTTACCTGTCAGGTCAACCACCCCTAGGGGGAAATAACATACACGTTTTACCTGTCAGGTCAACCACCCCTAGGGGGGAAATAACATACACGTTTTACCTGTCAGGTCAACCACCCCTAGGGGGAAATAACATACACGTTTTACCTGTCAGGTCAACCACCCCTAGGAGGGAAATAACATACACGTTTTACCTGTCAGGTCAACCACCCCTAGGGGGGTAAATAACATACACGTTTTACCTGTCAGGTCAACCACCCCTAGGGGGGGTAAATAACATACACGTTTTACCTGTCAGGTCAACCACCCTAGGGGGAAATAACATACACGTTTTACCTGTCAGGTCAACCACCCCTAGGGGGAAATAACATACACGTTTTACCTGTCAGGTCAACCACCCCTAGGGGGAAATAACATACACGTTTTACCTGTCAGGTCAACCACCCCTAGGGGGAAATAACACTTTACCTGTCAGGTCAACCACCCCTAGGGGGAAATAACATACACGTTTTACCTGTCAGGTCAACCACCCCTAGGGGGAAATAACATACACGTTTTACCTGTCAGGTCAACCACCCCTAGGGGAAAAATAACATACGTTTACCTGTCAGGTCAACCACCCCTAGGGGGAAATAACATACACGTTTTACCTGTCAGGTCAACCACCCCTAGGGGAAATAACATACACGTTTTACCTGTCAGGTCAACCACCCTAGGGAGGGGAAATAACATACACGTTTTACCTGTCAGGTCAACCACCCCTAGGGGGAAAAATAACATACCACTAGGGGAAATTTACACGTTTTACCTGTCAGGTCAACCACCCCTAGGGGGGAAATAACATACACGTTTTACCTGTCAGGTCAACCACCCCTAGGGGGGAAATAACATACACGTTTTACCTGTCAGGTCAACCACCCCTAGGGGGAAATAACATACACGTTTTACCTGTCAGGTCAACCACCCCTAGGGGGAAATAACATACACGTTTTACCTGTCAGGTCAACCACCCCTAGGGGGGAAATAACATACACGTTTTACCTGTCAGGTCAACCACCCCTAGGGGGAAATAACATACACGTTTTACCTGTCAGGTCAACCACCCCTAGGGGGAAATAACATACACGTTTTACCTGTCAGGTCAACCACCCCTAGGGGAAAAATAACATACACCTAGGGGGAAAATTTACCTGTCAGGTCAACCACCCCTAGGGGGAAATAACATACACGTTTTACCTGTCAGGTCAACCACCCCTAGAGGGAAATAACATACACGTTTTACCTGTCAGGTCAACCACCCCTAGGGGGAAATAACATACACGTTTTACCTGTCAGGTCAACCACCCCTAGGGGGAAATAACATACACGTTTTACCTGTCAGGTCAACCACCCCTAGGGGGAAATAACATACACGTTTTACCTGTCAGGTCAACCACCCCTAGGGGAAATAACATACACGTTTTACCTGTCAGGTCAACCACCCCTAGGGGGAAATAACATACACGTTTTACCTGTCAGGTCAACCACCCCTAGGGGGAAATAACATACACGTTTTACCTGTCAGGTCAACCACCCCTAGGGGGAAATAACATACACGTTTTACCTGTCAGGTCAACCACCCCTAGGGGGAAATAAATAACGTTTTACCTGTCAGGTCAACCACCCCTAGGGGGAAATAACATACACGTTTTACCTGTCAGGTCAACCACCCCTAGGGGGAAATAACATACACGTTTTACCTGTCAGGTCAACCACCCCTAGAGGGGAAATAACATACACGTTTTACCTGTCAGGTCAACCACCCCTAGGGGGAAATAACATACACGTTTTACCTGTCAGGTCAACCACCCCTAGGGGGAAATAACATACACGTTTTACCTGTCAGGTCAACCACCCCTAGGGGGAAATAACATACACGTTTTACCTGTCAGGTCAACCACCCCTAGGGGGAAATAACATACACGTTTTACCTGTCAGGTCAACCACCCCTAGGGGGAAATAACATACACGTTTTACCTGTCAGGTCAACCACCCCTAGGGGGAAATAACATACACGTTTTACCTGTCAGGTCAACCACCCCTAGGGGGAAATAACATACACGTTTTACCTGTCAGGTCAACCACCCCTAGGGGAAATAACATACACGTTTTACCTGTCAGGTCAACCACCCCTAGGGGGAAATAACATACACGTTTTACCTGTCAGGTCAACCACCCCTAGGGGGAAATAACATACACGTTTTACCTGTCAGGTCAACCACCCCTAGGGGGAAATAACATACACGTTTTACCTGTCAGGTCAACCACCCCTAGGGGGAAATAACATACACGTTTTACCTGTCAGGTCAACCACCCCTAGGGGGAAATAACATACACGTTTTACCTGTCAGGTCAACCACCCCTAGGGGGAAATAACATACACGTTTTACCTGTCAGGTCAACCACCCCTAGGGGGAAATAACATACACGTTTTACCTGTCAGGTCAACCACCCCTAGGGGGAAATAACATACACGTTTTACCTGTCAGGTCAACCACCCCTAGGGGGGGGAAATAACATACACGTTTTACCTGTCAGGTCAACCACCCCTAGGGGGAAATAACATACACGTTTTACCTGTCAGGTCAACCACCCCTAGAGGGAAATAACATACACGTTTTACCTGTCAGGTCAACCACCCCTAGAGGGAAATAACATACACGTTTTACCTGTCAGGTCAACCACCCCTAGAGGGGAAATAACATACACGTTTTACCTGTCAGGTCAACCACCCCTAGGGGAAATAACATACACGTTTTACCTGTCAGGTCAACCACCCCTAGAGGGGAAATAACATACACGTTTTACCTGTCAGGTCAACCACCCCTAGGGAGGGAAATAACATACACGTTTTACCTGTCAGGTCAACCACCCCTAGGGGGAAATAACATACACGTTTTACCTGTCAGGTCAACCACCCCTAGGGGAAATAACATACACGTTTTACCTGTCAGGTCAACCACCCCTAGGGGGGAAATAACATACACGTTTTACCTGTCAGGTCAACCACCCCTGGGGGAAATAACATACACGTTTTACCTGTCAGGTCAACCACCCCTAGGGGAAATAACATACACGTTTTACCTGTCAGGTCAACCACCCCTAGGGGAAATAACATACACGTTTTACCTGTCAGGTCAACCACCCCTAGGGGGAAATAACATACACGTTTTACCTGTCAGGTCAACCACCCCTAGGGGGAAATAACATACACGTTTTACCTGTCAGGTCAACCACCCCTAGGGGGAAATAACATACACGTTTTACCTGTCAGGTCAACCACCCCTAGGGGGAAATAACATACACGTTTTACCTGTCAGGTCAACCACCCCTAGGGGGGGAAATAACATACACGTTTTACCTGTCAGGTCAACCACCCCTAGGGGGAAATAACATACACGTTTTACCTGTCAGGTCAACCACCCCTAGAGGGGAAATAACATACACGTTTTACCTGTCAGGTCAACCACCCCTAGAGGGGAAATAACATACACGTTTTACCTGTCAGGTCAACCACCCCTAGAGGGGAAATAACATACACGTTTTACCTGTCAGGTCAACCACCCCTAGGGGGAAATAACATACACGTTTTACCTGTCAGGTCAACCACCCCTAGGGGGGAAATAACATACACGTTTTACCTGTCAGGTCAACCACCCCTAGGGGGAAATAACATACACGTTTTACCTGTCAGGTCAACCACCCTAGGGGGAAATAACATACACGTTTTACCTGTCAGGTCAACCACCCCTAGGGGGAAATAACATACACGTTTTACCTGTCAGGTCAACCACCCCTAGAGGGGAAATAACATACACGTTTTACCTGTCAGGTCAACCACCCCTAGGGAGGGAAATAACATACACGTTTTACCTGTCAGGTCAACCACCCCTAGGGAGGGAAATAACATACACGTTTTACCTGTCAGGTCAACCACCCCTAGGGGGGAAATAACATACACGTTTTACCTGTCAGGTCAACCACCCCTAGGGGAAATAACATACACGTTTTACCTGGGAACCACCCTAAAATAACATACACGTTTTACCTGTCAGGTCAACCACCCCTAGGGGGAAATAACATACACGTTTTACCTGTCAGGTCAACCACCCCTAGGGGGAAATAACATACACGTTTTACCTGTCAGGTCAACCACCCCTAGGGGGAAATAACATACACGTTTTACCTGTCAGGTCAACCACCCCTAGGGGGAAATAACATACACGTTTTACCTGTCAGGTCAACCACCCCTAGGGGAAATAACATACACGTTTTACCTGTCAGGTCAACCACCCTAGGGGGAAATAACATACACGTTTTACCTGTCAGGTCAACCACCCCTAGGGGGAAATAACATACACGTTTTACCTGTCAGGTCAACCACCCCTAGGGGAAATAACATACACGTTTTACCTGTCAGGTCAACCACCCCTAGGGGGGAAATAACATACACGTTTACCTGTCAGGTCAACCACCCCTAGGGGGAAATAACATACACGTTTTACCTGTCAGGTCAACCACCCCTAGGGGGGAAATAACATACACGTTTTACCTGTCAGGTCAACCACCCCTAGGGGGAAATAACATACACGTTTTACCTGTCAGGTCAACCACCCCTAGGGGGAAATAACATACACGTTTTACCTGTCAGGTCAACCACCCCTAGAAATAACATACACGGTCAGGTCAACCACCCCTAGGGGGAAATAACATACACGTTTTACCTGTCAGGTCAACCACCCCTAGGGGGAAATAACATACACGTTTTACCTGTCAGGTCAACCACCCCTAGGGGGAAATAACATACACGTTTTACCTGTCAGGTCAACCACCCCTAGGGGGAAATAACATACACGTTTTACCTGTCAGGTCAACCACCCTAGGGGGGAAATCAGGTCAACCACCCCTAGGGGAAATAACATACACGTTTTACCTGTCAGGTCAACCACCCCTAGGGGGAAATAACATACACGTTTTACCTGTCAGGTCAACCACCCCTAGAGGGAAATAACATACACGTTTTACCTGTCAGGTCAACCACCCTAGGGAAATAACATACACGTTTTACCTGTCAGGTCAACCACCCCTAGGGGGAAATAACATACACGTTTTACCTGTCAGGTCAACCACCCCTAGAGGGGAAATAACATACACGTTTTACCTGTCAGGTCAACCACCCCTAGGGGGAAATAACATACACGTTTTACCTGTCAGGTCAACCACCCCTAGGGGGGTAAATAACATACACGTTTTCCATGTCAGGTCAACCACCCCTAGGGGGTAAATAACATACACGTTTTACCTGTCAGGTCAACCACCCCTAGGGGAAATAACATACACGTTTTACCTGTCAGGTCAACCACCCCTAGGGGGGGAATAACATACACGTTTTACCTGTCAGGTCAACCACCACTAGGGGGTAAATAACATGCACGTTTTACCTGTCAGGTCAACCACCCCTAGAGGGGAAATAACATACACGTTTTACCTGTCAGGTCAACCACCCCTAGAGGGGAAATAACATACACGTTTTACCTGTCAGGTCAACCACCCCTAGAGGGGAAAATAACATATACATTTTACCTGTCAGGTCAACCACCCCTAGGGGGGGGAAATAACATACACGTTTTACCTGTCAGGTCAACCACCCCTAGGGGGGGGAAATAACATACACGTTTTACCTGTCAGGTCAACCACCCCTAGAGGGGAAAATAACATACACGTTTTACCTGTCAGGTCTACCACCCCTAGAGGGGAAATAACATTCACGTTTTACCTGTCAGGTCAACCACCCCTAGGGAGGAAATAACATACACGTTTTACCTGTCAGGTCAACCACCCCTAGGGAGGAAATAACATACACGTTTTACCTGTCAGGTCAACCACCCCTAGGGAGGAAATAACATACACGTTTTACCTGTCAGGTCAACCACCCCTAGGGGGAAATAACATACACGTTTTACCTGTCAGGTCAACCACCCCTAGGGGGAAATAACATACACGTTTTACCTGTCAGGTCAACCACCCCTAGGGGGGGAAATAACATACACGTTTTACCTGTCAGGTCAACCACCCCTAGGGGGAAATAACATACACGTTTTACCTGTCAGGTCAACCACCCCTAGAGGGGAAATAACATACACGTTTTACCTGTCAGGTCAACCACCCCTAGGGGAAATAACATACACGTTTTACCTGTCAGGTCAACCACCCCTAGGGGGAAATAACATACACGTTTTACCTGTCAGGTCAACCACCCCTAGGGGGAAATAACATACACGCGTTTTACCTGTCAGGTCAACCACCCCTAGGGGGGAAATAACATACACGTTTTACCTGTCAGGTCAATCACCCCTAGGAGGGAAATAACATACACGTTTTACCTGTCAGGTCAATCACCCCTAGGAGGGAAATAACATACACGTTTTACCTGTCAGGTCAACCACCCCTAGGGGGAAATAACATACACGTTTTACCTGTCAGGTCAACCACCCCTAGGGGGAAATAACATACACGTTTTACCTGTCAGGTCAACCACCCCTAGAGGGGAAATAACATACACGTTTTACCTGTCAGGTCAACCACCCCTAGGGGGAAATAACATACACGTTTTTACCTGTCAGGTCAACCACCCCTAGGGGGAAATAACATACACGTTTTACCTGTCAGGTCAACCACCCCTAGGGGGAAATAACATACACGTTTTACCTGTCAGGTCAACCACCCCTAGGGGGAAATAACATACACGTTTTACCTGTCAGGTCAACCACCCCTAGGGGGAAATAACATACACGTTTTACCTGTCAGGTCAACCACCCTAGGGGGAAATAACATACACGTTTTACCTGTCAGGTCAACCACCCCTAGGGGGAAATAACATACACGTTTTACCTGTCAGGTCAACCACCCCTAGGGGGAAATAACATACACGTTTTACCTGTCAGGTCAACCACCCCTAGAGGGGAAATAACATACACGTTTTACCTGTCAGGTCAACCACCCCTAGGGGAAATAACATACACGTTTACCTGTCAGGTCAACCACCCTAGGGGGGAAATAACATACACGTTTTACCTGTCAGGTCAACCACCCCTAGGGGGAAATAACATACACGTTTTACCTGTCAGGTCAACCACCCTAGGGGGAAATAACATACACGTTTTACCTGTCAGGTCAACCACCCCTAGGGGAAATAACATACACGTTTTACCTGTCAGGTCAACCACCCCTAGAGGGGAAATAACATACACGTTTTACCTGTCAGGTCAACCACCCCTAGAGGGGAAATAACATACACGTTTTACCTGTCAGGTCAACCACCCCTAGGGGGAAATAACATACACGTTTTACCTGTCAGGTCAACCACCCCTAGGGGGAAATAACATACACGTTTTACCTGTCAGGTCAACCACCCCTAGGGGGAAATAACATACACGTTTTACCTGTCAGGTCAACCACCCCTAGGGGGAAATAACATACACGTTTTACCTGTCAGGTCAACCACCCCTAGAGGGAAATAACATACACGTTTTACCTGTCAGGTCAACCACCCCTAGGGGAAATAACATACACGTTTTACCTGTCAGGTCAACCACCCCTAGGGGGAAATAACATACACGTTTTACCTGTCAGGTCAACCACCCCTAGGGGGAAATAACATACACGTTTTACCTGTCAGGTCAACCACCCCTAGGGGGAAATAACATACACGTTTTACCTGTCAGGTCAACCACCCCTAGGGGAAATAACATACACGTTTTACCTGTCAGGTCAACCACCCCTAGGGGGAAATAACATACACGTTTTACCTGTCAGGTCAACCACCCCTAGGGGGAAATAACATACACGTTTTACCTGTCAGGTCAACCACCCCTAGGGGGAAATAACATACACGTTTTACCTGTCAGGTCAACCACCCCTAGGGGGAAATAACATACACGTTTTACCTGTCAGGTCAACCACCCCTAGGGGGAAATAACATACACGTTTTACCTGTCAGGTCAACCACCCCTAGGGGGAAATAACATACACGTTTTACCTGTCAGGTCAACCACCCCTAGAGGGGAAATAACATACATGTTTTACCTGTCAGGTCAACCACCCCTAGAGGGGAAATAACATACACGTTTTACCTGTCAGGTCTACCACCCCTAGAGGGGAAATAACATACACGTTTTACCTGTCAGGTCAACCACCCCTAGGGGGAAATAACATACACGTTTTACCTGTCAGGTCAACCACCCCTAGGGGGGAAATAACATACACGTTTTACCTGTCAGGTCAACCACCCCTAGGGGGAAATAACATACACGTTTTACCTGTCAGGTCAACCACCCCTAGAGGGGAAATAACATACACGTTTTACCTGTCAGGTCAACCACCCCTAGGGGGGGAAATAACATACACGTTTTACCTGTCAGGTCAACCACCCCTAGAGGGGAAATAACATACACGTTTTACCTGTCAGGTCAACCACCCCTAGGGGAAATAACATACACGTTTTACCTGTCAGGTCAACCACCCCTAGAGGGGAAATAACATACACGTTTTACCTGTCAGGTCAACCACCCCTAGGGGGAAATAACATACACGTTTTACCTGTCAGGTCAACCACCCCTAGGGGGAAATAACATACACGTTTTACCTGTCAGGTCAACCACCCCTAGGGGGAAATAACATACACGTTTTACCTGTCAGGTCAACCACCCCTAGGGGGGGGAAATAACATACACGTTTTACCTGTCAGGTCAACCACCCCTAGAGGGGAAATAACATACACGTTTTACCTGTCAGGTCAACCACCCCTAGGGGGAAATAACATACACGTTTTACCTGTCAGGTCAACCACCCCTAGGGGGGGTAAATAACATACACGTTTTACCTGTCAGGTCAACCACCCCTAGGGGGAAATAACATACACGTTTTACCTGTCAGGTCAACCACCCCTAGGGGGGAAATAACATACACGTTTTACCTGTCAGGTCAACCACCCCTAGGGGGAAATAACATACACGTTTTACCTGTCAGGTCAACCACCCCTAGAGGGAAATAACATACACGTTTTACCTGTCAGGTCAACCACCCCTAGAGGGGAAATAACATACACGTTTTACCTGTCAGGTCAACCACCCCTAGGGGGGAAATAACATACACGTTTTACCTGTCAGGTCAACCACCCCTAGGGGGAAATAACATACACGTTTTACCTGTCAGGTCAACCACCCCTAGGGGGGAAATAACATACACGTTTTACCTGTCAGGTCAACCACCCCTAGGGGGAAATAACATACACGTTTTACCTGTCAGGTCAACCACCCCTAGGGGGAAATAACATACACGTTTTACCTGTCAGGTCAACCACCCCTAGGGGGGAAATAACATACACGTTTTACCTGTCAGGTCAACCACCCCTAGAGGGGAAATAACATACACGTTTTACCTGTCAGGTCAACCACCCCTAGGGGAAATAACATACACGTTTTACCTGTCAGGTCAACCACCCCTAGGGGGAAATAACATACACGTTTTACCTGTCAGGTCAACCACCCCTAGGGGGAAATAACATACACGTTTTACCTGTCAGGTCAACCACCCCTAGGGGGGAAATAACATACACGTTTTACCTGTCAGGTCAACCACCCCTAGGGGGAAATAACATACACGTTTTACCTGTCAGGTCAACCACCCCTAGGGGGGAAATAACATACACGTTTTACCTGTCAGGTCAACCACCCCTAGGGGGGAAATAACATACACGTTTTACCTGTCAGGTCAACCACCCCTAGGGGGAAATAACATACACGTTTTACCTGTCAGGTCAACCACCCCTAGAGGGAAATAACATACACGTTTTACCTGTCAGGTCAACCACCCCTAGGGGGAAATAACATACACGTTTTACCTGTCAGGTCAACCACCCCTAGGGGAAATAACATACACGTTTTACCTGTCAGGTCAACCACCCCTAGGGGGAAATAACATACACGTTTTACCTGTCAGGTCAACCACCCCTAGAGGGAAATAACATACACGTTTTACCTGTCAGGTCAACCACCCCTAGAGGGGAAATAACATACACGTTTTACCTGTCAGGTCAACCACCCCTAGAGGGGAAATAACATACACGTTTTACCTGTCAGGTCAACCACCCCTAGGGAGGGAAATAACATACACGTTTTACCTGTCAGGTCAACCACCCCTAGGGGGGGAAATAACATACACGTTTTACCTATCAGGTCAACCACCCCTAGGAGGGAAATAACATACACGTTTTACCCGTCAGGTCAACCACCCCTAGGGGGGGAATAACATACACGTTTTACCTGTCAGGTCAACCACCACTAGGGGGTAAATAACATGCACGTTTTACCTGTCAGGTCAACCACCCCTAGAGGGGAAATAACATACACGTTTTACCTGTCAGGTCAACCACCCCTAGAGGGGAAATAACATACACGTTTTACCTGTCAGGTCAACCACCCCTAGGGGGGTAAATAACATACATTTTACCTGTCAGGTCAACCACCCCTAGGGGGGGGAAATAACATACACGTTTTACCTGTCAGGTCAACCACCCCTAGGGGGGGGAAATAACATACACGTTTTACCTGTCAGGTCAACCACCCCTAGAGGGGAAAATAACATACACGTTTTACCTGTCAGGTCTACCACCCCTAGAGGGGAAATAACATACACGTTTTACCTGTCAGGTCAACCACCCCTAGGGGGAAATAACATACACGTTTTACCTGTCAGGTCAACCACCCCTAGGGGGAAATAACATACACGTTTTACCTGTCAGGTCAACCACCCCTAGGGAGGAAATAACATACACGTTTTACCTGTCAGGTCAACCACCCCTAGGGGGGGAAATAACATACACGTTTTACCTGTCAGGTCAACCACCCCTAGAGGGAAATAACATACACGTTTTACCTGTCAGGTCAACCACCCCTAGAGGGGAAATAACATACACGTTTTACCTGTCAGGTCAACCACCCCTAGGGGAAATAACATACACGTTTTACCTGTCAGGTCAACCACCCCTAGAGGGAAATAACATACACGTTTTACCTGTCAGGTCAACCACCCCTAGAGGGGAAATAACATACACGTTTTACCTGTCAGGTCAACCACCCCTAGGGGGAAATAACATACACGTTTTACCTGTCAGGTCAACCACCCCTAGGGGGAAATAACATACACGTTTTACCTGTCAGGTCAACCACCCCTAGAGGGAAATAACATACACGTTTTACCTGTCAGGTCAACCACCCCTAGGAGGGAAATAACATACACGTTTTACCTGTCAGGTCAACCACCCCTAGGGGGGTAAATAACATACACGTTTTACCTGTCAGGTCAACCACCCCTAGGGGGGGTAAATAACATACACGTTTTACCTGTCAGGTCAACCACCCCTAGAGGGAAAATAACATACACGTTTTACCTGTCAGGTCAACCACCCCTAGGGGGAAATAACATACACGTTTTACCTGTCAGGTCAACCACCCCTAGGGGGAAATAACATACACGTTTTACCTGTCAGGTCAACCACCCCTAGGGGGAAATAACATACACGTTTTACCTGTCAGGTCAACCACCCCTAGGGGGAAATAACATACACGTTTTACCTGTCAGGTCAACCACCCCTAGGGGAAATAACATACACGTTTTACCTGTCAGGTCAACCACCCCTAGGGGGAAATAACATACACGTTTTACCTGTCAGGTCAACCACCCCTAGGGGAAATAACATACACGTTTTACCAGGTCAGGTCAACCACCCCCTAGGGGAAATAACATACACGTTTTACCTGTCAGGTCAACCACCCCTAGGGGGAAATAACATACACGTTTTACCTGTCAGGTCAACCACCCCTAGGGGGAAATAACATACACGTTTTACCTGTCAGGTCAACCACCCCTAGGGGGGAAATAACATACACGTTTTACCTGTCAGGTCAACCACCCCTAGGGGTAAATAACATACACGTTTTACCTGTCAGGTCAACCCTAGAGGGGAAATACCCCACGGGGTCAACCACCCCTAGGGGGAAATAACATACACGTTTTACCTGTCAGGTCAACCACCCCTAGGGGGAAATAACATACACGTTTTACCTGTCAGGTCAACCACCCCTAGGGGGAAATAACATACACGTTTTACCTGTCAGGTCAACCACCCCTAGGGGGAAATAACATACACGTTTTACCTGTCAGGTCAACCACCCCTAGGGGGAAATAACATACACGTTTTACCTGTCAGGTCAACCACCCCTAGGGGAAATAACATACACGTTTTACCTGTCAGGTCAACCACCCCTAGGGGGAAATAACATACACGTTTTACCTGTCAGGTCAACCACCCCTAGGGGGAAATAAAACACGTTTTAACCACCCCTAGGGGGAAATAACATACACGTTTTACCTGTCAGGTCAACCACCCCTAGGGGGAAATAACATACACGTTTTACCTGTCAGGTCAACCACCCCTAGAGGGGAAATAACATACACGTTTTACCTGTCAGGTCAACCACCCCTAGAGGGGAAATAACATACACGTTTTACCTGTCAGGTCAACCACCCCTAGGGGGAAATAACATACACGTTTTACCTGTCAGGTCAACCACCCCTAGGGGGAAATAACATACACGTTTTACCTGTCAGGTCAACCACCCCTAGAGGGGAAATAACATACACGTTTTACCTGTCAGGTCAACCACCCCTAGGGGGAAATAACATACACGTTTTACCTGTCAGGTCAACCACCCCTAGGGGGAAATAACATACACGTTTTACCTGTCAGGTCAACCACCCCTAGGGGGAAATAACATACACGTTTTACCTGTCAGGTCAACCACCCCTAGGGGGGGAAATAACATACACGTTTTACCTGTCAGGTCAACCACCCCTAGGGGGAAATAACATACACGTTTTACCTGTCAGGTCAACCACCCCTAGGGGGGAAATAACATACACGTTTTACCTGTCAGGTCAACCACCCCTAGGGGAAATAACATACACGTTTTACCTGTCAGGTCAACCACCCCTAGAGGGGAAATAACATACACGTTTTACCTGTCAGGTCAACCACCCCTAGGGGGAAATAACATACACGTTTTACCTGTCAGGTCAACCACCCCTAGGGGGAAATAACATACACGTTTTACCTGTCAGGTCAACCACCCCTAGGGGGTAAATAACATACACGTTTTACCTGTCAGGTCAACCACCCCTAGAGGGGAAATAACATACACGTTTTACCTGTCAGGTCAACCACCCCTAGAGGGGAAATAACATACACGTTTTACCTGTCAGGTCAACCACCCCTAGGGGGAAATAACATACACGTTTTACCTGTCAGGTCAACCACCCCTAGGGGGAAATAACATACACGTTTTACCTGTCAGGTCAACCACCCCTAGGGGGAAATAACATACACGTTTTACCTGTCAGGTCAACCACCCCTAGGGGGAAATAACATACACGTTTTACCTGTCAGGTCAACCACCCCTAGGGGAAATAACATACACGTTTTACCTGTCAGGTCAACCACCCCTAGAGGGGAAATAACATACACGTTTTACCTGTCAGGTCAACCACCCCTAGGGGGGGAAATAACATACACGTTTTACCTGTCAGGTCAACCACCCCTAGAGGGGAAATAACATACACGTTTTACCTGTCAGGTCAACCACCCCTAGAGGGGAAATAACATACACGTTTTACCTGTCAGGTCAACCACCCCTAGGGGGGAAATAACATACACGTTTTACCTGTCAGGTCAACCACCCCTAGGGGGGGGAAATAACATACACGTTTTACCTGTCAGGTCAACCACCCCTAGGGGGAAATAACATACACGTTTTACCTGTCAGGTCAACCACCCCTAGGGGGGAAATAACATACACGTTTTACCTGTCAGGTCAACCACCCCTAGGGGGAAATAACATACACGTTTTACCTGTCAGGTCAACCACCCCTAGGGGGAAATAACATACACGTTTTACCTGTCAGGTCAACCACCCCTAGGGGGAAATAACATACACGTTTTACCTGTCAGGTCAACCACCCCTAGGGGGAAATAACATACACGTTTTACCTGTCAGGTCAACCACCCCTAGAGGGAAATAACATACACGTTTTACCTGTCAGGTCAACCACCCCTAGGGGGAAATAACATACACGTTTTACCTGTCAGGTCAACCACCCCTAGGGGGAAATAACATACACGTTTTACCTGTCAGGTCAACCACCCCTAGGGGGAAATAACATACACGTTTTACCTGTCAGGTCAACCACCCCTAGGGGGAAATAACATACACGTTTTACCTGTCAGGTCAACCACCCCTAGGGGGAAATAACATACACGTTTTACCTGTCAGGTCAACCACCCCTAGGGGGAAATAACATACACGTTTTACCTGTCAGGTCAACCACCCCTAGGGGGAAATAACATACACGTTTTACCTGTCAGGTCAACCACCCCTAGGGGGGAAATAACATACACGTTTTACCTGTCAGGTCAACCACCCCTAGGGGAAAATAACATACACGTTTTACCTGTCAGGTCAACCACCACCCCTAGGGGAAATAACATACACGTTTTACCTGTCAGGTCAACCACCCTAGGGGGGAAATAACATACACGTTTTACCTGTCAGGTCAACCACCCCTAGGGGGGAAAATAATATACACGTTTTACCTGTCAGGTCAACCACCCCTAGGGGAAATAACATACACGTTTTACCTGTCAGGTCAACCACCCCTAGGGGGAAATAACATACACGTTTTACCTGTCAGGTCAACCACCCCTAGGGGGAAATAACATACACGTTTTACCTGTCAGGTCAACCACCCCTAGAGGGGAAATAACATACACGTTTTACCTGTCAGGTCAACCACCCCTAGGGGGAAATAACATACACGTTTTACCTGTCAGGTCAACCACCCCTAGGGGGAAATAACATACACGTTTTACCGGTCAGGTCAACCACCCCTAGGGGGGGGAAATAACATACACGTTTTACCTGTCAGGTCAACCACCCCTAGGGGGAAAATAACATACACGTTTTACCTGTCAGGTCAACCACCCCTAGAGGGGGATATAACATACACGTTTTACCTGTCAGGTCAACCACCACTAGGGGGGGAAATAACATACACGTTTTACCTGTCAGGTCAACCACCCCTAGGGGGAAATAACATACACGTTTTACCTGTCAGGTCAACCACCCCTAGGGGGAAATAACATACACGTTTTACCTGTCAGGTCAACCACCCCTAGGGGGAAATAACATACACGTTTTACCTGTCAGGTCAACCACCCCTAGGGGAAATAACATACACGTTTTACCTGTCAGGTCAACCACCCCTAGGGGAAATAACATACACGTTTTACCTGTCAGGGGGGAAATAACATACACGTTTTACCTGTCAGGTCAACCACCCCTAGGGGGGGGGAAATAACATACACGTTTTACCTGTCAGGTCAACCACCCCTAGGGGGAAATAACATACACGTTTTACCTGTCAGGTCAACCACCCCTAGGGGGAAATAACATACACGTTTTACCTGTCAGGTCAACCACCCCTAGGGGGAAATAACATACACGTTTTACCTGTCAGGTCAACCACCCCTAGGGGGAAATAACATACACGTTTTACCTGTCAGGTCAACCACCCCTAGGGGGAAATAACATACACGTTTTACCTGTCAGGTCAACCACCCCTAGGGGGAAATAACATACACGTTTTACCTGTCAGGTCAACCACCCCTAGGGGAAATAACATACACGTTTTACCTGTCAGGTCAACCACCCCTAGGGGGAAATAACATACACGTTTTACCTGTCAGGTCAACCACCCCTAGGGGGAAATAACATACACGTTTTACCTGTCAGGTCAACCACCCCTAGGGGAAATAACATACACGTTTTACCTGTCAGGTCAACCACCCCTAGGGGGAAATAACATACACGTTTTACCTGTCAGGTCAACCACCCCTAGGGGGAAATAACATACACGTTTTACCTGTCAGGTCAACCACCCCTAGGGAGGAAATAACATACACGTTTTACCTGTCAGGTCAACCACCCCTAGGGGAAATAACATACACGTTTTACCTGTCAGGTCAACCACCCCTAGGGGGAAATAACATACACGTTTTACCTGTCAGGTCAACCACCCCTAGAGGGAAATAACATACACGTTTTACCTGTCAGGTCAACCACCCCTAGGGGAAATAACATACACGTTTTACCTGTCAGGTCAACCACCCCTAGGGGAAATAACATACACGTTTTACCTGTCAGGTCAACCACCCCTAGAGGGAAATAACATACACGTTTTACCTGTCAGGTCAACCACCCCTAGGGGGAAATAACATACACGTTTTACCTGTCAGGTCAACCACCCCTAGGGGGAAATAACATACACGTTTTACCTGTCAGGTCAACCACCCCTAGGGGAAATAACATACACGTTTTACCTGTCAGGTCAACCACCCCTAGGGGGAAATAACATACACGTTTTACCTGTCAGGTCAACCACCCCTAGGGGGAAATAACATACACGTTTTACCTGTCAGGTCAACCACCCCTAGGGGGAAATAACATACACGTTTTACCTGTCAGGTCAACCACCCCTAGGGGGAAATAACATACACGTTTTACCTGTCAGGTCAACCACCCCTAGGGGGAAATAACATACACGTTTTACCTGTCAGGTCAACCACCCCTAGGGGGAAATAACATACACGTTTTACCTGTCAGGTCAACCACCCCTAGGGGGGGAAATAACATACACGTTTTACCTGTCAGGTCAACCACCCCTAGGGGGAAATAACATACACGTTTTACCTGTCAGGTCAACCACCCCTAGGGGAAATAACATACACGTTTTACCTGTCAGGTCAACCACCCCTAGGGGGAAATAACATACACGTTTTACCTGTCAGGTCAACCACCCCTAGGGGGAAATAACATACACGTTTTACCTGTCAGGTCAACCACCCCTACGTTTTACCTGGGGAAATAACATACACGTTTTACCTGTCAGGTCAACCACCCCTAGGGGGAAATAACATACACGTTTTACCTGTCAGGTCAACCACCCCTAGGGGAAATAACATACACGTTTTACCTGTCAGGTCAACCACCCCTAGGGGGAAATAACATACACGTTTTACCTGTCAGGTCAACCACCCCTAGGGGGAAATAACATACACGTTTTACCTGTCAGGTCAACCACCCCTAGGGGGAAATAACATACACGTTTTACCTGTCAGGTCAACCACCCCTAGGGGGAAATAACATACACGTTTTACCTGTCAGGTCAACCACCCCTAGGGGGAAATAACATACACGTTTTACCTGTCAGGTCAACCACCCCTAGGGGGAAATAACATACACGTTTTACCTGTCAGGTCAACCACCCCTAGGGGGAAATAACATACACGTTTTACCTGTCAGGTCAACCACCCCTAGGGGGAAATAACATACACGTTTTACCTGTCAGGTCAACCACCCCTAGGGGGAAATAACATACACGTTTTACCTGTCAGGTCAACCACCCCTAGGGGGAAATAACATACACGTTTTACCTGTCAGGTCAACCACCCCTAGGGGGAAATAACATACACGTTTTACCTGTCAGGTCAACCACCCCTAGGGGAAATAACATACACGTTTTACCTGTCAGGTCAACCACCCCTAGGGGGGAAATAACATACACGTTTTACCTGTCAGGTCAACCACCCCTAGGGGGAAATAACATACACGTTTTACCTGTCAGGTCAACCACCCCTAGGGGGAAATAACATACACGTTTTACCTGTCAGGTCAACCACCCCTAGGGGGAAATAACATACACGTTTTACCTGTCAGGTCAACCACCCCTAGAGGGGAAATAACATACACGTTTTACCTGTCAGGTCAACCACCCCTAGGGGAAATAACATACACGTTTTACCTGTCAGGTCAACCACCCCTAGGGGGAAATAACATACACGTTTTACCTGTCAGGTCAACCACCCCTAGGGGGAAATAACATACACGTTTTACCTGTCAGGTCAACCACCCCTAGGGGGAAATAACATACACGTTTTACCTGTCAGGTCAACCACCCCTAGGGGGAAATAACATACACGTTTTACCTGTCAGGTCAACCACCCCTAGGGGGAAATAACATACACGTTTTACCTGTCAGGTCAACCACCCCTAGAGGGAAATAACATACACGTTTTACCTGTCAGGTCAACCACCCCTAGGGGGAAATAACATACACGTTTTACCTGTCAGGTCAACCACCCCTAGGGGGAAATAACATACACGTTTTACCTGTCAGGTCAACCACCCCTAGGGGAAATAACATACACGTTTTACCTGTCAGGTCAACCACCCCTAGGGGGAAATAACATACACGTTTTACCTGTCAGGTCAACCACCCCTAGGGGGAAATAACATACACGTTTTACCTGTCAGGTCAACCACCCCTAGGGGGAAATAACATACACGTTTTACCTGTCAGGTCAACCACCCCTAGGGGGAAATAACATACACGTTTTACCTGTCAGGTCAACCACCCCTAGGGGGAAATAACATACACGTTTTACCTGTCAGGTCAACCACCCCTAGGGGGAAATAACATACACGTTTTACCTGTCAGGTCACCACCCCTAGGGGGAAATAACATACACGTTTTACCTGTCAGGTCAACCACCCCTAGGGGGAAATAACATACACGTTTTACCTGTCAGGTCAACCACCCCTAGGGGTAAATAACATACACGTTTTACCTGTCAGGTCAACCACCCCTAGGGGGAAATAACATACACGTTTTACCTGTCAGGTCAACCACCCCTAGGGGGAAATAACATACACGTTTTACCTGTCAGGTCAACCACCCCTAGGGGGGAAATAACATACACGTTTTACCTGTCAGGTCAACCACCCCTAGGGGGAAATAACATACACGTTTTACCTGTCAGGTCAACCACCCCTAGGGGGAAATAACATACACGTTTTACCTGTCAGGTCAACCACCCCTAGGGGGAAATAACATACACGTTTTACCTGTCAGGTCAACCACCCCTAGGGGGAAATAACATACACGTTTTACCTGTCAGGTCAACCACCCCTAGGGGGGAAATAACATACACGTTTTACCTGTCAGGTCAACCACCCCTAGGGGAAATAACATACACGTTTTACCTGTCAGGTCAACCACCCCTAGGGGGAAATAACATACACGTTTTACCTGTCAGGTCAACCACCCCTAGGGGGAAATAACATACACGTTTTACCTGTCAGGTCAACCACCCCTAGGGGGAAATAACATACACGTTTTACCTGTCAGGTCAACCACCCCTAGGGGGAAATAACATACACGTTTTACCTGTCAGGTCAACCACCCCTAGGGGGAAATAACATACACGTTTTACCTGTCAGGTCAACCACCCCTAGGGGAAATAACATACACGTTTTACCTGTCAGGTCAACCACCCCTAGGGGGAAATAACATACACGTTTTACCTGTCAGGTCAACCACCCCTAGGGGGAAATAACATACACGTTTTACCTGTCAGGTCAACCACCCCTAGGGGGGAAATAACATACACGTTTTACCTGTCAGGTCAACCACCCCTAGAGGGAAATAACATACACGTTTTACCTGTCAGGTCAACCACCCCTAGGGGGAAATAACATACACGTTTTACCTGTCAGGTCAACCACCCCTAGGGGGAAATAACATACACGTTTTACCTGTCAGGTCAACCACCCCTAGGGGGGGAAATAACATACACGTTTTACCTGTCAGGTCAACCACCCCTAGGGGGAAATAACATACACGTTTTACCTGTCAGGTCAACCACCCCTAGGGGGAAAATAACATACACGTTTTACCTGTCAGGTCAACCACCCCTAGAGGGAAATAACATACACGTTTTACCTGTCAGGTCAACCACCCCTAGGGGGAAATAACATACACGTTTTACCTGTCAGGTCAACCACCCCTAGGGGGAAATAACATACACGTTTTACCTGTCAGGTCAACCACCCCTAGGGGGAAATAACATACACGTTTTACCTGTCAGGTCAACCACCCCTAGGGGGAAATAACATACACGTTTTACCTGTCAGGTCAACCACCCCTAGGGGGAAATAACATACACGTTTTACCTGTCAGGTCAACCACCCCTAGAGGGGAAATAACATACACGTTTTACCTGTCAGGTCAACCACCCCTAGGGGGAAATAACATACACGTTTTACCTGTCAGGTCAACCACCCCTAGGGGGAAATAACATACACGTTTTACCTGTCAGGTCAACCACCCCTAGGGGAAATAACATACACGTTTTACCTGTCAGGTCAACCACCCCTAGGGGGAAATAACATACACGTTTTACCTGTCAGGTCAACCACCCCTAGGGGGAAATAACATACACGTTTTACCTGTCAGGTCAACCACCCCTAGGGGGAAATAACATACACGTTTTACCTGTCAGGTCAACCACCCCTAGGGGGAAATAACATACACGTTTTACCTGTCAGGTCAACCACCCCTAGGGGAAATAACATACACGTTTTACCTGTCAGGTCAACCACCCCTAGGGGTAAATAACATACACGTTTTACCTGTCAGGTCAACCACCCCTAGGGGGAAATAACATACACGTTTTACCTGTCAGGTCAACCACCCCTAGGGGGAAATAACATACACGTTTTACCTGTCAGGTCAACCACCCCTAGGGGGAAATAACATACACGTTTTACCTGTCAGGTCAACCACCCCTAGGGGGAAATAACATACACGTTTTACCTGTCAGGTCAACCACCCCTAGGGGGAAATAACATACACGTTTTACCTGTCAGGTCAACCACCCCTAGGGGGAAATAACATACACGTTTTACCTGTCAGGTCAACCACCCCTAGGGGAAATAACATACACGTTTTACCTGTCAGGTCAACCACCCCTAGAGGGAAATAACATACACGTTTTACCTGTCAGGTCAACCACCCCTAGGGGAAATAACATACACGTTTTACCTGTCAGGTCAACCACCCCTAGGGGGAAATAACATACACGTTTTACCTGTCAGGTCAACCACCCCTAGGGGGAAATAACATACACGTTTTACCTGTCAGGTCAACCACCCCTAGGGGGAAATAACATACACGTTTTACCTGTCAGGTCAACCACCCCTAGGGGGAAATAACATACACGTTTTACCTGTCAGGTCAACCACCCCTAGAGGGGAAATAACATACACGTTTTACCTGTCAGGTCAACCACCCCTAGAGGGGAAATAACATACACGTTTTACCTGTCAGGTCAACCACCCCTAGGGGGAAATAACATACACGTTTTACCTGTCAGGTCAACCACCCCTAGGGGGAAATAACATACACGTTTTACCTGTCAGGTCAACCACCCCTAGGGGGGAAATAACATACACGTTTTACCTGTCAGGTCAACCACCCCTAGAGGGGAAATAACATACACGTTTTACCTGTCAGGTCAACCACCCCTAGGGGGGAAATAACATACACGTTTTACCTGTCAGGTCAACCACCCTAGGGGGAAATAACATACACGTTTTACCTGTCAGGTCAACCACCCCTAGGGGAAATAACATACACGTTTTACCTGTCAGGTCAACCACCCCTAGGGGGAAATAACATACACGTTTTACCTGTCAGGTCAACCACCCCTAGGGGGAAATAACATACACGTTTTACCTGTCAGGTCAACCACCCCTAGGGGGAAATAACATACACGTTTTACCTGTCAGGTCAACCACCCCTAGGGGGAAATAACATACACGTTTTACCTGTCAGGTCAACCACCCCTAGGGGAAATAACATACACGTTTTACCTGTCAGGTCAACCACCCCTAGGGGGAAATAACATACACGTTTTACCTGTCAGGTCAACCACCCCTAGGGGGAAATAACATACACGTTTTACCTGTCAGGTCAACCACCCCTAGGGGGGAAATAACATACACGTTTTACCTGTCAGGTCAACCACCCCTAGGGGGAAATAACATACACGTTTTACCTGTCAGGTCAACCACCCCTAGGGGGAAATAACATACACGTTTTACCTGTCAGGTCAACCACCCCTAGGGGGAAATAACATACACGTTTTACCTGTCAGGTCAACCACCCCTAGGGGGAAATAACATACACGTTTTACCTGTCAGGTCAACCACCCCTAGGGGGAAATAACATACACGTTTTACCTGTCAGGTCAACCACCCCTAGGGGGAAATAACATACACGTTTTACCTGTCAGGTCAACCACCCCTAGGGGAAATAACATACACGTTTTACCTGTCAGGTCAACCACCCCTAGGGGGAAATAACATACACGTTTTACCTGTCAGGTCAACCACCCCTAGGGGAAATAACATACACGTTTTACCTGTCAGGTCAACCACCCCAGGGGAAATAACCACGTTTTACCTGTCAGGGGGGAAATAACATACACGTTTTACCTGTCAGGTCAACCACCCCTAGGGGGAAATAACATACACGTTTTACCTGTCAGGTCAACCACCCCTAGGGGGAAATAACATACACGTTTTACCTGTCAGGTCAACCACCCCTAGGGGAAATAACATACACGTTTTACCTGTCAGGTCAACCACCCCTAGGGGAAATAACATACACGTTTTACCTGTCAGGTCAACCACCCCTAGGGGGAAATAACATACACGTTTTACCTGTCAGGTCAACCACCCCTAGGGGGAAATAACATACACGTTTTACCTGTCAGGTCAACCACCCCTAGGGGGAAATAACATACACGTTTTACCTGTCAGGTCAACCACCCCTAGGGGGAAATAACATACACGTTTTACCTGTCAGGTCAACCACCCTAGGGGGAAATAACATACACGTTTTACCTGTCAGGTCAACCACCCCTAGGGGGAAATAACATACACGTTTTACCTGTCAGGTCAACCACCCCTAGAGGGAAATAACATACACGTTTTACCTGTCAGGTCAACCACCCCTAGAGGGAAATAACATACACGTTTTACCTGTCAGGTCAACCACCCCTAGGGGGAAATAACATACACGTTTTACCTGTCAGGTCAACCACCCCTAGGGGGAAATAACATACACGTTTTACCTGTCAGGTCAACCACCCCTAGAGGGGAAATAACATACACGTTTTACCTGTCAGGTCAACCACCCCTAGGGGGAAATAACATACACGTTTTACCTGTCAGGTCAACCACCCCTAGGGGGGAAATAACATACACGTTTTACCTGTCAGGTCAACCACCCCTAGGGGGGGGAAATAACATACACGTTTTACCTGTCAGGTCAACCACCCCTAGGGGGAAATAACATACACGTTTTACCTGTCAGGTCAACCACCCCTAGGGGGAAATAACATACGTTTTACCTGTCAGGTCAACCACCCCTAGGGGGAAATAACATACACGTTTTACCTGTCAGGTCAACCACCCCTAGAGGGAAATAACATACACGTTTTACCTGTCAGGTCAACCACCCCTAGAGGGATATAACATACACGTTTTACCTGTCAGGTCAACCACCCCTAGGGAGGGAAATAACATACACGTTTTACCTGTCAGGTCAACCACCCCTAGGAGGGAAATAACATACACGTTTTACCTGTCAGGTCAACCACCCCTAGGGGGAAATAACATACACGTTTTACCTGTCAGGTCAACCACCCCTAGGGGGAAATAACATACACGTTTTACCTGTCAGGTCAACCACCCCTAGGGGGAAATAACATACACGTTTTACCTGTCAGGTCAACCACCCCTAGGGGGAAATAACATACACGTTTTACCTGTCAGGTCAACCACCCCTAGGGGAAATAACATACACGTTTTACCTGTCAGGTCAACCACCCCTAGGGGGAAATAACATACACGTTTTACCTGTCAGGTCAACCACCCCTAGGGGGAAATAACATACACGTTTTACCTGTCAGGTCAACCACCCCTAGGGGGAAATAACATACACGTTTTACCTGTCAGGTCAACCACCCCTAGGGGGGAAATAACATACACGTTTTACCTGTCAGGTCAACCACCCTAGGGGGAAATAACATACACGTTTTACCTGTCAGGTCAACCACCCCTAGGGGGGAAATAACATACACGTTTTACCTGTCAGGTCAACCACCCCTAGGGGAAATAACATACACGTTTTACCTGTCAGGTCAACCACCCCTAGGGGGAAATAACATACACGTAGGGGAAATTTACCTGTCAGGTCAACCACCCCTAGGGGGAAATAACATACACGTTTTACCTGTCAGGTCAACCACCCCTAGGGGGAAATAACATACACGTTTTACCTGTCAGGTCAACCACCCCTAGGGGGAAATAACATACACGTTTTACCTGTCAGGTCAACCACCCCTAGGGGGAAATAACATACACGTTTTACCTGTCAGGTCAACCACCCCTAGGGGGAAATAACATACACGTTTTACCTGTCAGGTCAACCACCCCTAGGGGGAAATAACATACACGTTTTACCTGTCAGGTCAACCACCCCTAGGGGGAAATAACATACACGTTTTACCTGTCAGGTCAACCACCCCTAGGGGGAAATAACATACACGTTTTACCTGTCAGGTCAACCACCCCTAGGGGGAAATAACATACACGTTTACCTGTCAGGTCAACCACCCCTAGGGGGAAATAACATACACGTTTTACCTGTCAGGTCAACCACCCCTAGGGGGAAATAACATACACGTTTTACCTGTCAGGTCAACCACCCCTAGAGGGAAATAACATACACGTTTTACCTGTCAGGTCAACCACCCCTAGGGGGAAATAACATACACGTTTTACCTGTCAGGTCAACCACCCCTAGGGGGTAAATAACATACACGTTTTACCTGTCAGGTCAACCACCCCTAGGGGGAAATAACATACACGTTTTACCTGTCAGGTCAACCACCCCTAGGGGGGAAATAACATACACGTTTTACCTGTCAGGTCAACCACCCCTAGGGGGAAATAAATACGTTTTACCTGTCAGGTCAACCACCCCTAGGGGGAAATAACATACACGTTTTACCTGTCAGGTCAACCACCCCTAGGGGGAAATAACATACACGTTTTACCTGTCAGGTCAACCACCCCTAGGGGGAAATAACATACACGTTTTACCTGTCAGGTCAACCACCCCTAGGGAAAAATAACATACACGTTTTACCTGTCAGGTCAACCACCCCTAGGGGAAATAACATACACGTTTTACCTGTCAGGTCAACCACCCCTAGGGGGAAATAACATACACGTTTTACCTGTCAGGTCAACCACCCCTAGGGGGAAATAACATACACGTTTTACCTGTCAGGTCAACCACCCCTAGGGGGAAATAACATACACGTTTTACCTGTCAGGTCAACCACCCCTAGGGGGGAAATAACATACACGTTTTACCTGTCAGGTCAACCACCCCTAGGGGGGAAATAACATACACGTTTTACCTGTCAGGTCAACCACCCCTAGGGGGAAATAACATACACGTTTTACCTGTCAGGTCAACCACCCCTAGGGGGAAATAACATACACGTTTTACCTGTCAGGTCAACCACCCCTAGGGGGGAAATAACATACACGTTTTACCTGTCAGGTCAACCACCCCTAGAGGGGAAATAACATACACGTTTTACCTGTCAGGTCAACCACCCCTAGGGGGGGGAAATAACATACACGTTTTACCTGTCAGGTCAACCACCCCTAGAGGGAAATAACATACACGTTTTACCTGTCAGGTCAACCACCCCTAGGGGAAATAACATACACGTTTTACCTGTCAGGTCAACCACCCCTAGGGGGGAAATAACATACACGTTTTACCTGTCAGGTCAACCACCCCTAGGGGGAAATAACATACACGTTTTACCTGTCAGGTCAACCACCCCTAGGGGGAAATAACATACACGTTTTACCTGTCAGGTCAACCACCCCTAGGGGGAAATAACATACACGTTTTACCTGTCAGGTCAACCACCCCTAGGGGGAAATAACATACACGTTTTACCTGTCAGGTCAACCACCCCTAGGGGGAAATAACATACACGTTTTACCTGTCAGGTCAACCACCCCTAGGGGGAAATAACATACACGTTTTACCTGTCAGGTCAACCACCCCTAGGGGGAAATAACATACACGTTTTACCTGTCAGGTCAACCACCCCTAGGGGGGGGAAATAACATACACGTTTTACCTGTCAGGTCAACCACCCCTAGGGGGGGGAAATAACATACACGTTTTACCTGTCAGGTCAACCACCCCTAGGGGGAAATAACATACACGTTTTACCTGTCAGGTCAACCAACCCTACAGGGAAATAACATACACGTTTTACCTGTCAGGTCAACCACCCCTAGAGGGATATAACATACACGTTTTACCTGTCAGGTCAACCACCCCTAGGGAGGGAAATAACATACACGTTTTACCTGTCAGGTCAACCACCCCTAGGAGGGAAATAACATACACGTTTTACCTGTCAGGTCAACCACCCCTAGGGGGGTAAATAACATACACGTTTTACCTGTCAGGTCAACCACCCCTAGGGGGGGTAAATAACATACACGTTTTACCTGTCAGGTCAACCACCCCTAGGGGGGGGTAAAATAACATACACGTTTTACCTGTCAGGTCAACCACCCCTAGGGGGGGTAAATAAAATACACATTTTACCTGTCAGGTCGACCACCCCTAGGGGGGGGAAATAACATACACGTTTTACCTGTCAGGTCAACCACCCCTAGGGGGGGGAAATAACATACACGTTTTACCTGTCAGGTCAACCACCCCTAGGGGGAAATAACATACACGTTTTACCTGTCAGGTCAACCACCCCTAGAGGGAAATAACATACACGTTTTACCTGTCAGGTCAACCACCCCTAGAGGGAAATAACATACACGTTTTACCTGTCAGGTCAACCACCCCTAGAGGGAAATAACATACACGTTTTACCTGTCAGGTCAACCACCACTAAGGGGGAAATAACATGCACGTTTTACCTGTCAGGTCAACCACCCCTAGAGGGGAAATAACATACACGTTTTACCTGTCAGGTCAACCACCCCTAGGGGAAATAACATACACGTTTTACCTGGGAAATAAATACGTTTTACCTGTCAGGTCCCCCCCCCCCTAGGGGGAAAAAGATACACGTTTTACCTGTTACCACTGGATGTCATAATGAAAGCACCCCTAGAGCGTCTGCTAAATGACTTAAATGGGAAATAAATACACGTTTTACCTGTCAGGTCAACCACCCCTAGAGGGAAATAACATACACGTTTTACCTGTCAGGTCAACCACCCCTAGGGGGAAATAACATACACGTTTTACCTGTCAGGTCAACCACCCCTAGGGGGAAATAACATACACGTTTTACCTGTCAGGTCAACCACCCCTAGGGGGGGAAATAACATACACGTTTTACCTGTCAGGTCAACCACCCCTAGGAGGGAAATAACATACACGTTTTACCTGTCAGGTCAACCACCCCTAGGGGGAAATAACATACACGTTTTACCTGTCAGGTCAACCACCCCTAGGGGGAAATAACATACACGTTTTACCTGTCAGGTCAACCACCCCTAGGGGGAAATAACATACACGTTTTACCTGTCAGGTCAACCACCCCTAGGGGGAAATAACATACACGTTTTACCTGTCAGGTCAACCACCCCTAGGGGGAAATAACATACACGTTTTACCTGTCAGGTCAACCACCCCTAGGGGGGAAATAACATACACGTTTTACCTGTCAGGTCAACCACCCCTAGGGGGAAATAACATACACGTTTTACCTGTCAGGTCAACCACCCCTAGGGGGAAATAACATACACGTTTTACCTGTCAGGTCAACCACCCCTAGGGGGAAATAACATACACGTTTTACCTGTCAGGTCAACCACCCCTAGAGGGAAATAACATACACGTTTTACCTGTCAGGTCAACCACCCCTAGAGGGAAATAACATACACGTTTTACCTGTCAGGTCAACCACCCCTAGAGGGAAATAACATACACGTTTTACCTGTCAGGTCAACCACCACTAGGGGGAAATAACATACACGTTTTACCTGTCAGGTCAACCACCCCTAGAGGGGAAATAACATACACGTTTTACCTGTCAGGTCAACCACCCCTAGGGGGGGTAAATAACATACACGTTTTACCTGTCAGGTCAACCACCCCTAGGGGGGGTAAAATAACATACACGTTTTACCTGTCAGGTCAACCACCCCTAGGGGGGGTAAATAAAATACACATTTTACCTGTCAGGTCGACCACCCCTAGGGGGGGGAAATAACATACACGTTTTACCTGTCAGGTCAACCACCCCTAGTGGGGGAAATAACATACACGTTTTACCTGTCAGGTCAACCACCCCTAGGGGGAAATAACATACACGTTTTACCTGTCAGGTCAACCACCCCTAGAGGGAAATAACATACACGTTTTACCTGTCAGGTCAACCACCCCTAGAGGGAAATAACATACACGTTTTACCTGTCAGGTCAACCACCCCTAGAGGGAAATAACATACACGTTTTACCTGTCAGGTCAACCACCACTAGGGGGAAATAACATGCACGTTTTACCTGTCAGGTCAACCACCCCTAGAGGGGAAATAACATACACGTTTTACCTGTCAGGTCAACCACCCCTAGAGGGGAAATAACATACACGTTATTTAACCTGTCAGGTCAACCACCCCTAAAAGACCTAGATGCACTATTGTAAAGTGGCTGTTCAACCATGTCATAAGGTGAAATAACCACATTTTACCTGTCAGGGTCAACTAAATGACTTAAATGGGGGTAAATAAATGTAAATGTAAATGTTTTACCTGTCAGGTCTACCACCCCTAGAGGGGAAATAACATACACGTTTTACCTGTCAGGTCAACCACCCCTAGGGAGGGAAATAACATACACGTTTTACCTGTCAGGTCAACCACCCCTAGGAGGGAAATAACATACACGTTTTACCTGTCAGGTCAACCACCCCTAGGGGGAAATAACATACACGTTTTACCTGTCAGGTCAACCACCCCTAGGAGGGAAATAACATACACGTTTTACCTGTCAGGTCAACCACCCCTAGGGGGGTAAATAACATACACGTTTTACCTGTCAGGTCAACCACCCCTAGGGGGGGTAAATAACATACACGTTTTACCTGTCAGGTCAACCACCCCTAGGGGGAAATAACATACACGTTTTACCTGTCAGGTCAACCACCCCTAGGGGGAAATAACATACACGTTTTACCTGTCAGGTCAACCACCCCTAGGGGGAAATAACATACACGTTTTACCTGTCAGGTCAACCACCCCTAGGGGGAAATAACATACACGTTTTACCTGTCAGGTCAACCACCCCTAGAGGGAAATAACATACACGTTTTACCTGTCAGGTCAACCACCCCTAGAGGGAAATAACATACACGTTTTACCTGTCAGGTCAACCACCCCTAGAGGGAAATAACATACACGTTTTACCTGTCAGGTCAACCACCACTAGGGGGGAAATAACATACACGTTTTACCTGTCAGGTCAACCACCCCTAGAGGGGAAATAACATACACGTTTTACCTGTCAGGTCAACCACCCCTAGAGGGGAAATAACATACACGTTATGAAACCATAAAATAATCCTTTACCTGTCAGGTCAACCACCCCTTAAAAGACCTAGATGCACTATTTAAAGTGGTCAACCCACTGGATGTCAAATAACACCACATTTTACCTGTCAGGTCAACCACCCCTGGGGGGAAATAACATAACATGTTTTACCTGTCAGGTCAACCACCCCTAGAGGGGAAATAACATACACGTTTTACCTGTCAGGTCAACCACCCCTAGGGGGGGGAAATAACATACACGTTTTACCTGTCAGGTCAACCACCCCTAGAGGGGAAATAACATACACGTTTTACCTGTCAGGTCAACCACCCCTAGAGGGAAATAACATACACGTTTTACCTGTCAGGTCAACCACCCCTAGAGGGAAATAACATACACGTTTTACCTGTCAGGTCAACCACCCCTAGGGGGAAATAACATACACGTTTTACCTGTCAGGTCAACCAAGGGGGAAATAACATACACGTTTTACCTGTCAGGTCAACCACCCCTAGGGGGAAATAACATACACGTTTTACCTGTCAGGTCAACCACCCCTAGGGGGGAAATAACATACACGTTTTACCTGTCAGGTCAACCACCCCTAGGGGGAAATAACATACACGTTTTACCTGTCAGGTCAACCACCCCTAGGGGGAAATAACATACACGTTTTACCTGTCAGGTCAACCACCCCTAGGGGGAAATAACATACACGTTTTACCTGTCAGGTCAACCACCCCTAGGGGATACACGTTTTACCTGTCAGGTCAACCACCCCTAGGGGGAAATAACATACACGTTTTACCTGTCAGGTCAACCACCCCTAGAGGGAAATAACATACACGTTTTACCTGTCAGGTCAACCACCCCTAGAGGGAAATAACATACACGTTTTACCTGTCAGGTCAACCACCCCTAGGGGAAATAAATAACCTGTCAGGTCAACCACCCCTAGGGGAAATAACATACACGTTTTACCTGTCAGGTCAACCACCCCTAGGGGGAAATAACATACACGTTTTACCTGTCAGGTCAACCACCCCTAGGGGGAAATAACATACACGTTTTACCTGTCAGGTCAACCACCCCTAGGGGGAAATAACATACACGTTTTACCTGTCAGGTCAACCACCCCTAGGGGGAAATAACATACACGTTTTACCTGTCAGGTCAACCACCCCTAGGGGGGGGGAAATAACATACACGTTTTACCTGTCAGGTCAACCACCCCTAGGGGGAAATAACATACACGTTTTACCTGTCAGGTCAACCACCCCTAGGGGAAATAACATACACGTTTTACCTGTCAGGTCAACCACCCCTAGGGGAAATAACATACACGTTTTACCTGTCAGGTCAACCACCCCTAGGGGAAATAACATACACGTTTTACCTGTCAGGTCAACCACCCCTAGAGGGAAATAACATACACGTTTTACCTGTCAGGGAGGGAAATAACATACACGTTTTACCTGTCAGGTCAACCACCCCTAGAGGGAAATAACATACACGTTTTACCTGTCAGGTCAACCACCCCTAGAGGGGAAATAACATACACGTTTTACCTGTCAGGTCAACCACCCCTAGAGGGGAAATAACATACACGTTTTACCTGAGAAGGGTCAACCACCCCCCCCCCCTTAAAAGACCTAAATAACTATTGTAAAGTGGCTTTCCCTGGATGTCAGGTGAAAACCACCCCTGCTAAATGGGGTAATATAAAATAACATAAATGTTTTACCTGTCAGGTCAACCACCCCTAGGGGGGGGAAATAACATACACGTTTTACCTGTCAGGTCAACCACCCCTAGGGGGAAATAACATACACGTTTTACCTGTCAGGTCAACCACCCCTAGAGGGAAATAACATACACGTTTTACCTGTCAGGTCAACCACCCCTAGGGAGGGAAATAACATACACGTTTTACCTGTCAGGTCAACCACCCCTAGGAGGGAAATAACATACACGTTTTACCTGTCAGGTCAACCACCCCTAGGGGGGTAAATAACATACACGTTTTACCTGTCAGGTCAACCACCCCTAGGGGGAAATAACATACACGTTTTACCTGTCAGGTCAACCACCCCTAGGGGGAAATAACATACACGTTTTACCTGTCAGGTCAACCACCCCTAGGGGGGGTAAATAACATACACGTTTTACCTGTCAGGTCAACCACCCCTAGGGGGAAATAACATACACGTTTTACCTGTCAGGTCAACCACCCCTAGGGGGGGAAATAACATACACGTTTTACCTGTCAGGTCAACCACCCCTAGGGGGAAATAACATACACGTTTTACCTGTCAGGTCAACCACCCCTAGGGGGAAATAACATACACGTTTTACCTGTCAGGTCAACCACCCCTAGAGGGAAATAACATACACGTTTTACCTGTCAGGTCAACCACCCCTAGAGGGAAATAACATACACGTTTTACCTGTCAGGTCAACCACCACTAGGGGGGAAATAACATGCACGTTTTACCTGTCAGGTCAACCACCCCTAGAGGGGAAATAACATACACGTTTTACCTGTCAGGTCAACCACCCCTAGAGGGGAAATAACATACACGTTATGAGAAGGATAAAGTAATCCTTCTCACCCCCCCCCTCCCCCCCCTTAAAAGACCTAGATGCACTATTGTAAAGTGGCTGTTCCACTGGATGTCATAAGGTGAAAGCACCAATTTGTAAGTCGCTCTGGATAAGAGCGTCTGCTAAATGACTTAAATGTAATGTAATGTAAATGTAAATGTAAATGTTTTACCTGTCAGGTCTACCACCCCTAGAGGGGAAATAACATACACGTTTTACCTGTCAGGTCAACCACCCCTAGTGGGGAAATAACATACACGTTTTACCTGTCAGGTCAACCACCCCTAGAGGGGAAATAACATACACGTTTTACCTGTCAGGTCAACCACCCCTAGGGAGGGAAATAACATACACGTTTTACCTGTCAGGTCAACCACCCCTAGGGAGGGAAATAACATACACGTTTTACCTGTCAGGTCAACCACCCCTAGGGGGGAAATAACATACACGTTTTACCTGTCAGGTCAACCACCCCTAGGGGGAAATAACATACACGTTTTACCTGTCAGGTCAACCACCCCTAGGAGGGAAATAACATACAGGTTTTACCTGTCAGGTCAACCACCCCTAGAGGGGAAAATAACATATACATTTTACCTGTCAGGTCAACCACCCCTAGTGGGGAAATAACATACACGTTTTACCTGTCAGGTCAACCACCCCTAGAGGGGAAATAACATACACGTTTTACCTGTCAGGTCAACCACCCCTAGGGGGAAATAACATACACGTTTTACCTGTCAGGTCAACCACCCCTAGGGGGAAATAACATACACGTTTTACCTGTCAGGTCAACCACCCCTAGGGAGGGAAATAACATACACGTTTTACCTGTCAGGTCAACCACCCCTAGGGGGAAATAACATACACGTTTTACCTGTCAGGTCAACCACCCCTAGGGGGAAATAACATACACGTTTTACCTGTCAGGTCAACCACCCCTAGAGGGGAAATAACATACACGTTTTACCTGTCAGGTCAACCACCCCTAGGGGGGGGGAAATAACATACACGTTTTACCTGTCAGGTCAACCACCCCTAGGGGGAAAATAACATACACGTTTTACCTGTCAGGTCAACCACCCCTAGGGGGAAATAACATACACGTTTTACCTGTCAGGTCAACCACCCCTAGAGGGAAATAACATACACGTTTTACCTGTCAGGTCAACCACCCCTAGAGGGGAAATAACATACACGTTTTACCTGTCAGGTCAACCACCCCTAGGGGAAATAACATACACGTTTTACCTGTCAGGTCAACCACCCCTAGGGGGAAATAACATACACGTTTTACCTGTCAGGTCAACCACCCCTAGGGGGAAATAACATACACGTTTTACCTGTCAGGTCAACCACCCCTAGGGGGAAATAACATACACGTTTTACCTGTCAGGTCAACCACCCCTAGGGGGAAATAACATACACATTTTACCTGTCAGGTCAACCACCCCTAGGGGGAAATAACATACACGTTTTACCTGTCAGGTCAACCACCCCTAGGGGGAAATAACATACACGTTTTACCTGTCAGGTCAACCACCCCTAGGGGAAATAACATACACGTTTTACCTGTCAGGTCAACCACCCCTAGGGGGAAATAACATACACGTTTTACCTGTCAGGTCAACCACCCCTAGGAGGGAAATAACATACACGTTTTACCTGTCAGGTCAACCACCCCTAGGGAGGGAAATAACATACACGTTTTACCTGTCAGGTCAACCACCCCTAGGGGGAAATAACATACACGTTTTACCTGTCAGGTCAACCACCCCTAGGGGGAAATAACATACACGTTTTACCTGTCAGGTCAACCACCCCTAGGGGGAAATAACATACACGTTTTACCTGTCAGGTCAACCACCCCTAGGGGAAATAACATACACGTTTTACCTGTCAGGTCAACCACCCCTAGAGGGGAAATAACATACACGTTTTACCTGTCAGGTCAACCACCCCTAGGGGAAATAACATACACGTTTTACCTGTCAGGTCAACCACCCCTAGAGGGAAATAACATACACGTTTTACCTGTCAGGTCAACCACCCCTAGAGGGAAATAACATACACGTTTTACCTGTCAGGTCAACCACCCCTAGAGGGAAATAACATACACGTTTTACCTGTCAGGTCAACCACCCCTAGGGGAAATAACATACACGTTTTACCTGTCAGGTCAACCACCCCTAGGGGGGAAATAACATACACGTTTTACCTGTCAGGTCAACCACCCCTAGGGGGGAAATAACATACACGTTTTACCTGTCAGGTCAACCACCCCTAGGGGGAAATAACATACACGTTTTACCTGTCAGGTCAACCACCCCTAGAGGGGAAATAACATACACGTTTTACCTGTCAGGTCAACCACCCCTAGAGGGGAAATAACATACACGTTTTACCTGTCAGGTCAACCACCCCTAGGGGGGGGAAATAACATACACGTTTTACCTGTCAGGTCAACCACCCCTAGAGGGGAAATAACATACACGTTTTACCTGTCAGGTCAACCACCCCTAGGGGGAAATAACATACACGTTTTACCTGTCAGGTCAACCACCCCTAGGGGGAAATAACATACACGTTTTACCTGTCAGGTCAACCACCCCTAGGGGGGAAATAACATACACGTTTTACCTGTCAGGTCAACCACCCCTAGGGGGAAATAACATACACGTTTTACCTGTCAGGTCAACCACCCCTAGGGGGGGAAATAACATACACGTTTTACCTGTCAGGTCAACCACCCCTAGGGGGAAATAACATACACGTTTTACCTGTCAGGTCAACCACCCCTAGAGGGGAAAATAACATACACGTTTTACCTGTCAGGTCAACCACCCCTAGGGGGGGGAAATAACATACACGTTTTACCTGTCAGGTCAACCACCCCTAGGGGGAAAATAACATACACGTTTTACCTGTCAGGTCTACCACCCCTAGAGGGGAAATAACATACACGTTTTACCTGTCAGGTCAACCACCCCTAGGGAGGAAATAACATACACGTTTTACCTGTCAGGTCAACCACCCCTAGGGAGGAAATAACATACACGTTTTACCTGTCAGGTCAACCACCCCTAGTGGGGAAATAACATACACGTTTTACCTGTCAGGTCAACCACCCCTAGAGGGAAATAACATACACGTTTTACCTGTCAGGTCAACCACCCCTAGGGGGAAATAACATACACGTTTTACCTGTCAGGTCAACCACCCCTAGGGGGGAAATAACATACACGTTTTACCTGTCAGGTCAACCACCCCTAGGGGGAAATAACATACACGTTTTACCTGTCAGGTCAACCACCCCTAGGGGGAAATAACATACACGTTTTACCTGTCAGGTCAACCACCCCTAGGGGGGGAAATAACATACACGTTTTACCTGTCAGGTCAACCACCCCTAGGGGGAAATAACATACACGTTTTACCTGTCAGGTCAACCACCCCTAGAGGGAAATAACATACACGTTTTACCTGTCAGGTCAACCACCCCTAGGGGGGGGAAATAACATACACGTTTTACCTGTCAGGTCAACCACCCCTAGAGGGAAATAACATACACGTTTTACCTGTCAGGTCAACCACCCCTAGGGGGAAATAACATACACGTTTTACCTGTCAGGTCAACCACCACTAGGGGGAAATAACATACACGTTTTACCTGTCAGGTCAACCACCCCTAGGGGAAATAACATACACGTTTTACCTGTCAGGTCAACCACCCCTAGGGGGAAATAACATACACGTTTTACCTGTCAGGTCAACCACCCCTAGAGGGGAAATAACATACACGTTTTACCTGTCAGGTCAACCACCCCTAGAGGGGAAATAACATACACGTTTTACCTGTCAGGTCAACCACCCCTAGAGGGGAAATAACATACACGTTTTACCTGTCAGGTCAACCACCCCTAGTGGGGAAATAACATACACGTTTTACCTGTCAGGTCAACCACCCCTAGAGGGGAAATAACATACACGTTTTACCTGTCAGGTCAACCACCCCTAGGGAGGGAAATAACATACACGTTTTACCTGTCAGGTCAACCACCCCTAGAGGGAAATAACATACACGTTTTACCTGTCAGGTCAACCACCCCTAGGGGGGAAATAACATACACGTTTTACCTGTCAGGTCAACCACCCCTAGGGAGGGAAATAACATACACGTTTTACCTGTCAGGTCAACCACCCCTAGGGGGGGAAATAACATACACGTTTTACCTGTCAGGTCAACCACCCCTAGGAGGGAAATAACATACAGGTTTTACCTGTCAGGTCAACCACCCCTAGAGGGGAAAATAACATACACGTTTTACCTGTCAGGTCAACCACCCCTAGGGGGGGAAATAACATACACGTTTTACCTGTCAGGTCAACCACCCCTAGGGGGGGGAAATAACATACACGTTTTACCTGTCAGGTCAACCACCCCTAGAGGGGAAATAACATACACGTTTTACCTGTCAGGTCAACCACCCCTAGGGGGAAATAACATACACGTTTTACCTGTCAGGTCAACCACCCCTAGGGGAAATAACATACACGTTTTACCTGTCAGGTCAACCACCCCTAGGGGGGAAATAACATACACGTTTTACCTGTCAGGTCAACCACCCCTAGGGGGAAATAACATACACGTTTTACCTGTCAGGTCAACCACCCCTAGGGGGAAATAACATACACGTTTTACCTGTCAGGTCAACCACCCCTAGGGGGAAATAACATACACGTTTTACCTGTCAGGTCAACCACCCCTAGGGGGAAATAACATACACGTTTTACCTGTCAGGTCAACCACCCCTAGGGGGAAATAACATACACGTTTTACCTGTCAGGTCAACCACCCCTAGGGGAAATAACATACACGAAATTTTACCTGTCAGGTCAACCACCCCTAGGGGAAATAACATACACGTTTTACCTGTCAGGTCAACCACCCCTAGGGGGAAATAACATACACGTTTTACCTGTCAGGTCAACCACCCCTAGGGGGAAATAACATACACGTTTTACCTGTCAGGTCAACCACCCCTAGGGGGAAATAACATACACGTTTTACCTGTCAGGTCAACCACCCCTACGTTTTACCTGGGTCAAAATAACATACACGTTTTACCTGTCAGGTCAACCACCCCTAGGGGGAAATAACATACACGTTTTACCTGTCAGGTCAACCACCCCTAGAGGGGAAATAACATACACGTTTTACCTGTCAGGTCAACCACCCCTAGAGGGAAATAACATACACGTTTTACCTGTCAGGTCAACCACCCCTAGAGGGAAATAACATACACGTTTTACCTGTCAGGTCAACCACCCCTAGAGGGAAATAACATACACGTTTTACCTGTCAGGTCAACCACCACTAAGGGGGAAATAACATGCACGTTTTACCTGTCAGGTCAACCACCCCTAGAGGGGAAATAACATACACGTTTTACCTGTCAGGTCAACCACCCCTAGGGGGGGAAATAACATACACGTTTTACCTGTCAGGTCAACCACCCCTAGAGGGGAAATAACATACACGTTTTACCTGTCAGGTCAACCACCCCTAGGGGGGGGAAATAACATACACGTTTTACCTGTCAGGTCAACCACCCCTAGAGGGGAAATAACATACACGTTTTACCTGTCAGGTCAACCACCCCTAGGGGGAAATAACATACACGTTTTACCTGTCAGGTCAACCACCCCTAGAGGGAAATAACATACACGTTTTACCTGTCAGGTCAACCACCCCTAGAGGGGAAATAACATACACGTTTTACCTGTCAGGTCAACCACCCCTAGGGGGAAATAACATACACGTTTTACCTGTCAGGTCAACCACCCCTAGGGGGGAAATAACATACACGTTTTACCTGTCAGGTCAACCACCCCTAGGGGGAAATAACATACACGTTTTACCTGTCAGGTCAACCACCCCTAGGGGGAAATAACATACACGTTTTACCTGTCAGGTCAACCACCCCTAGGGGGAAATAACATACACGTTTTACCTGTCAGGTCAACCACCCCTAGGGGGAAATAACATACACGTTTTACCTGTCAGGTCAACCACCCCTAGGGGGAAATAACATACACGTTTTACCTGTCAGGTCAACCACCCCTAGGGGGAAATAACAGGTCAACACCCCTAGGGGGAAATAACATACACGTTTTACCTGTCAGGTCAACCACCCCTAGGGGAAATAACATACACGTTTTACCTGTCAGGTCAACCACCCCTAGAGGGAAATAACATACACGTTTTACCTGTCAGGTCAACCACCCCTAGGGGAAATAACATACACGTTTTACCTGTCAGGTCAACCACCCCTAGAGGGAAATAACATACACGTTTTACCTGTCAGGTCAACCACCCCTAGGGGAAATAACATTTACCTGTCAGGTCAACCACCCCTAGGGGGAAATAACATACACGTTTTACCGGTCAGGTCAACCACCCCTAGGGGGAAATAACATACACGTTTTACCTGTCAGGTCAACCACCCCTAGGGGGAAATAACATACACGTTTACCGGTCAGGTCAACCACCCCTAGGGGGAAATAACATACACGTTTTACCTGTCAGGTCAACCACCCCTAGGGGGGGGAAATAACATACACGTTTTACCTGTCAGGTCAACCACCCCTAGGGGGAAATAACATACACGTTTTACCTGTCAGGTCAACCACCCCTAGGGGGAAATAACATACACGTTTTACCTGTCAGGTCAACCACCCCTAGGGAGGAAATAACATACACGTTTTACCTGTCAGGTCAACCACCCCTAGGGAGGAAATAACATACACGTTTTACCTGTCAGGTCAACCACCCCTAGAGGGGAAATAACATACACGTTTTACCTGTCAGGTCAACCACCCCTAGGGGGAAATAACATACACGTTTTACCTGTCAGGTCAACCACCCCTAGGGAGGAAATAACATACACGTTTTACCTGTCAGGTCAACCACCCCTAGGGAGGAAATAACATACACGTTTTACCTGTCAGGTCAACCACCCCTAGGGAGGAAATAACATACACGTTTTACCTGTCAGGTCAACCACCCCTAGGGGGGGAAATAACATACACGTTTTACCTGTCAGGTCAACCACCCCTAGGGGGAAATAACATACACGTTTTACCTGTCAGGTCAACCACCCCTAGGGGGAAATAACATACACGTTTTACCTGTCAGGTCAACCACCCCTAGGGGGAAATAACATACACGTTTTACCTGTCAGGTCAACCACCCCTAGGGAGGAAATAACATACACGTTTTACCTGTCAGGTCAACCACCACTAGGGAGAAAATAACATACACGTTTTACCTGTCAGGTCAACCACCCCTAGGGAGGGAAATAACATACACGTTTTACCTGTCAGGTCAACCACCCCTAGGGAGGGAAATAACATACACGTTTTACCTGTCAGGTCAACCACCCCTAGGGAGGAAATAACATACAAGTTTTACCTGTCAGGTCAACCACCCCTAGGGAGGAAAATAACATACACGTTTTACCTGTCAGGTCAACCACCCCTAGGGGGAAATAACATACACGTTTTACCTGTCAGGTCAACCACCCCTAGAGGGGAAATAACATACACGTTTTACCTGTCAGGTCAACCACTCCTAGGGAGGGAAATAACATACACGTTTTACCTGTCAGGTCAACCACCCCTAGGGAGGGAAATAACATACACGTTTTACCTGTCAGGTCAACCACCCCTAGGGGGGGAAATAACATACACGTTTTACCTGTCAGGTCAACCACCCCTAGGAGGGAAATAACATACACGTTTTACCTGTCAGGTCAACCACCCCTAGGGAGGAAATAACATACACGTTTTACCTGTCAGGTCAACCACCCCTAGAGGGGAAAATAACATACACGTTTTACCTGTCAGCTCAACCACCCCTAGGGGGGGAAATAACATACACGTTTTGAATGGTGAAATGTGACCTAACAAACAACATTTACACCTGCTGAACATCCCATCAGCTCTCGGTGGAAGGAGCATGATGGAGAACAGCTTTATTAACTTACTATAAAATGAATCATGCAACAATTACGAAGATTTTACTGAGTTACTGTTCATTTAAGGAAAAGAGTCAATTGAAATAAATAAATGAGGCTCTAATCTATGGATTTCACATGACTGGGAATACAGATACAGTATGTATCTGTTGTTCACAGATACCTTTAAAACAAAGTAGGGGCGTGGCTCAGATAATCAGTCAGTATCTGGTGTGACAGGGTTGATCAGTGTAATGTGTGTTGTGGAATGTTGTCCCACTCCTTTTGAATGGCTGTGCAGAGTTCCTGGATATTGCTGTCATACAGATTGATCCGGAGCATTCCAAACGTGCTCAGTGGGTGACATGTCTGGTAAGTATGCAGGTCATGGAAGAACTGGGCCATTTTCTGCTTCCAGCTATTGTGTACAGATCCTTGCAACATGGGACTGTGCATAATCATGCTGGAACATGAGGTGAAGGCGGCGGATGAATGGCACGACAATGGGCCTCAAGATCTTGTCACGGTATCTCTGTGCATTAAAATTGCCAATGGTAAAATGCAAATGTGTTCACTGTCCATGGCTTATGCCTGCCCATACCATAACCCCACCGCCACCATGGGGCACTCTGATCACAATCAGCAAAGCGCTCGCCCACACGACGCCATACACGTGGTCTGTGGTTGTGAGGCCGGTTGGACGCACTGCCAAATTAACATAAAATTATCTGGCAACCGCTCTGGTGGACATTCCTGCATTTAGCATGCCAATTGCATGGTCCCTCAAAACTTAAGACATCAGTGATGTGTGACAAAATTGCACATTTTAGAGGGGCCTTTTATTGTCCCCAGCACAAGGTGTATCTGTAAAATAATCATGCTGTTTAATCAGCTTCTTGATATGCGATACGTGTCGCATGGGTGGATTGTCTTGGTAAAGGAGAAATTATCACTAACAGGGACCTAAACACATTTGTGCACAACATTTTAGAGAAATACGCTTTTTGTGCGTATGGAACATTTCTGGGATCTTTCATTTCAGCTCATGAAACATGGGACCAACATTTTATATGTTGCGTTTATATTTTTTATTTAGTGTATAGTAGTTAGTTCACATGAAGATGTATGTAATTCATCTCTATTGAATAAAACATCTAAATCTAGACATTCTGGAGTCCTACTATGACAGTAAAATATAAGAACTATAGTCTGTTGTCAACCCAAAGTTCATGACAATCACTGGATTATGTTGCATCATGCATTCCTGCTTGGACATGTTAGATGAAACAACTTGAATACCTCAGTAGTTTATTATTTATACTTCTTAATAAAGCAATAAGAATGACTTTATAAGATGATTACTCAGGGCTGGTGTCCCCAACTGTAAAATGTTGTGACACCAGAGGGAAATGTTGGTCTGGAGCTCTGTAGTAGTAACACTTAGGGTAGATGTTCAGTCAGGGGGACACGTGATTTAAAATATAACCCAAGTTGTTAGATTTACTTTTATAAAGTAGAAGGCTTAAGCAGACAGACAGGTAGACAGAGAACAAGAAGAAGCACAGAGTGACTGCAGAGAAGATGCTGAGACAGATATCAAATCAAATCAAATCAAATTTTATTTGTCACATACACATGGTTAGTAGATGTTAATGCGAGTGTAGCGAGAAGCTTGTGCTTCTAGTTCCGACAATGCAGTGATAACCAACAAGTAATCTAACTAACAATTCTAAACTACTGTCTTATACACAGTGTAAGGGGATAAAGAATATGTACATAAGGATATATGAATGAGTGATGGTACAGAGCAGCATACAGTAGATGGTATCGAGTACAGTATATACATATGAGATGAGTATGTAGACAAAGTATGAAGTGGCATAGTTAAAGTGGCTAGTGATACATGTATTACATAAGGATGCAGTCGATGATGTAGAGTACAGTATATACGTATGCATATGAGATGAATAATGTAGGGTAAGTAACATTATATAAGGTAGCATTGTTTAAAGTGGCTAGTGATATATTTACATCATTTCCCATCAATTCCCATTATTAAAGTGGCTGGAGTTGGGTCAGTGTCAATGACAGTGTGTTGGCAGCAGCCACTCAATGTTAGTGGTGGCTGTTTAACAGTCTGATGGCCTTGAGATAGAAGCTGTTTTTCAGTCTCTCGGTCCCAGCTTTGATGCACCTGTACTGACCTCGCCTTCTGGATGATAGCGGGGTGAACAGGCAGTGGTTCGGGTGGTTGATGTCCTTGATGATCTTTATGGCCTTCCTGTAACATCGGGTGGTGTAGGTGTCCTGGAGGGCAGGTAGTTTGCCCCCGGTGATGCGTTGTGCAGACCTCACTACCCTCTGGAAAGCCTTACGGTTGAGGGCGGAGCAGTTGCCGTACCAGGCGGTGATACAGCCCGCCAGGATGCTCTCGATTGAGCATCTGTAGAAGTTTGTGAGTGCTTTTGGTGACAGGCCGAATTTCTTCAGCCTCCTGAGGTTGAAGAGGCGCTGCTGCGCCTTCTTCACGGCGCTGTCAGTGTGAGTGGACCAATTCAGTTTGTCTGTGATGTGTATGCCGAGGAACTTAAAACTTGCTACCCTCTCCACTACTGTTCCATCGATGTGGATAGGGGGGTGTTCCCTCTGCTGTTTCCTGAAGTCCACAATCATCTCCTTAGTTTTGTTGACGTTGAGTGTGAGGTTATTTTCCTGACACCACACTCCGAGGGCCCTCACCTCCTCCCTGTAGGCCGTCTCGTCGTTGTTGGTAATCAAGCCTACCACTGTTGTGTCGTCCGCAAACTTGATGATTGAGTTGGAGGCGTGCGTGGCCACGCAGTCGTGGGTGAACATGGAGTACAGGAGAGGGCTCAGAACGCACCCTTGTGGGGCCCCCGTGTTGAGGATCAGCGGGGAGGAGATGTTGTTGCCTACCCTCACCACCTGGGGGCGGCCCGTCAGGAAGTCCAGTACCCAGTTGCACAGGGCGGGGTCGAGACCCAGGGTCTCGAGCTTGATGACGAGCTTGGAGGGTACTATGGTGTTGAATGCCGAGCTGTAGTCGATGAACAGCATTCTCACATAGGTATTCCTCTTGTCCAGGTGGGTTAGGGCAGTGTGCAGTGTGGTTGAGATTGCATCGTCTGTGGACCTATTTGGGCGGTAAGCAAATTGGAGTGGGTCTAGGGTGTCAGGTTGGGTGGAGGTGATATGGTCCTTGACTAGTCTCTCAAAGCACTTCATGATGACGGAAGTGAGTGCTACGGGGCGGTAGTCGTTTAGCTCAGTTACCTTAGCTTTCTTGGGAACAGGAACAATGGTGGCCCTCTTGAAGCATGTGGGAACAGCAGACTGGTATAGGGATTGATTGAATATGTCCGTAAACACACCGGCCAGCTGGTCTGCGCATGCTCTGAGGGCGCGGCTGGGGATGCCGTCTGGGCCTGCAGCCTTGCGAGGGTTAACACGTTTAAATGTCTTACTCACCTCGGCTGCAGTGAAGGAGAGACCGCATGTTTTCGTTGCAGGCCGTGTCAGTGGCACTGTATTGTCCTCAAAGCGGGCAAAAAAGTTATTTAGTCTGCCTGGGAGCAAGACATCCTGGTCCGTGACTGGGCTGGGTTTCTTCTTGTAGTCTGTGATTGACTGTAGACCCTGCCACATGCCTCTTGTGTCTGAGCCGTTGAATTGAGATTCTACTTTGTCTCTGTACTGACGCTTAGCTTGCTTAATAGCCTTGCGGAGGGAATAGCTGCACTGTTTGTATTCGGTCATGTTGCCAGACACCTTGCCATGATTAAAAGCAGTGGTTTGCGCTTTCAGTTTCACGCGAATGCTGCCATCAATCCACGGTTTCTGGTTAGGGAATGTTTTTATCGTTGCTATGGGAACGACATCTTCAACGCACGTTCTAATGAACTCGCACACCGAATCAGCGTATTTGTCAATATTTTTATCTGACGCAATACGAAACATGTCCCAGTCCACATGATGGAAGCAGTCTTGGAGTGTGGAGTCAGCTTGGTCTGACCAGCGTTGGACAGACCTCAGCGTGGGAGCCTCTTGTTTAAGTTTCTGCCTGTAGGCAGGGATCAACAAAATGGAGTCGTGGTCAGCTTTTCCGAAAGGGGGGCGGGGCAGGGCCTTATATGCGTCGCGGAAGTTAGAGTAACAATGATCCAAGGAATGCAGCCTCCGGATAAATGGTTTCCAGTTTGCAAAGAGTTAAATAAAGTTTGTTCAGAGCCATCGATGTGTCTGCTTGGGGGGGGATATATACGGCTGTGATTATACTCGAAGAGAATTCTCTTGGAAGATAATGCGGTCTACATTTGATTGTGAGGAATTCTATATCAGGTGAACAGAAGGATTTGAGTTCCTGTATGTTTCCTTCATCACACCATGTCTCGTTAGTCATGAGGCATACGCCCCCGCCACTCTTCTTACCACAAAGATGTTTGTTTCTGTCGGTGCGATGTGTGGAGAAACCCGTTGGCTGCACCGCATCGGATAGCGTCTTCCCAGTAAGCCATGTTTCCGTGAAGCAGAGAACGTTGCAGTCTCTGATGTCCCTCTGGAATGCTACCCTTGCTCGGATTTCATCAACCTTGTTGTCAAGAGACTGGACATTGGCAAGAAGAATGCTGGGGAGTGGTGCGCGATGTGCCCTTGTCCTGAGTCTGACCAGAAGACCGCTACGTTTCCCTCTTTTTCGGAGTCGTTTTCTTGGGTCGCTGCATGCGATCCATTCCGTTGTCCTGTTTGTAAGGCAGAACACAGGATCCGCGTCGCGGAAAACATATTCTTGGTCGTACTGATGGTGAGTTGACGCTGATCTTATATTCAGTAGTTCTTCTCGACTGTATGTAATGAAACCTAAGATGACCTGGGGTACTAATGTAAGAAATAACACGTAAAAAAACAAAAAACTGCATAGTTTCCTAGGAACGCGAAGCGAGGCGGCCATCTCTGTCGGCGCCGGAAGGTATATATATATATATATAGACAGCACAACAGGGAGGCAAACCAAATCTGTCTCACCACCTGGATTCGGTCTTATGTAGCAACATTTGAAATAGTTTTTACATTGGTAAAAAGTAGAGACCCAGAGCTAGAAAATGGTATATCATACATACACTGCATTTTTGCGGAACAATGGGAAAGTAATTCTGCTTTGAAAGTTGATAAACTTGTAAACTCACTTTTGAGAAAAGGGCCTTTGAATGTTTTGGTTCAGCATTGTTCACACACTCTTAAGCAAGCTCCACCCATCTATTTAAGGATTCACATGTGAGGTCATGTGCTAAACAGTGAGTAGTGTAGTAAAGATGAAGATTAAAAGTGGTAGTAGCCAACAACATGGAAAAATTCCAGGTAAACAGAAAGTGTCCAGATTAAAAATACTTAATAAATATTAGATGGCGATTACCCAGACACACTTGTCTAAATTGATGGGCCATGTGAAAGAAATGCTATAACCCCCAGCCACGTCCAGTGGTGGAAAAGGTATTATGGTCATACTTGAGTAAATGTAATGATACCTTAATAGAAAATGACAGAAGTAAAAGTAAAAGTCATCCAGTAAAATATTACTTGAGTAAAAGTATTAAAAAAAAATTGATGGGAAAAAAAAAAAGTATCAAAAGTCAAAGTATAAATCATTTCAAATTCCATATACGTAACCAGACGGACCAATTTTCTTATTTTATTGACGGATATCCAGGGTCACACTCCAACACTAATTTACAAATTAAGCATTTGTGTTAAGTGAGTCTACCAGATCAAATGCAGTATGGATGACCAGGGATGTTCTCTTGTTACATTTCCTGTCAAAATGTAACGAGTACTTTTGGGTGTCAGGGAAAATGTATGGAGTAAAAAGTCCATTGTTTTCTTTCGGAATGTAATGAAGTAGAAGTAAAAGTTGCCAAAAATATGAATAGTAAAGTAATGTAGATACCCCCAAAAAATACTTAAGTAGTACTTTAGACTGTGGTGGAGCTTGTGCATTTGTCCGCCAGGCACAATACCAGAGCACAAACTTGTTCTTGTTTTGGCCACTACAGTTATCACAATTCAGGTCCAACTGTGTTTCCCCAACTCTGTAGTTGGTGAAGAAATGGTGCATGTAGTTGATGACTGTGCTGCTGCTTTTGCTGGATGACATGCCTTCATCAATCAATAGTTTACTTGTTGGGGTATTCCTGCACAGCAGACACCAAACAAGCCACACTTGCGAAGAGTTAAAAAGTAGATGGAACCTGGCTACATAGGGTCAGAAGGATAGTTCGCCTGCAAACAACAAAATAACATTATGATTAATTACAATTAATTGTCTCACCCCTGTCAATCTGTCTTTCCACAGCTCAGTGAAAGGCATTTGCCTGCCTCCCATATACATATTTTTTTTCTTCTGTTGTGTGTGTATATCTATCTAGCCATCTATGTCCTTAATCAGTATAAAGGAGGAAATGTTGCTTACAGGCAAAATCAAAGCTGTAATGCCTCCTGATGACTTTGCTTGCTGGTTCAGTAGGGGCCACCAGAGACAACTGCAGGTCTTGACAGGTGGTCTTACAGTCAGCAACCATCGTCTGGTAGACAGACCGCTCACTCTGAACAGGCAGGAGATGCTGCTCTTGCTTCTTCAGCTTGGCTGATTTAACAGCTTCTGGCAGATTGGCAGATCTGAAGACCTGATAGTTGTTCCTCTTGCACTGCCAGTACAGGTCTGTCCTGGTCTTATTCTTTCCACCATAGTGTTTGTGTTCTGGGTGGCGTCCTGGAAATGCTATTGCATTATCCTCTGTGTAGTTGTTGATGAAGTTCACCACTCACTGCAAGTCCTCATGCTTCAGGTGTCACCTGTGCTTGCTTGGGCCAGCTCTCTTTTTGATGAGAGGTATTAGACCATTCTCCATGTATGACTAGTGGAGGAGAGTCAGTCTTCTTCTACTGATGCTGAAAGACAAATTCCAGAAACAAACATTTAAACATTATTATACAATGGATGCGAAATGGCATTCTGAGGTAACATCACTACACACAGTTCATACATGTAATGTTAGCTAGCTAGCCAGCCATCGAATTTCAGCTGGCTAGCCAACAGCATGCTTTAACTAGCAATACAAACTGATTGTCATAGCTAGCTAAAGTTAACCAAATAGATTCAATGTTAGCTAGTTAGCTAGCTAACATTAGGCTATAACTAGCCATGCGAAATGGCATTCTGAGGAAACATCACTAACATTACACACACTTCATATATATATGTAAGTCAATGTTAGCTAGCAAGCCAGCCATCTAACCTCCGCTAACGTTAGCTAGCCAACAGCAAGCTTTAACTTGGGGTCTTTTGTTTAGACATGTAACGTTAACGTTAGCAAGCTAGATAAAAAAGGATCTAAAATCCCAATCCATAGAGTAACGTTACTATCAATACAAACCGATTGTCATTGCTAGCTAAAGTTAACCAGATAGGTTCAATGTTAGGTAGCAAACCAGCCATCAAATTTCAGCTGGCTAGCTAACAGCAAGCTTTTACTAGGAAACTTGGTCAACTTCTTCCGTGATAACAACACTGTTGATTGCCATTTCTTCCCCATCACTGTCATCAGAAGACTCTACAATGTCTTCTTCAATGAAAATGTTTTTACCTAAATCAGGGATTTCCTCGTCGTCTGATTAATTTTCAGTCAGAGAGAGTCAACACGCCACGATCATCCTCCAGAAAGTCCACAGACTAGAGCCTGATAAATTCAGGGCAGTAATGTTATTGAGAGCAGTAGCAACATATTTGCAGTTCTCCATGGCTAAAATTATATTTTTCAAAAAATCTGCAGTAGAAAGTATTATCTACGCATAACTAGCAGCTCATTTTATAGACGCAGACCAATCCAAATGAATTTCTCGGCATGTCCAGTCCACTCATTATCTCAGTCATTTATGGCTATAGGGAAGGTTGATTACTTTTTCTGTGGCTATATTAACTAGGCTTGTATTTTAACAATTTTATTCATATTTACAGATGGCATACAAGTTTGTTTTTAACCTCTCTGACATCCGGATGAAAAGCGTGCCCAAAGTAAACTGCCTGTTACTCAGGCCCAGAAGCTAGGGTATGCATATAATTGGTAGATTTGGATAGAAAACACTCTAAAGTTTCTAAAACCGTTAAAATGATGTCTGTGAGTATAACACAACTGATATGGCAGACGAAACCCCGAGGACAAACCATCCCTCCCCCCAAAAATTCAGCTTACCACTTTTTTCAATGGCTATTACTTTAATTATAAGGCCAAGTCCTTCCAGATTGCAGTTCCTAGGGCTTCCACTAGATGTGAACAGTCTTTAGAAAGATTTTTAGGCTGGGTTTTGAAAAAATGACCCAGAAATGTGAGTTTTTCTAGGTGGCCAATTGCACACTCCCTCGAAACTTGAGACATCAGTGATGTGTGACAAAATTGCACATTTTAGAGGGGCCTTTTATTGTCCCCAGCACAAGGTGTATCTGTATGGGGCCGTGCATTATCATGCTGGAACATGAGGTGAAGGCAGCGGATGAATGGTACGACAATGAGCCTCAGGATCTTGTCACGGTATCTCTGTGCATTCAAATTGCCAATGATAAAACGCAAATGTGTTCACTGTCGGTGGTGCAGCCAACGGGTTTCTCCACGCATCGCGCCGACAGAAACAAACATCTTTCTGGTAAGAAGAGTGGCGGGGGCGTATGCCTCATGACTAACGAGACATGGTGTGATGAAAGAAACATACAGGAACTCAAATCCTTCTGTTCACCTGATTTAGAATTCCTCACAATCAAATGTAGACCGCATTATCTACCAAGAGAATTCTCTTCGATTATAATCACAGCCGTATATATCCCCCCCCAAGCAGACACATCGATGGCTCTGAACGAACTTTATTTAACTCTTTGCAAACTGGAAACCATTTATCCGGAGGCTGCATTCATTGTAGCTGGGGATTTTAACAAAGCTAATCTGAAAACAAGACTCCCTAAATTTTATCAGCATATCGATTGCGCAACCAGGGGTGGTAAAACCTTGGATCATTGTTACTCTAACTTCTGCGACACATAAGGCCCTGCCCAGCCCCCTTTCGGAAAAGCTGACCACGACTCCATTTTGTTGATCCCTGCCTACAGACAGAAACTTAAACAAGAGGCTCCCACGCTGAGGTCTGTCCAACGCTGGTCCGACCAAGCTGACTCCACACTCCAAGACTGCTTCCATCACGTGGACTGGGACATGTTTCGTATTGCATCAGATAACAATATTGACGAATACGCTGATTCGGTGTGCGAGTTCATTAGAACGTGTGTTGAAGATGTCGTTCCCATAGCAACGATTAAAACATTCCCTAACCAGAAACCGTGGATTGATGGCAGCATTCGCGTGAAACTGAAAGCGCGAACCACTGCTTTTAATCAGGGCAAGGTGTCTGGTAACATGACCGAATACAAACAGTGCAGCTATTCCCTCCGCAAGGCTATCAAACAAGCTAAGCGTCAGTACAGAGACAAAGTAGAATCTCAATTCAATGGCTCAGACACAAGAGGCATGTGGCAGGGTCTACAGTCAATCACGGACTACAAGAAGAAACCCAGCCCAGTCACGGACCAGGATGTCTTGCTCCCAGGCAGACTAAATAACTTTTTTGCCCGCTTTGAGGACAATACAGTGCCACTGACACGGCCTGCAACGAAAACATGCGGTCTCTCCTTCACTGCAGCCGAGGTGAGTAAGACATTTTAACGTGTTAACCCTCGCAAGGCTGCAGGCCCAGACGGCATCCCCAGCCGCGCCCTCAGAGCATGCGCAGACCAGCTGGCCGGTGTGTTTACGGACATATTCAATCAATCCCTATACCAGTCTGCTGTTCCCACATGCTTCAAGAGGGCCACCATTGTTCCTGTTCCCAAGAAAGCTAAGGTAACTGAGCTAAACGACTACCGCCCCGTAGCACTCACTTCCGTCATCATGAAGTGCTTTGAGAGACTAGTCAAGGACCATATCACCTCCACCCTACCTGACACCCTAGACCCACTCCAATTTGCTTACCGCCCAAATAGGTCCACAGACGATGCAATCTCAACCACACTGCACACTGCCCTAACCCATCTGGACAAGAGGAATACCTATGTGAGAATGCTGTTCATCGACTACAGCTCGGCATTCAACACCATAGTACCCTCCAAGCTCGTCATCAAGCTCGAGACCCTGGGTCTCGACCCCGCCCTGTGCAACTGGGTACTGGACTTCCTGACGGGCCGCCCCCAGGTGGTGAGGGTAGGCAACAACATCTCCTCCCCGCTGATCCTCAACACGGGGGCACGACAAGGGTGCGTTCTGAGCCCTCTCCTGTACTCCCTGTTCACCCACGACTGCGTGGCCACGCACGCCTCCAACTCAATCATCAAGTTTGCGGACGACACAACAGTGGTAGGCTTGATTACCAACAACGACGAGACGGCCTACAGGGAGGAGGTGAGGGCCCTCGGAGTGTGGTGTCAGGAAAATAACCTCACACTCAACGCTAACAAAACTAAGGAGATGATTGTGGACTTCAGGAAACAGCAGAGGGAACACCCCCCTATCCACATCGATGGAACAGTAGTGGAGAGGGTAGCAAGTTTTAAGTTCCTCGGCATACACATCACAGACAAACTGAATTGGTCCACTCACACAGACAGCATCGTGAAGAAGGCGCAGTAGCGCCTCTTCAACCTCAGGAGGCTGAAGAAATTCGGCTTGTCACCAAAAGCACTCACAAACTTCTACAGATGCACAATCGAGAGCATCCTGGCGGGCTGTATCACCGCCTGGTACGGCAACTGCTCCGCCCTCAACTGTAAGGCTTTCCAGAGGGTAGTGAGGTCTGCACAACGCATCACCGGGGGCAAACTACCTGCCCTCCAGGACACCTACACCACCCGATGTTACAGGAAGGCCATAAAGATCATCAAGGACATCAACCACCCGAGCCACTGCCTGTTCACCCCGCTATCATCCAGAAGGCGAGGTCAGTACAGGTGCATCAAAGCTGGGACCGAGAGACTGAAAAACAGCTTCTATCTCAAGGCCATCAGACTGTTAAACAGCCACCACTAACATTGAGTGGCTGCTGCCAACACACTGACATTGACACTGACTCAACTCCAGCCACTTTAATAATTGGAATTGATGGGAAATGATGTAAATATATCACTAGCCACTTTAAACAAAGCTACCTTATATAATGTTACTTACCCTACATTATTCATCTCATATGCATACGTATATACTGTACTCTATATCATCGACTGCATCCTTATGTAATACATGTATCACTAGCCACTTTAACTATGCCACTTTGTTTACTTTGTTTACATACTCATCTCATATGTATATACTGTACTCGATACTGTATGCTGCCCTGTACCATCACTCATTCATATATCCTTATGTACATATTCTTTATCCCCTTACACTGTGTATAAGACAGTAGTTTTGGAATTGTTAGTTAGATTACTTGTTGGTTATTACTGCATTGTCGGAACTAGAAGCACAAGCATTTCGCTACACTCGCATTAACATCTGCTAACCATGTGTATGTGACAAATACAATTTGATTTGATTTGATTTGTCCATAGCTTATGCCGGCCCATACCATAACAGCACCGCCACCATGGGGCACTCTGATCACAATCAGCAAAGCGCTCGCCCACACGACGCCATACACGTGGTCTGTGGTTATGAGGCCGGTTGGACGTACTGCCAAATTAACAATAAATTATCTGCCAACAGCTCTGGTGGACATTCCTGCATTTAGCATGCCAATTGCATGGTCCCTCAAAACTTGAGACATCAGTGATGTGTGACAAAATTGCACATTTTAGAGGGGCCTTTTATTGTCCCCAGCACAAGGTGTATCTGTAAAATAATCATGCTGTTTATAATCAGCTTCTTGACATGCGATACGTGTCGCATGGATAGATTATCTTGGTAAAGGAGAAATTATCACTAACAGGGACGTAAACACATTTGTGCACAACATTTTAGAGAAATACGCTTTTTGTGCGTATGGAACATTTCTGGGATCTTTTATTTCAGCTCATGAAACATGGGACCAACATTTGATATGTTGCGTTTATATTTTTTATTTGGTGTACAGTAGTTAGTTCACATGAAGATGTATGTAATTCATCTCTATTGAACAAAACAACTAAATCTGGACATTCTGGAGTCCTACTATGACTGTAAAATATAAGAACTGTAGTCTGTTGTTAACTAAAAGTTCATGACAATCACTGGATTATGTTGCATCATGCATTCCTCCTTGGACATGTTAGATGAAACAACTTGAATACATCAGTAGTTTATTATTTATACTTCTTAATAAAGCAATAAGAATGACTTTATAAGATGATTACTCAGGGCTGGTGTCCCCAACTGTAAAATGTTGTGACACCAGAGGGAAATGTTGGTCTGGAGCTCTGTAGTAGTAACACTTAGGGTAGATGTTCAGTCAGGGGGACACGTGATTTAAAATATAACCCAAGTTGTTAGATTTACTTTTATAAAGTAGAAGGCTTAAGCAGACAGACAGGTAGACAGAGAACAAGAAGAAGCACAGAGTGACTGCAGAGAAGATGCTGAGACAGATAGACAGCACAACAGGGAGGCAAACCAAATCTGTCTCACCACCTGGATTCGGTCTTATGTAGCAACATTTGAAATGGGTCTTTTTACATTGGTAAAAAGTAGAGACTCAGAGCTAGAAAATGGTATATCATACACTGCACTTTTGAGGAACAATGGGAAAGTAATTCTGCTTTGAAAGTTGATAAACTTGTAAACTCACTTTTGAGAAAAGGGCCTTTGAATGTTTTGGTTCCTACTGGAGAACTCTCCTTTGTCTACACCCATTCAGCATTGTTCACACACTCTTAAGCCAGCACCACCCATCTATTTAAAGATTCACATGTGAGGTCATGTGCTAAACAGTGAGTAGTGTAGTAAAGATGAAGATTAAAAGTGGTAGTAGCCAACAACATGGAAAAATTCCAGGTAAACAGAAAGTGTCCAGATAAAAATACTTAATAAATATTAGATGGCGATTACCCAGACACACTTGTCTAAATTGATGGGCCATGTGAAAGAAATGCTATAACCCCCAGCCACGTCCAGTGGTGTAAAAAGTATTATGGTCATACTTGAGTAAATGTAATGATACCTTAATAGAAAATGACAGAAGTAAAAGTAAAAGTCACCCAGTAAAATATTACTTGAGTAAAAGTATAAAAGTATTTGGTTTTAAAAATACTTAAGTATCAAAAGTCAAAGTATAAATAATTTCAAATTCCATATATGTAACCAGACGGCCCAATTTTCTTATTTTATTGACGAATATCCAGGGTCACACTCCAACACTAATTTACAAATTAAGCATTTGTGTTAAGTGAGTCTGCCAGATCAAATGCAGTATGGATGACCAGGGATGTTCTCTTGTTACATTTCCTGTCAAAATGTAACGAGTACTTTTGGGTGTCAGGGAAAATGTATGGAGTAAAAAGTCCATTGTTTTCTTTCGGAATGTAATGAAGTAGAAGTAAAAGTTGCCAAAAATATGAATAGTAAAGTAATGTAGATACCCCCAAAAAATACTTAAGTAGTACTTTAGACTGTGGTGGAGCTTGTGCATTTGTCCGCCAGGCACAATACCAGAGCACAAACTTGTTCTTGTTTTGGCCACTACAGTTATCACAATTCAGGTCCAACTGTGTTTCCCCAACTCTGTAGTTGGTGAAGAAATGGTGCATGTAGTTGATGACTGTGCTGCTGCTTTTGCTGGATGACATGCCTTCATCAATCAATAGTTTACTTGTTGGGGTATTCCTGCACAGCAGACACCAAACAAGCCACACTTGCGAAGAGTTAAAAAGTAGATGGAACCTGGCTGCATAGGGTCAGAAGGATAGTTCGCCTGCAAACAACAAAATAACATTATGATCAATTACAATTCATTTTCTCACCCCTGTCAATCTGTCTTTCCACAGCTCAGTGAAAGGCATTTGCCTGCCTCCCATATACATATATTATTTTACTTCTGTTGTGTGTGTATATCTATCTAGCCATCTATGTCCTTAATCAGTATAAAGGAGGAAATGTTGCTTACATGCAAAATCAAAGCTTGTTTTTTATCATCATTCTTCATATCATTGATCTTGGCTTCATAATACAGTTTCTTCTTCTTCCTCTCCTATTGAGTTTAGTCACATAAACACAGTCAGATGAGCAGCCACTCCTTTGGCACCATCTCATTCAGTTAAACAGTTTTTCAGTTCCTCATCAATCCATGGAGCCTTAACAGTTCGAAAAATAAGTTTCTTAACAGTTGCATGTTGATCAATAATTGGAAGAAGCAATTTCGTAAATGTATCAAGGGCAGCATCTGGATGCTCCTTATTAATCACATCAGACCAACAAATATTTTTAACATCCACAGAGTCACAGCAAAATCTTTTGGATGATCTCTTGTACACTATTTTAGGCCCAGCTTTTGGAACTGTGGCTTTCCTGGATATAGCCACTATATCGTGATCACTGCATCCAATGGGTATGGATACATCTTTAGAACAAAGTTATACAGTTTTAGTAAAAATGTGATTAATACATGTGGATGATCTTGTTCCTGTAGTTTTTGTAAACACCCTGGTAGGTTGATTAATAACCTGAACCCGATTACAGTTTACAGTGAGAAGCTTCCTCTTGAGCGGACTACATGATGAAAACCAGTCAATATTCAGGTCCCCAAGAAAGTCGATCTCTCTGTTAACATCACATACACTATCAAGCATTTCATACTGTACATATTATTTGTAAACGGACTGTTAGCACTTGGTGGCCTATAGCAACACCCCAAAATAAAGGGCTTTAGATGTGCCAGATGAACCTGTAACCACAACACTTCAATAACACTTGACATAGGATCTGCTCTAAGCATTACAGGGATATGGCTCCTCCTCTATAGCATTCCTGTCTCTTCTATAGATGTTATATCCTTGTATTGCTATTGCTGTATCATCAAAGAAATGATCTGAGTGAGTCTCAGAAATGGCTAATATATTAATCTTATCTGATGTTAGCAAGTTATTGATTTCATGAACCTTATTTCTAAGGTTACATACAGCACAGTATATTAAAATGGGCTATTTTCAGCCCTTTCCTGGGTAGCTTATCAGAGATAGACATAATACAGAAAAGATCAAACAAAGCAAGATAAAAAATACATTCAGCAGCCCATATGTGCTGCGGGGTTGAAGATCATTTCCTATTGAGCTGACATGCAGTTTTCCCCTTGAATGCAGTCGCCACCAATGCAGGACATTGCCTTTACAGTTCAATCGCGCTATAAAGGGGAACTTCCACGATACAGATTGAATTGAGCCCTGACTGAAAAAGACAATTTCAAGTGAAAACATAAAACGTATTAATTCATTATTATAATTCAGAATTGTATTGTTATTAGTCATGCATTGCCAAACAGCTGGCCAAGAACACTGACGAACAAGTTTGAGAACATTCTGCTATCAGGTATGACCCAGAAACACTCAAAAGGTGATAGGCCCGTGGCAAAGCAGGGAAGGGTGTTGCAGGCGTTTTCCACCCACATGTGTTGTTGGGTGGAGCAGGAGAAGATGAGGATGTCATCAAGGTAGATGAAGACAAACCGGTTCTACATGTCGCAGAGAACATCATTAACCAGAGCCTGGAACACTGCAGGGGGCATTGCTGTTGCTGAGGCCACATGGCCTGACCAGATACTCGCAGTGACCGCTGGTCATATTGAAGGCTGTTTTCCACTCGTCCCCTTCCAGGATCCACACTAAGTGGTAGGCATTCCATATGGGGAGGCAGAAGGACAGAACATTTAGAGGCAATAGGGCCAAAATGTTTATTTCTTTAGAGTCTAAAACAATGGGTGGGTGGTTTAAAATGACATATGGAATTGTTTTAAAATGGTTATACTATGGATCATTTAGCTATTTGATTTAGAATTGTAGGACCCATTTTGGTATCCCCACATTTTTTAAACAATTATTTGATAAAATTATACAAAAATGTACCAAAATCAGATGAACTTGAAATATATTGTCTATGTGTAAATTTATTGACCTTAATTTGACCAATTTATTCTTATCAAGATGAAAAAGAAATCACGAGAGACCTGGCCAAAATAGCAGCACATAACGTTTCATATAAAGACACGTTGACAACATAAAGACACCAACCACAACAACATAAAAACATCAATATACACATTGAGCAGACACAATGTTTGGAGGGGTATGGTGCATCTACAGGTAGGGCCGGGACAACAATGGGATTCATAACACCTTTATGAAACCAGCCATCACATAATGTATGAGTATTGTAGTACTCCTGTCCCTCAGACCAGTAAGGGTTTCTTCTCTCCTGGCCAATAGCAGCCAATTAGGAGTTGTACTGGCTTTGGTCTGTGAAGACAATACAAACATGTCATTATTTCTTACTATCATCATTATAAGTGATATACTCCCGTAAGTGCTTTGTGATACTACAATGTTCAAATGTCACTATGTTTTACATATTCTAATGCAGGGCTCTCCAACCCTGTTCCTGGAAGGCAACCCTCCTGTAGGTTTTCGCGCCATCCCGGTTCCTGGAGAGCTACCCTCCTGTAGGTTTTCACTCCAACACTGTTCCTGGAGTGCTACCCTCCTGTAGGTTTTCACTCCAACACTGTTCCTGGAGTGCTACCCTCCTGTAGGTTTTCACTCCAACACTGTTCCTGGAGTGCTACACTCCTGTAGGTTTTCACTCCACATCTGTTCCTGGAGAGCTACCCTCCTGTAGGTTCATACCAGGACTCTACAACCCTTTTCCAGGTGAGCAACCCTCCTGTACTGTAGGTTTACACCAATACTCTCCATCCCTGTTCCTGGAGAGCTACCCTTCTGTAGGTTTTCACTCCACCCCTGTTTGTGGAAAGCTACCCTTCTGTAGGTTTTCACTCCAACCCTGTTCGTGGAGAGATACCCTCCTGTAGGTTTTCACTCCAACCCTGTTCCTGGAGAGCTACCCTTCTGTAGGTTTTCACTCCAACAATGTTCCTGGAGAGCTAACCTCCTGTAGGTTTTCACTCCACCCCTGTTCGTGGAGAGCTACCCTCCTGTAGGTTTTCACTCCAACCCTGTTCCTGGAGAGCAACCCTCCTGTAGGTTTTCAATCCAACTCTGTCCCTGGAGAGCTACACTCCTGCAGGTTTTCACTCCAACTCTGTTCCTGGAGAGCTACCCTCCTGTAGGTTTTCACTCCAACTCTGTTCCTGGAGAGCTACCTTCCTGTAGGTTTTCACTCCAACTCTGTTCCCGGAGAGCTACTCTCCTGTAGGTTTTCACTCCAACTCTGTTCCTGGAGAGCTACCCTCCTGTAGGTTGTCACTCCAACTCTGTTCCTGGAGAGCTACGATCCTGTAGGTTTTCACTCCAACTCTGTTCCTGGAGAGCTACCCTCCTGTAGGTTTTCACTCCAACTCTGTTCCTGGAGAGCTACCATCCTGTAGGTTTTCACTCCATCCCTGTATGTGGAGAGCTAACCTCCTGTAGGTTTTCAATCCAACCCCAGTTGTAACTAACCTGATTTATCTTATAAACCGGTGAATGATTAGAATCAGGTGTGCTAGATTAGGGTTGGAATGAAAAGCTACAGGATGGTAGTTCTCTAGGAACAGGGTTGGAGAGTCCTCTTCTAATGAGACTATGGTGCATTGTTTTATGGAGAATAGCTGTGTGTTGATAGGTTTGATGAATCAGCTCTGTTAGCTAATTGAGCCCATAATGTGGCCAACTGCATGCTGTCACTGGATTTACTCTTTACTCTGGAAAAGAAAGTGAAACAAGTTAATGTGTTAAAATATATATTCTGCATTCCAATATAGAAGAGATATGTTGTCATAACAAGAAAAAGCATCAATGCACACCATTATGCATATTATTAACTCATCGGCCAGTTTATTAGGCACCCCCATCTAGTTCCGGGCTGGATCCCCCTTTGCCCCACAACAGCCTGAATTCTTTGGGGCATGGATTCTACAAGTCGGAGACATTCCACAGGGATGTTGGTCCATGCTGACGCAATGGCATCACACAGTTGCTGCAGATTGGACAGCGGTTCTCCACCGCCACCAGCCTGTACCGTTGACACCAGGCAGGATGGGTCCATGGACTCATGCTGCTTACGATAGTGTAATGTTAGAATATGAAAAATAAAATAGTCACCTTTAGTCTTGTGAGTCAACTCTGATGATGAGTCTGTAGCTGCTCTTCCATTTGAGATGAGAATGAGTTATGATTATACCTCCACGTATGTATATTCTTAAAGTAATCCTACGTACTATTGCACCCTGCCTCGTAAGCCCTCCTATCTGTAGAAGTACAGTACCTACAAGATACCCAAAACAATATTTTTAACTGTCTTACATGAACCATTTACTGGTTTGATATCTTTTGGCAGAATCATCTAAGCCAAACTCAGTCTCAAGAAAAACATGACATTCAGCATCTGACAACACATTATCTAGCCATCATTCAAAGAAGAAGACAGATGATTATAAGTCTTTCAACTTCACCTAGCTGGTGGCTATAAAAACACATGTACCAGGAATTGCCATTACTTCCTCAAGCATTTCCTGATGAGCAAATGATGTCACTAGGGTTGCACATTTCTGGGAATATTCAGAGGTGGAAACTCTGTGGGAATATATGGGAATTAACAGAAATATATGCAATGTAATATGCATTGGATATATTTACCATATCATATGGAGACAGAAACATAAACCTTTTACCTCAACATAAGTAGACATCATTGCAAATGATTAAATCTTTCCAATAGAAATAAAAAACTATTTAGTTACCAATTTAACTTTAATTAAATGAGTTGACTCTTCACGTGGGATGATTTCACTGAACAACAAAAGAAAGGGAATATCTAATGATCCCCAATGATCCATCGCATCTCCCAAAAAGGTTTTCAACATACATCTGTAAAATGATAGTCTAGAAACTAAAGCTTTGGTTATCTTCCTCTCAGGCTTCCATGTCTTCTCTTTGGACCTCCTCAATGTCCACCTCTTGAACATCAGACTCTGAGGCCTCATCTTCACTGTCACTTTCCAACCTTGTTGGGGATGGCTCGTTGTCAGGCTCAAAAATCCTCAAATTTGCCCGGATGGCCACCAATTTTTCAACCCTTGTATTAATCAGCTTGTTGTGTGCTTTGGTGTGTGTGTTCCCAAACAAGGACCAATTGCACTCTGAGGTGGCTGATGTTGGTGGGATTTGGAGGAGGATGGAGGCAACAGGGGAAAGAGCCTGAGATCCTAATGTCCCTTCCATCAGGTGGGTGATGAGATAAGCTGCCACGACTGCCATATTGCATCATAGAATACTGGTTGAGGGGTGGAGACAATGTAGTTAATTATTCCTTGCCCACAAACATTCGACCACCCATCAGAGCTGATTGCAATAGTCTGCTTTCTCTATGATTTGCTAGACCTTCACTTGAACTCTGTTGAACTCCGCATCCAGCAAATGAGTAGATACAGCATGTCTGGTTGGAGGGGTGTATGCTGGGTGAAGAACATTCAGAAATGCCTCTTCCAATACACATTGCATGTGAGCATCAGAGATGAACCAGTTGCAAACATAGCTCGAGCAAGACATTCATCAGCATTTCTCTGACTACGTTCCTCCTTTGAGTCAAAAAAACTTCTGATTCCAAGGAGGAACATGAGCTGTTGCTATCGATAAGGTGTCTGATTCATCATTTTCACCTCGAATAGAAGTAGAGGGACTTTTGTCAGAGGTTGCTTGTTGTGAGCGCTGAGGGAACTTTATGCACTTGGCCAGATGATTCTGCATTTTTGTTGCATTCTTCACATATGATTTGGCACAGTATTTGCAAATGTACACAGCTTTTCCTTCTACATTAACTGCAGTGAATGTCTCCATACTTCAGATAGTGCCAGTGGTATTTAACTGTAAAGAATAGGAAAAAATGAGTAAAAAAACAACAAATACATTTCAATGTACAGATAAATAGTTAAGCAGTTAGATTAAACAACTGCTTTGTAAGATAAATGTTTTAAAATAAAACATGTCTGGAAACAGGTGAATTAACACTCAGTAGGCAGGCTCAAGCAAGCTAAATCCCACATGGTAAATTACTTAAACACACTTTGCTGTAGGCAACTATTTACTAGTTAACAAAAAATCATGTGTCATAAACGATATATTCACCCGACCCAGTATTGTAATCAAAATTTACCAGAAAGCTCAGACAGTTTAGTAGTGTGGGCTCAATAGCATCTCATTAGTGTGCAAGATTTTGAAAATCAGCTGTACATGTGATGGAAGAGTGCACTGCAAATGTGATGGAAGAATGCACTGTGCATGCAGAGGGTTGGAATTCCATTGAATTTGGGATAGTTTCACCAAAATATGCCAGAAGACCTAGAATTGCCTTATGTGTGCCCCACAAAAACGTTCACTGTTGTAAGCTCACCTTTTTGATGAATTTAAGCAAAATTCCCCAAATTCCCAGGCTTAACTTCCCATGGACAATTTTCTGAAAATGTACGGAAATTTACCGGAAAGTTTCTGATCCTTTGCAACCCTAGATGTCATGCATGTCTTCTTCTAAAGACAGGTGTAGGAGAGGCAGTCAGAAACAATCATACACTGTTATTGACTGATGGTTAACTGACAGATGGCAGCACTTTCTGCTATCTCTAACATTTAATGTGAATGTTTCATAACTCTAAAACACACCTGTGTGTGGAGATATATCTCTCTCCTGTCTGGCTAGAGAAACAGATACTTGTCATGCCCTGACCTGAGAGAGCTGATGGGGAGATTGGAGGAGAGAGCTGCTGTGTTGGTGCATGAGGCACGACATTCGCCCTACGGAGCGTGTCCTCGGTTTGATGTCACCTGAGTCAGCTCTCCATACTCGTCCTGAGGTGTGTGCTAGCCATCTGGTGAAGACTGTGCCAGCCACACGCACCAGGCCTCCTGTGTGCCTCCCCAGCCCTGCACGTCTTGTGCCAGCTCGGTGCTCCAGACCTCCAGTGCGCCTCCACAGCCCGGTGAGTCCTGCGCCGGCTCTACGCACGGTCTCCCCAGTTCGCAAGGAGAACCCAGTGCAGCCTGTTCCAGCTCCCCGCACATGCCGGGCTAAAGTGGGCATGCAGCCAAGAGGAGCGGTGCAAGTGCTAAGCACCAGAGCTCCAGTGCTCCCCCACAGCCCGGTTCGACCTGTGCCTGCGCTCTGGAGGTGCCGGGCTAGAGTGGGCATTCAGCCTGGAGGAGTGGTGCCAAGGCTATGTACCAGATCTCCAGTGCTCCCCCACAGCCCGGTTCATCCTGTGCCTCCTCCAAGGACCAGGCCTCCAGTAGGTCTCCCCAGCCTGGTTCATCCTGTGCCTCCTCCACGAACCAGGCCTCCAGTAGGTCTCCCCAGCCTGGTTCATCCTGTGCCACCTCCAAGGACCAGCCTGGTTCATCCCGTGCCTCCTCCACGGACCAGGCCTCCAGTAGGTCTCCCCAGCCTGGTGAGTCTGGTGCCTGCTCCACGGGCCAGTCCGGGGCCCGCAGCGAGGGTGCCCAGTCCGGGGCCCGCAGCGAGGGTGCCCAGTCCGGGGCCTGCAACGAGGGTGCCCAGTCTGGGGCCCGCAACAAGGGTGCCCAGTCCGGGGCCCGCAGAGAGGGTCCCCAGTCCGGGGTCGGCGGCGAGGGTCCCCACACCAGAGGCGCCACCAAAGTGGGGTGAGCCAGAGGGGGAGCGGGGTCTACGTCCTAAACAGAGCCGCCACCACGGATAGATGCCCACCCGGACACTACCCTATAGGTTCAGGTTTTGCGGCCGGAGTCCACACCTTTGGGGGGGGGGGGGGGGTACTGTCACGCCCTGACCTGAGAGAGCCTTTTATGTTTTATTTGGTCAGGGTGTGATTTTGGTGGGTATTCTAGGTTTTGTTTTCTAGGTTTTTGTGCTTCTATGTTTTGGCCGGGTATGGTTCTCAATCAGGGACAGCTTTCTCTCGTTGTCTCTGAATGGGAATCATACTTAGGCAGCCTTCTTTCCCTGTTGTATTTGTGGGTAGTTGACTTTGTTAGTGGCACTATAGCCCTCTTAAGCTTCACGGTCGTTGTGTATTGTTTATTGTTTTGTTGGCGACATTAGAAATAAAGTAATGTACGCTCACCACGCTGCGCTTTGGTCCACTTATTCGTTCCAGGAAGACGGCCGTGACAATTAGAACAGTTTCCCACAACCTGCCTGCCTGCTGAATAGAATGGAATGGAGATATATCTGTCTGTCACTGTGCTTTACCATCATAACAATAGGAAAGTCCAACCCAGATCCAGAAAGTATCACCTAAGTTCATGTTCTCACTGCAGTGTCGAGCCTGTTTGACTACTTTATGGAGCAGAAAAATGATTGGTATTGCTTTTAGGGGGAATATTTAGATCGGACCAAAAAAACAGTACTTTTGTCTCAGACACAAAGTTCAACAAAGGCCCCAATAGGTGCTGCATATTGGTCAAAATCTAGGAAGGGAATAAGACATACATTATTTATCTCTATTAAATAGTCAAATGTGATGAGACACACTTAGAAACCTTGCCTTAAAAATAATGATTTAAAACACAGTACAGTACACACACACACACACACACACACACACACACACACACACACACACACACACACACACACACACACACACACACACACACACACACACACACACACACACACACACACACACACACACACACACACACACACACACACACACACACACACACACACACACAGGAATGAGGATATGCTAAGAACTCTGTCACACAATGTCACGGTTTTAACCCCAATCCACTTTATAGGCCAATAATATGCGTAACATGATCTAAATGGTGTTTCAAAGTTGTACAGGAAGAAAAGAACAACAAGTGTTCTGAAGTGTATCCAGTCTAGGCCATCAGGCTTCTCTACCCACTGTGCAGACTAAGAGAGCAGTACACTGATTCACAACCTGTTAGCAGATTGCAAAGGAATACCTTACCCATACAAGAACAATACACAACAGAGACAAATGAAACGAGAGAACTGAAAAGAGAATAATGAAAGAGACAAATTAAAGTATTTCAAAAGCACCACGTCTTCCCTTCAAAGAAAATAGTTTTTAGGCTTGATGATGATACACTATCAGCAAAACTATAAAAATTAGGGAACACAGACAGACAAAAGATTCATTATTTTCTATCTTTCTTTCTTGGATTTTTTTTTGGGGAAGCCTGGTTGCCCTTGGCATCCATGAATGCACACCACTGATAGGAATTTTAAAAAGATATACACTAAACAAAACACCAATTACATGAATATGCCAAAATCCAGATGAATTCGAAATTCCCATTTGTTTATATTTTTTATTTTACCAAATTATTCTCAATGAGATAAAAAAATTATTAAGAGAAAGACTTGGCCAAAATAGCAGCACATAACGTTTTATACAAAGACACATTGACAACATAAAATACCAATCACAACAATGTAAAAACATCAATATACACATTGAGCAGACAAGATGCTTTGGTAGGGGTGTAGTGCATCTACAGGTAGGGCCGGGACAACACATTGACAGTCCCCTCACATTGACAGTCGGTGATCAGGTTTACCACTGTTGTGTCCTCAGCAAACTTAATAATGGTGTTGGAGTCATGTTTTGCCACACAGTCGTGGGTGAACAGGGAGTACAGGAGGGGACTAAGTACACACCCCTGAGGGGCCCTAGTGTTAAGGATCAGCGTGGCAGACATATTATTGCCTACTCTTACCACCTATAAGTTTGCCTGCATTAAAGTCCCAGAACACTAGGAGCGCCGCTTCTGGGTGAGCATTTTCTTCTTTACTTATGGCCTTATAGAGTTGGTTGAGAGCTGTCTTAGTTTTTGTTCTGTGGTGGTATATAGACGGCTACAAATAATATAGATGAGAACTCTCTTGGTAGATAGTGTGGTCTACAGCTTATCATAAGGTATCATAAGAACAGCTTCTCTATTCTGCCGGTGCATGGAAAATCCCTCCAGCTCTATATTATCCGTATCATCATTTAGCCATGTCTCGGTGAAACATATTGATATACTGTATGTTACATACATATATGATATTACAGTTTTTAATGTCCCGTTGGTAAGATAATCTTAATCATAGGTCATCAATTGTATTTTCCAATGACTGCACGTTAGCAAGAAGAACGGATGGCCATGGGAGTTTTATCACTCGCCTATGGATTCTCAGCAGGGCAGCCCGATCTGCGGCCTCTTTTCCTGCCTCTTTTCTTCAAGCAAATTATGGGGATCTGGGCCTGTTCCAGAGAAAGAGGAAATGACAGCGATTCCAGACCCATCCTTTCTTTCCATCCTCCTCTCTTCTAAATCAGCTGCTCCAGAGACCATAAAAGACCTTAAAAAATATATAATTCTGCTAGTTTCATTTTCTTTTTCAATCATCCAGGCTGTATCACAACCGGCCGTGATTGGGAGTCCCATAGGGCGGCACACAATTGGCCCCGCGTTGTCCAGGTTTGGCCGGTGTAGGCCGTCAAATATACGAATTTGTTCTTAAAACTGGCTTGCCTAGTTAAACAAAGGTTAAATAAAAAATAAAAAAATGCTCCAAAAACACAATTGTTCCACTCCAAAGACATTACTGTTCCATGATTATAGTTTACATGGTTGAGAAGTGCAAGAGGAGCACGTACATGTACTCTGTGACACCCCTTCCCTCTGTTGACGCAAATCACACGTCATTAAAATGCAAGTTCATTGCCTTACATACAAGTATAGCCTTATACCAACACATGGAAAGTAAGATCTAATGTCAACAATGCAAGTATCATGAAACATATCATTGTTTAATTGTGGAGAAGGATAAAACATATTTGATATATAGTTACATAGTGAGTGATGGATGTACTGAATAGCTAAACAATTATATTGTTAATAATGAATAACCAATAATGATCAAAACTGAATATCTAGGGAAAGGGATATTGTCTGTACTATAGTGTTGCTATTGCTATACTTGCAGTATGATTCCATAAAACACTGTTATTTATCATGGGCCTTGTACATTACATCTTATAACTATAACCTATTCTACAATGCACCATGATAATGCAAGTTTAGCACGTAATCCAGGCATCATCAAGATGTCTCTTGCTGGACACAGGAAATCAGGATAATGCATAAAAAATGTTTTTAAAACTTCACGTTCCTCTGGACCCCTGTGATTCTACCAAGGCTTTATAGTATTCATCTGAAATATAGAGACTTATAACTACAGCCTATTAATTATTGTGTTAAATCTAAAATTTAATTTAATTTTACTAGGCAAGTCAGTTAAGAACAAATTCTTATTTTCAATGACGGCCTAGGAACAATCATTCTATTATAATCTCATTGAAATCAATGTGTCTAAAAGTTGAATACACAGAATGAATCTCCATACTATGAGTTTATTTATCAGGCTGTTTTCCTGAAGCATCTCTTTACTCTACATCTATAAATCATAATACCTCTTAAAAGGTGAATCACTTGCGATATTGTAACTAATTGTTTTAACTTAAATATATATGTGTAAGTCATTTAAGGGAATGGGGTAATATCAGTAATTTAAGGGAATGGGGTAATATCAGTAATTTAAGGGAAAGGGGGTAATATCAGTAATTTAAGGGAAATGGGGTAATATCAGTAATTTAAGGGAAAGGGGGTAATATCAGTAATTTAAGGGAAAGTGGGTAATATCAGTAATTTAAGGGAATGGGGTAATATCAGTAATTTAAGGTAAGGGAGGAATATCAGTAATTTAAGGGAAAGGGAGGAATATCAGTAATTTAAGGAAAGGGGGTAATATCAGTAATTTAAGGAAAGGGGGTAATATCAGTAATTTAAGGTAAGGGAGGAATATCAGTAATTTAAGGTAAGGGAGGAATATCAGTAATTTAAGGTAAGGGAGGAATATCAGTAATAAGGAAAGGGAGGAATATCAGTAATTTAAGGGAATGGGGTAATATCAGGGAAAGGGGGTAATATCAGTAATTTAAGGGGGTAATAAGTGGGGTAATATCAGTAATTTAAGGGAATGGGGTAATATCAGTAATTTAAGGAAATGGGGTAATATCAGTAATTTAAGGAAAGGGGGTAATATCAGTAATTTGGGGTAATATCAGTAATTTAAGGGAATGGGGTAATATCAGTAATTTTAATGGGGAATATCAGTCATTTAAAGGAAAGGGGGTAATATCAGTAATTTAAGGTAAGGGAGGAATATCAGTAATTTAAGGTAAGAGAGGAATATCAGTAATTTAAGGGAATGGGGTAATATCAGTAATTTAAGGGTAATATCAGTAATTTAAGGGGTAATATCAGTAATTTAAGGGAAATGGGGTAATATCAGTAATTTAAGGAATGGGGGGGAAAGGGAATGGGGTAATATCAGTAATTTAAGGGGGTAATATCAGTAATTTAAGGGAGGGAAGGGGGTAATATCAGTAATTTAAGGGAATGGGGTAATATCAGTAATTTAAGGAATGGGGGTAATATCAGTAATTTAAGGAATGGGAGGTAATATCAGTAATTTAAAGGAGGAATATCAGTAATTTAAGGAAAGGGGGTAATATCAGTAATTTAAGGAAGGGAGGAATATCAGTAATTTAAAGGAATGGGGTAATATCAGTAATTTTAAGGGAGGAATATCAGTAATTTAAGGAAATTTGGGGGTAATATCAGTAATTTAAGGGAGGAATATCAGTAATTTAAGGAAAGGGGGTAATATCAGTAATTTAAGGGAATTAATATCAGTAATTTAAGGGAATGGGGTAATATCAGTAATTTAAGGGAATGGGGTAATATCAGTAATTTAAGGGAATGGGGGTAATTTAAGGGAATGGAGGAATATCAGTAATTTAAGGGAATGGGGTAATATCAGTAATTTAAGGGGGTAATATCAGGAATAAGGGGGTAATATCAGTAATTTAAGGAATGGGAGGTAATATCAGTAATTTAAGGAATGGGGTAATATCAGTAATTTAAGGGAATGGGGTAATATCAGTAATTTAAGGGAATTTAAGGGAATCAGTAATTTAAGGGGTAATATCAGTAATTTAAGGGAATGGGGTAATATCAGTAATTTAAGGGAATGGGGTAATATCAGTAATTTAAGGGAATGGGGGTAATATCAGTAATTTTAAGGTAATATCAGTAATTTAAGGGGGGTAATATCAGTAATTTAAGGGAATGGGGTAATATCAGTAATTTAAGGGGGGGTAATATCAGTAATTTAAGGGAATGGGGTAATATCAGTAATTTAAGGGAATGGGGTAATATCAATTTAAGGAAGGGGGTAATATCAGTAATTTAAGGGAATGGGGTAATATCAGTAATTTAAGGGAATGGGGTAATATCAGTAATTTAAGGGAATGGGGTAATATCAGTAATTTAAGGGAATGGGGTAATATCAGTAATTTAAGGGAATGGGGTAATATCAGTAATTTAAGGGAATGGGGTAATATCAGTAATTTAAGGGAATGGGGTAATATCAGTAATTTAAGGGAATGGGGTAATATCAGTAATTTAAGGGAATGGGGTAATATCAGTAATTTAAGGGAATGGGGTAATATCAGTAATTTAAGGGAATGGGGTAATATCAGTAATTTAAGGGAATGGGGGTAATATCAGTAATTTAAGGGGGTAATATCAGTAATTTTAAGGTAATTTAAGGGGGTAATATCAGTAATTTAAGGGAATGGGGGGGTAATATCAGTAATTTAAGGGAATGGGGGTAATATCAGTAATTTAAGGGAATGGGGTAATATCAGTAATTTAAGGGAATGGGGAATATCAGTAATTTAAGGGAATGGGGTAATATCAGTAATTTAAGGGAATGGGGTAATATCAGTAATTTAATTTAATGGGGTAATATCAGGGAATGGGGTAATATCAGTAATTTAAGGGAATGGGGTAATATCAGTAATTTAAGGGAAAGGGGGTAATTTAAGGAAAGGAGGAATATCAGTAATTTAAGGGAATGGGGTAATATCAGTAATTTAAGGGAAAGGGGTAATATCAGTAATTTAAGGAAGGGGGAATATCAGTAATTTAAGGTAATATCAGTAATTTAAGGAATGGGGTAATATCAGTAATTTAAGGGAAAAGGGGGTAATATCAGTAATTTAATGGGGAATGGGGTAATATCAGTAATTTAAGGGAATGGGGTAATATCAGTAATTTTGGGGTAATATCAGTAATTTAAGGAAAGGGGTAATATCAGTAATTTAAGGGAATGGGGTAATATCAGTAATTTAAGGGTAATATGGGAATAAGGGAGGAATATCAGTAATTTAAGGTAATATCAGTAATTTAAGGGAATAAAGGGGGTAATATCAGTAATTTAATGGGGAATTTAAGGGGTAATATCAGTAATTTAAGGGAATAGGGGGGGTAATATCAGTAATTTAAGGGAATGGGGTAATATCAGTAATTTAAGGGAATGGGGTAATATCAGTAATTTAAGGGAATGGGGTAATATCAGTAATTTAAGGGAATGGGGTAATATCAGTAATTTAAGGGAATTAATATCAGTAATTTAAGGGAATGGGGTAATATCAGTAATTTAATGGGGTAATAAGTAATTTGGGGTAATATCAGTAATTTAAGGGAATGGGGGTAATATCAGTAATTTAAGGGAATGGGGTAATATCAGTAATTTAAGGGGTAATATCAGTAATTTAAGGGTAAATCAGGGGTAATATCAGTAATTAAGGGAAAGGGGTAATATCAGTAATTTAAGGGAATGGGGTAATATCAGTAATTTAAGGGAAATTGGGGTAATATCAGTAATTTAAGGGAATGGGGTAATATCAGTAATTTAAGGGAATGGGGTAATATCAGTAATTTAAGGGAAAGGGAGGAATATCAGTAATTTAAGGGAATGGGGTAATATCAGTAATTTAAGGGAATGGGGTAATATCAGTAATTTAAGGGAATGGGGTAATATCAGTAATTTAAGGGAATGGGGTAATATCAGTAATTTAAGGGAATGGGGTAATATCAGTAATTTAATGGGGGAATGGGGGTAATATCAGTAATTTAAGGGAATTAATATCAGTAATTTAAGGGAATGGGGGTAATATCAGTAATTTAAGGGAATGGGGTAATATCAGTAATTTAAGGGAATGGGGTAATATCAGTAATTTAATGGAATGGGGAAATATCAGTAATTTAAGGGGGGTAATATCAGTAATTTAAGGGAATGGGGGTAATATCAGTAATTTAAGGGAATGGGGTAATATCAGTAATTTAAGGGAATGGGGTAATATCAGTAATTTAAGGGAATGGGGGTAATATCAGTAATTTAAGGGAATGGGGTAATATCAGTAATTTAAGGGAATGGGGTAATATCAGTAATTTAAGGAATGGGGTAATATCAGTAATTTGGGGTAATATCAGGGGTAATATCAGTAATTTAAGGGAATGGGGTAATATCAGTAATTTAAGGGAATGGGGTAATATCAGTAATTTAAGGGAATGGGGTAATATCAGTAATTTAAGGGAATGGGGGTAATATCAGTAATTTAAGGGAATGGGGTAATATCAGTAATTTAAGGGAATAAGGGGGGTAATATCAGTAATTTAAGGGAATGGGGTAATATCAGTAATTTAAGGGAATGGGGTAATATCAGTAATTTAAGGGAAAGGGGGTAATATCAGGGGTAATATCAGTAATTTAAGGGAATGGGGTAATATCAGTAATTTTAAGGGAATGGGGTAATATCAGTAATTTAAGGGAATGGGGGTAATATCAGTAATTTAAGGGAATGGGGGTAATTTAAGGGAATGGGGTAATATCAGTAATTTAAGGGAATGGGGTAATATCAGTAATTTAAGGAATGGGGTAATATCAGTAATTTAAGGGAATGGGGTAATATCAGTAATTGGGGTAATATCAGTAATTTAAGGGGAATGGGGTAATATCAGTAATTTAAGGGAATAAGGGAATGGGGTAATATCAGTAATTTAAGGGAATGGGGGTAATATCAGTAATTTAAGGGAATGGGGTAATATCAGTAATTTAAGGGAATGGGGTAATATCAGTAATTTAAGGGAATGGGGGTAATATCAGTAATTTAAGGGAATGGGGTAATATCAGTAATTTAAGGGAATGGGGTAATATCAGTAATTTAAGGGAATGGGGTAATATCAGTAATTTAAGGGAATGGGGTAATATCAGTAATTTAAGGGAATGGGGTAATATCAGTAATTTAAGGGAATGGGGGTAATATCAGTAATTTAAGGGAATGGGGTAATATCAGTAATTTAAGGGAATGGGGGTAATATCAGTAATTTAAGGGAATGGGGTAATATCAGTAATTTAATGGGGAATAAGGGAATGGGGTAATATCAGTAATTTTGGGGTAATATCAGTAATTTAAGGGAATGGGGTAATATCAGTAATTTAAGGGAATGGGGGTAATATCAGTAATTTAAGGGAATGGGGTAATATCAGTAATTTAAGGGAATGGGGGTAATTTAATATCAGTAATTTAAGGGAATTTATCAGGGAATGGGGTAATATCAGTAATTTAAGGGAATGGGGTAATATCAGTAATTTAAGGGAATGGGGTAATATCAGTAATTTAAGGGAATGGGGTAATATCAGTAATTTAAGGGAATGGGGTAATATCAGTAATTTAAGGGAATGGGGTAATATCAGTAATTTAAGGGAATGGGGTAATATCAGTAATTTAAGGGAATGGGGAATTTAAGGGAATGGGGTAATATCAGTAATTTAAGGGAATGGGGTAATATCAGTAATTTAAGGGAATGGGGTAATATCAGTAATTTAAGGGAATGGGGGTAATATCAGTAATTTAAGGGAATGGGGTAATATCAGTAATTTAAGGGAATGGGGTAATATCAGTAATTTAAGGGGGAATTTGGGGGTAATATCAGTAATTTAAGGGAATGGGGTAATATCAGTAATTTAAGGGAATGGGGTAATATGCATTTGTAATATCAGTAATTTTTATTGTAATATCAGAAAATAAATAATTTTGGGGGTAATTATTTTTAAGGGAATGGGGTAATATCAGTAATTTAAGGGACTGGGGGTAATATCACTAATTTACTGGGGTAATATCAGTAATTTAACTGGAAAGGGGGATAATATAATTTAAGGGAATGGTAATTATTTTTAATATCAGTAATTTAGGGAATGGGTAATATCATTATCAGTAATTTAAGGGAATGGGGTAATATCAGTAATTTAGGGAATGGGGGTAATATCAGTAATTTAAGGGAATGTAATATCAGTAATTTAAGGGAATGGGGGTAATATCAGTAATTTAAGGGAATGGGGTAATTCAGTAATTTAAGGAATGGGGTAATATCAGTAATTTCCTGGTAATATCAGTATTTTTAATATCACTAATTTAAGGGAATGGGGTAATAACATTAATTTCCTGGTAATTAGTAATACCACACTGACTGATAAATTAATATCAGTAATTTATTTTTAGGGTAATACTGACTGTAATATCAGTAATTTCCTGGGGTAATTCAGTAATTTTATTAATATCAACATTTGAATGTAATAACATTAATCTTAAGGGAATGGTAATATCAGTAATTTTATTCACTATCACATTTAAGGGAATGATAACAGGGTAATACAGGGACTGTAATATTTTTATTCACTAACCACACTGACTGATAACATTACTTTCCTGGTAATTATTAAGGGAATGGGGTAATATCAGTAATTTTATTCAATATCAGTAACAAGGGAATGGTAACATTAATTCTTCCTGGTAATTATTTTTATTGGGGTAATATCAGTACACTGACTGATAACATTACTCTTCCTGGTAATTATTTTTATTCACTACCAACACTGACTGATAACATTACTCTTCCTGGTAATTATTTTTATTCACTACCACACTGACTGATAACATTACTCTAAGGGAATGGTAATTATTTTTATTCACTAAGGGAACCACACTGATTGATAACATTACAGTCTTCCTGGTAATTATTTTTATTCACTAGGAAATGGGTAACACTGACTGATAACATTACTCTTCCTGGTAATTATAATTTTATGAATCACTCTTAATTTGGTAATTATCAGTAATTTTATTCACTACCACACTGACTAATTTAAGGAATGGGGTAATACTCAGTAATTTCCTGGTAATTATTTTTATTCACTAATTTAAGGGACATGGGGGTAATACAGTCATTTCCTGGAATATTTTTATTACTGATGAAGCATACTCTTCCTGGTAATTATTTTTATTCACTACAACACTGACTGATAACATTACTCTTCCTGGTAATTATTTTTATTCACTACCACACTGACTGATAACATTACTCTTCCTGGTAATTATTTTTATTCACTACAACACTGACTGATAACATTATCTTCCTGGTAACTGATAACATTACTCTTCCTGGTAATTATTTTTATTCACTACCACACTGACTGATAACATTACTCTTCCTGGTAATTATTTTTATTCACTACCACACTGACTGATAACATTACTCTTCCTGGTAATTATTTTTATTCACTACCACACTGACTGATAACATTACTCTTCCTGGTAATTATTTTTATTCACTTCTGATAACATTACTCTTCCTGGTAATTATTTTTATTCACTACCACACTGACTGATAACATTACTCTTCCTGGTAATTATTTTTATTCACTACCACACTGACTGATAACATTACTCTTCCTGGTAATTATTTTTATTCACTACAACACTGACTGATAACATTACTCTTCCTGGTAATTATTTTTATTCACTACAACACTGACTGATAACATTACTCTTCCTGGTAATTATTTTTATTCACACACACTGACTGATAACATTACTCTTCCTGGTAATTATTTTTATTCACTACCACACTGACTGATAACATTACTCTTCCTGGTAATTATTTTTATTTTTATTCACTACCAACACTGACTGATAACATTACTCTTCCTGGTAATTATTTTTATTCACTACAACACTGACTGATAACATTACTCTTCCTGGTAATTATTTTTATTCACTACCACACTGACTGATAACATTACTCTTCCTGGTAATTATTTTTATTCACTACCACACTGACTGATAACATTACTCTTCCTGGTAATTATTTTTATTCACTACCACACTGACTGATAACATTACTCTTCCTGGTAATTATTTTTATTTACTACCACACTGACTGATAACATTACTCTTCCTGGTAATTATTTTTATTCACTACCACACTGACTGATAACATTACTCTTCCTGGTAATTATTTTTATTCACTACCACACTGACTGATAACATTACTCTTCCTGGTAATTATTTTTATTCACTACCACACTGACTGATAACATTACTCTTCCTGGTAATTATTTTTATTCACTACCACACTGACTGATTGGCCCGTGCCAATATCAAATCAAATCAAATCAACTTGTCGTTATCACATGCGTCGAACACAACAGTGAAATGCTTACTTACTTGACCTTTTTTAGGGCCTTCCTCTGACACCGCCTGGTATAGAGGTCCTGGTTGGCAGGAAGCTTGGCCCCAGTGATGTACTGGGCCGTAAGCAATACCCTCTGCAGTGCCTTGCGGTCAGAGGCCGAGCAGTTGCCATACCAGGCAGTGATGCAACCAGTCAGGATGCTCTCGATGGTGCAGCTGTAGAATCTTTTGAGGGTATGAGGACACATGCCAAATCTTTTCAGTCTCCTGAGGGGGAATAGGTTTTGTGGTGCCCTTTTCACGACTGTCTTGGTGTGCTTGGACCATTCTAGTTTGTTGGTGATGTGGACACCAAGGAACTTGAAGCGCTCAACCTGTTCCACTACAGCCTCGTTGATGAGAATGAGGGTGTGCTGTGTCCTCCTTTTCCTGTCGTCCACAATCATCTCCTTCGTCTTGATCACATTGAGGGAGAGGTTGTTGTCCTGGCACCACACGGCCGGGTCTCTGACCTCCTCCCTATAGGCTGTCCCGTCGTGGTCGGTGATCAGGCTTACCACTATTGTGTCATCAGCTAACTTAATGACGGTGTTGGAGTCGTGCCTGGTCATGCAGTCATGAGTGAACAGGGAGTACAGGAGGGGACTGAGTGCGCACCGCTGCGGGGCCCCCATGTTGTGGATCAGCTCGTTGAATGTGTTGTTACCTACCCTTACCACATGGGGGCAAAATATCCTCCAAACACCAGCTTCTCTGGCATTATCACTTTTATAGAACGGGTTACCAACATATTCAAATAATGATTGACATATATATTTTTTTAATGTTATTTTGATTAATTTATTCATACTATTTTATCCTTCCACAAGATATAGTCCCAACACAAATCTAGGGTTGCTACCCAAGCCAGCTGGTCATTCGTTCTATCGGTTCAGTCTTTTTGTTCTGTATATATGAACACGACCCAGTCTTTCGATCTAAATGTTCTATTGCCATACTGGCTGGCAACGTTCACATCCCTTGCTTGCTAGCTAGCCAACTATGGCTAACTTTCAGTCACATCAAACAGTGCAGCCAGAAAACAACAAAGTACCTGAATTTGCATTTGATAACGCAGTTTTCTAGAGACATTTGGATACAATGAGCTAATAAGCCGCAATTTCACCTGGCATAGGAAATGTGCTCTTGTTGTTCAGAGGAGCTAGCCAACAACACAGCTAACACAATCACATCAAACTGAAGCTTGAAAAACTACATACTAGCTGCACTTTGTTTCGTTTGACCTGCTTTCTATTGACATTTCTTTGTATATATCCATAAAAATTATGCCAACTGATTCATGATTTCGACTGGCTGAGAAATGCGGCCTGCTTGTCTCCTCCCGACACTTTCATTACTATGGGACAGCTTGACTATTGAAACAATGTTGCAAATGTTGAAGAAACAGACCCCAAGGTTTTTTGCAAATCTCCGCTGTTGAAAACAAAATGTTAGTCTAAAAGAAACTTGAGATAACATCTAGATGCCTTTTATAGTGGTGATCAAGTTTATAAATTGCCTGGCTGGGCTGATGAGACAGTGGATTGCGCAGGCAAATGGAACAGAGTAAATAGGCATTTTAACGTTATAGATTTAGCCGGTGGTAACTTGTGGAATAGACACTGGCTTTAATGGGGTTTTAAGGCTGGAATGCAGTTTTAACCAATCAGCATTCAGAAATAGACCCACCCATTGTATAATCATAAATAAACAATGCAAACAACAAAGTGGATGTGCTTTTGATGAAGGTTACTATGGAGTGTCCCAGTGATATTTTGGCCTCCATACCAGTTGGATGTATAGCGGATTTAAAACAAAAAAATATCTCTATGAATATTCTTAATGACAATGTCACAAGATGTAGCACAGTCAAACACAAGTCACTTATGAATTAATTGATTAAGTCCTGTTTTGCATTTATTTATTCGTGATGAGGAGGGTTCCCAGATAGGAGCCTAGTATTAACACACAATGCTTCTCCCCACTGCTCTCTCAACCTGTCCCTGGCCAATCCCCTTCAGCTTGTTACAGGGTGAACTTAAGTGTCCATACTTACATTTCTTAACAGTATTAACACGTGTATAATATTCTGTTTTGATGTAATTACATCGTTTGTTATGTTGGTTGTTAAGACTATATAAAAGTTGTAGTTAAGCCTTCAGCTGTTTTCACATTTTCCTTTGCCTCTCCCCATGATCTTTGTCTGTCTATATGTTGCCATCTGCTGGTACAGTTTAGACACCACCACAGAACACATTTATTACTGTCACACTGAGGACATGGTGATGAATATCGAGTTTCTAACTGGAGAGAGTAGTAACTAATCAATGATTGAAAACTAGATCAACAACTGTCTGGTTTAGTGAAGGTACATTAGGCCAGGACTATGGTCCGTATTGGACAAGCCCCAGCAGGTCTAGACAGTCCTTAACTGAACACACACTGTTCTGTTTGACCAGAAGGCACACTGTACAGTATCTGTTTGAGCAAAGGTGCGACTACAGTTTAGTAAATTAATAATCCACAGCTAACCTGCATTATGCACTCCTTTAGAAGTGAGACTCCACCTGCTGTCATTGTCCTTATGAAAAAAGATTCCAGTCAGAGTGCAGTTTAACTTCAGTATAACAGCAGTGTGCAGCAACTATTGCATCCAAAATTAGACAGCCGACTGCAGTTACTGAACTTTTACCTCAGTTTCAAAACTACAATCTGCATTCTACTGGCTAGGTCTCTCTTCAGTCTTTGGCTGTAGATTACTCCTGTTCGGGTCCTCTGAAATACAGCACCCTATGCAATACATTACCAACCATACGGGCATGAAAAGGCAATACTTTCTGGCAGGCCGATTTCCCTACCATCAAAAATAAGTTCCTCTTTATGCAACCACTCTCAACTCAGTGACTTTGCCTACATACAGTAGGCTTTGTTATATGACGACAGAATAACATTCAGACAGGTCCTAGACATTAATATCTCAAATAAACAAAAACTAGTTGTTTCACAAATTCACAGAGTTCCGCAGAAGTCTTGTTGCCTACTCAGGAAAGACATTGGCTATTTTTTCCACCTTCCACTGATTAAAGTTTTCCACCTTCCATTGATTAAAGTTTTCCACCTTCCATTGATTAGAGTTGTTCTTAATTCAGAGGGCCAGGATCCAAAAGCGGTAGTTTGATATTGAAGATGGAAGGAGCAGCGACGCACACTGTGATAACGTCTACAACAGTGGTGGTGGTGTTGGTCCATGACATGTCCTCAGTGATGTGGATGGTGAGGAACTTAAAACTAGTGACTCTCTCTACTGCAGTCCGGTTGATGTGGATCGGGGCATGTTCACATCCCTGCTTCCTGAAGTTAACAATTAACTCCTTTGTTTAGCTGACTTTGAGGGAGAGGTTGTTGTCATGACACCACAATGCCAGTTCACTTACCTCCTCCCTATAGGCTGACTCGTTGTCGTTGGTTATCAGGCCTATAACCGTGTTGTCATCAGCAAAGTTCATGAGGGAGTTGGTGTTGTGCAAAGCCACACAGTTGTGGATGAACAGGGGGTACAGCAGAGGACTGAGGACACCCCTGGGGGGCCCCTGAGTTAAGAGTCAGTGTAGAGGAGGTGTTGTTGCCAATCCTCACAGCCTGTGCTCTACCCCTCAGGGAGTTCAGGATCCAGTTGCAGAGAGTGATGTCCTAACTGCAGCACAAACATATTTGTGAAGCCAAGTTCAATATAATCATTTATTGAAATGACTTTGGCAGTGGCTTTTACCATCTTTCTCACAATAACTGCCATCAGAATTCATGGAGGGAATCAATACTGCTTTGTTGATTAAACAAATTAAACACATGAAGATCAGACATTTTATATTGTTCATACCTTGTATCACATGGCTATTTGTACCCTTATCATAGGGGCACAATTAGTTCTGATAAAGGGAAGAGTTTGTCATTTGCTGAATCCCATTACTTTTATACAGATTTGCATTCTGTTCGACCTGTATATTTTATGTGCATTATATACACATTTTGCATAGGCTAATAACCTATTCTGTTTTTCTGAAGCTGGAGATCAAAGCTTTAACTCCAATATTAAAATGGATTGGACAGTAATGTTGTCCCACACTAGATGGTGCTACAATACAAGGCTAAGAAACAGGGCTGATGAAGAACATTACAGTTCATTCTCTTTTTGATTATTCAAAAAAATGACATATACGAATAATATATTCATATATGTGACCCGTTTCAGGAAACTTGTCCTATGTTGTGGGTCACTACTTCACAGGACAGGCGTTTGAACGTAATAATTTTTTTTATCATGCGTTTTTTTGGCAGAAATGCCTTCTCGAACATGTGAACTTTCATGTGCCTTAATAACAAACTTGTATTCCATCTATAAATACGAATTCAATTGTTAAATTATGAGCCTAGTTGGTTTAGCCACAGAAAAAGACAGTAGTCTTCTTGCTAGCCGCTGAGAAAAATGAGTGGGCTGGACATGCCGAGAGATGAGTTTGAATTGGTCTGCCATGTAGCAAGCTTCTGTCTATTTGAGCTGGTCAGTATGTGTTGGTAATCCTGGCTAGTGCAGCTTTTTTTATGTATCGCGTAGTAAAACTGCTTGTGTGTTGCTCTCCACTCTCTGAAACTTGAGTATGATAGCTAAGGAGATGGAGAAAACACGTCTCCGGATTACATTTTCAAACTAAGGGCAATCATGGCATCCTTGACAGGAGATGCGTCCATGTATACGAGTAAGAAAGAAAGTGGTTTCATTTCAAGTCAGTGTACTGTTAGCTAACGCTAACCAGCTAACTAGCTACAAGCTAGTTAGTCATTGTTAGTTTAAAAAAAAAAAAATTAAAAAAAAAACCTGGATAACACTCGCCAGCCCCCCTGCCCATCCACCGCTGCCCCCTGGACACTGATCTCTTGGCTACATAGCTGACGCACGCTGGACTGTCCATTAATCACGGTACTCCTTTCTGCTTGTTTGTCTTACCTGTCGGCCCCGTTGCCTAGTCAACGCCATTTTACCTGCTGTTTGTTGTGCTAGCGGATTAGCCTCGCCTACTGTTTTTAGCTAGCTTTCCAAATTCAACACCTGTGATTACTGTATGCCTCGCTGTATGTCTCTCTCAGATGTCAATATGCCTTGTATACTGTTGTTCAGGTTAGTTATAATTGTTTTAGTTCACAATGGAGCCCCTAGACCCACTCTGCATACCCCTGTTACCTCCTTTGTCCCACCTCCCACACATGCGGTGACCTCACCCATTACAACCAGCATGTCCAGAGATACAACCTGTCTCATCATCACCCAGTGCCTGGGCTTACCTCCGCTGTACCCGCACCCCACCATACCCCTGTCTGTGCATTATGCCCTGAATATATTCTACCATGCCCAGAAACCTGCTCCTCTTATCCTCTGCCCCCAACGCTCTAGGCGACCAGTTTTGATAGCCTTTAGCCGCACCCTCATACTACTCCTTCTCTGTTCCGCGGGTGATGTGGAGGTAAACCCAGGCCCTGCATGTCCCCAGGTACCCTCATTTGTTGACTTCTGTGATCGAAAAAGCCTTGGTTTTATGCATGTCAACATCAGAAGCCTCCTCCCTAAGTTTGTTTTACTCACTGCTTTAGCACACTCTGCTAACCCTGATGTCCTTGCCGTGTCTGAATCCTGGCTCAGGAAGGCCACCAAAAATTCAGAGATTTCCATACCCAACTATAACATCTTCCGTCAAGATAGAACTACCAAAGGGGGCGGAGTTGCAGTCTACTGCAGAGATAGCCTGCAAAGTAATGTCATACTTTCCAGGTCCATACCCAAACAGTTCGAACTACTAATTTTGAAAATTACCCTCTCCAGAAATAAGTCTCTCACTGTTGCCGCCTGCTACCGGCCACCCTCAGCTCCCAGCTGTGCCCTGGACACCATTTGTGAATTGATCGCCCCCATCTAGCTTCAGAGTTTGTTCTGTTAGGTGACCTAAACTGGGATATGCTTAACACCCGGCAGTCCTACAATGTAAGCTAGATGCCCTCAATCTCACTCAAATCATCAAGGAACCCACCAGGTACAACCCTAACTCTGTAAACAAGGGCACCCTCATAGACGTCATCCTGACCAACTGGCCCTCCAAATACACCTCCGCTGTCTTCAACCAGGATCTCAGCGATCACTGCCTCATTGCCTGTATCCGCCACGGAGCCGCAGTCAAACGACCACCCCTCATCACTGTCAAACGCTCCCTAAAACACTTCTGTGAGCAGGCCTTTCTAATCGACCTGGCCCGGGTATCCTGGAAGGACATTGACCTCATCCCGTCAGTTGAGGATGCCTGGTCATTCTTTAAAAGTAACTTCCTCACCATTTTAGATAAGCATGCTCCATTCAAAAATGCAGAACCAAGAACAGATACAGCCCTTGGTTCACTCCAGACCTGACTGCCCTCGACCAGCACAAAAACATCCTGTGGCGGACTGCAATAGCATCGAATAGCCCCCGTGATATGCAACTGTTCAGGGAAGTCAGGAACCAATACACGCAGTCAGTCAGGAAAGCTAAGGCCAGCTTCTTCAGGCAGAAGTTTGCATCCTGTAGCTCCAACTCCAAAAAGTTCTGGGACACTGTGAAGTCCATGGAGAACAAGAGTACCTCCTCCCAGCTGCCCACTGCACTGAGGCTAGGTAACACGGTCTCCACCGATAAATCCACGATTATCGAAAGCTTCAATAAGCACTTCTCAACGGCTGGCCATGCCTTCCGCCTGGCTACTCCAACCTCGGCCAACAGCTCCGCCCCCCGCAGCTCCTCGCCCAAGCCTCTCCAGGTTCTCCTTTACCCAAATCCAGATAGCAGATGTTCTGAAAGAGCTGCAAAACCTAGACCCGTACAAATCAGCTGGGCTTGACAATCTGGACCCTCTATTTCTGAAACTATCTGCCGCCATTGTCGCAACCCCTATTACCAGCCTGTTCAACCTCTCTTTCATATCGTCCGAGATCCCCAAGGATTGGAAAGCTGCCGCAGTCATCCCCCTCTTCAAAGGGGGAGACACCCTGGACCCAAACTGCTATAGACCTGTATCCATCCTGCCCTGCCTATCTAAGGTCTTCGAAAGCCAAGTCAACAAACAGGTCACTGACCATCTCGAATCCCACCGTACCTTCTCCGCTGTGCAATCTGGTTTCCGAGCCGGTCACGGGTGCACCTCAGCCACGCTCAAGGTACTAAACGATATCATAACCGCCATCGATAAAAGACAGTACTGTGCAGCCGTCTTCATCGACCTCGCCAAGGCTTTCGACTCTGTCAATCACCATATTCTTATCGGCAGACTCAATAGCCTCGGTTTCTCGGATGACTGCCTTGCCTGGTTCACCAATTACTTTGCAGACAGAGTTCAGTGTGTCAAATCGGAGGGCATGCTGTCCGGTCCTCTGGCAGTCTCTATGGGGGTGCCACAGGGTTCAATTCTCGGGCCGACTCTTTTCTCTGTATATATCAATGATGTTGCTCTTGCTGCGGGCGATTCCCTGATCCACCTCTACGCAGACGACACCATTCTATATACTTTCGGCCCGTCATTGGACACTGTGCTATCTAACCTCCAAACGAGCTTCAATGCCATACAACACTCCTTCCGTGGCCTCCAACTGCTCTTAAACGCGAGTAAAACCAAATGCATGCTTTTCAACCGATCGCTGCCTGCACCCGCATGCCCGACTAGCATCACCACCCTGGATGGTTCCGACCTTGAATATGTGGACATCTATAAGTACCTAGGTGTCTGGCTAGACTGCAAACTCTCCTTCCAGACTCACATCAAACATCTCCAATCGAAAATCAAATCAAGAGTCGGCTTTCTATTCCGCAACAAAGCCTCCTTCACTCACGCCGCCAAGCTTACCCTAGTAAAACTGACTATCCTACCGATCCTCGATTTCGGCGATGTCATCTACAAAATGGCTTCCAACACTCTACTCAGCAAACTGGATGCAGTCTATCATAGTGCCATCCGTTTTGTCACCAAAGCACCTTATACCACCCACCACTGCGACTTGTATGCTCTAGTCGGCTGGCCCTCGCTACATATTCGTCGCCAGACCCACTGGCTCCAGGTCATCTACAAGTCCATGCTAGGTAAAGCTCCGCCTTATCTCAGTTCACTGGTCACGATGGCAACACCCATCCGTAGCACACGCTCCAGCAGGTGTATCTCACTGATCATCCCTAAAGCCAACACCTCATTTGGCCGCCTTTCGTTCCAGTACTCTGCTGCCTGTGACTGGAACGAACTGCAAAAATCGCTGAAGTTGGAGACTTTTATCTCCCTCACCAACTTCAAACATCAGCTATCCGAGCAGCTAACCGATCGCTGCAGCTGTACATAGTCTATTGGTAAATAGCCCACCCATTTTCACCTACCTCATCCCCATACTGTTTTTATACTGTTTTTTTATTTATTTATTTACTTTTCTGCTCTTTTGCACACCAATATCTCTACCTGTACATGACCATCTGATCATTTATCACCCCAGTGTTAATCTGCAAAATTGTATTATTCGCCTACCTCCTCATGCCTTTTGCACACATTGTATATAGACTGCCCATTTTTTTTTCTACTGTGTTATTGACTTGTTAATTGCTTACTCCATGTGTAACTCTGTGTTGTCTGTTCACACTGCTATGCTTTATCTTGGCCAGGTCGCAGTTGCAAATGAGAACTTGTTCTCAACTAGCCTACCTGGTTAAATAAAGGTGAAATAAATAAAAATTAAAAAATAAATAATGTTAGCTGGCAGGCTCGCTAGCTAACATTACGTGTATGCTATTATTATTCGTATCTCATAGCCATTTGCTTGGCTAGCTAACATTGAGCCAGGTTGGTGACGTCATGCGTTGGGATTACGGTTCATAGCTAGCTATGAGTCTGCTACACTGAACAAAAATATAAATGCAGCATGCAACAACTTAGAATATTTTACAGAGTTACAGTTCATATAAGGAAATCAGTCAATCATTTTGGGGGGAGCCCTAATCAATGGATTTCACATGACTGGGAATACAGATATGCATCTGTTGGTCACAGGTACCTTTAAAAAAGTAGAGGTGGGTATCAGAAAACCAGTCAGTATCTGATGAGACCACCATTTGCCTCAAGCAGCGCGACACATCTCCTTCACATAGAGTTGATCAGGCCATTGATTGTGGCCTGTGGAATGTTGTCCCACTCCTCTTCAATGGCTGTGCGAAGTTGCTGGATATTGGCGGGAACTGGAACACGCTTTTGTACATCCTGGTCCAGAGCATTCCAAACATGCTCAATGGGGGACATGTCTGGTGAGTATGCAGGCCATGGAAGAACTAGGACATTTTCAGCTTCCAAGAATTGTGTACAGATCCTTGCCACATGGGGCAGTGGGTTATCATGCTGAAACATGAGGGGAAGGCAGTGGACGAATGGCACAACAATGGGCCTCAGGATCTCGTCACGGTATCACTGTGCATTCAAATTGCCATCGATAAAAATGCAATTGTGTTCGTTGTCCATAACTTATGCCTGCCCATACCATAACCCCACCGCCACCATAGGGCACTCTGTCCACAACGTTCATAATCTCGCCCACATGACGCCATACATGTGGTCTGTTGTTGTGAGGGCGATTGGAAGTACTGCCAAATTATCTAAAAACAATGTTGGAGGTGGCTTTCCTGACACAGTTTCTGACAGTTTGTGCAGAAATTATTTGGTTGTGCAGACCCACAGATTCATCAACTTTCTGGGTGGCTGGTCTCAGACGATCCCTCAGTGGAAGAAGCCAGATGTGGAGGTCCTGGGCTGGTGTGGTTACAAGTGGTCTGCGGTTATGAGGCTGGTTGGAAGTACTGCCAAATTCTCTAAAATGGTGTTGGAGACGGTTATGGTAGAGAAATTAACATAATCTTCTCTGGCAACAGCGCTGGTGGACATTCCAGCAGACAGCATGCCAATTGCACGCTCCCTCAACTTGAGACATCTTTGGCATTGTGTTGTGTGACACAACTGCACATTTTAGAGTGGCCTTTTATTTTCCCCAGCAAAAGGTGCACCTGTATAACAATCATTCTGTTTAATCAGCTTCTTGATATGCCACACCTGTCTTGGCAAAGTTGAAATGCTCACTAACCAATGTAAACAAAACAAATTAGAGGAATGTTAAACCTGGGACCAACACTTTACATGTTGCCTTTTTTGTTGTTGTTCAGTGTACATAGTATGGAAACTTGTCAAAAACACCTACTGTACATCATTGGAAATGCTGCCAGGGTTTTGCTTTGTGATGCAATACAGGGAGATACTCAGACTATTTAGTGATTCTGGTCTGAATATACAGTAGTGAAGCAGTAGTCAAGCTAACATTTTAGAAAAATCACATATAATTTATATAAGATTTGCAACCATCCCATTGCAGTATCATCCACATTACACTAAATGCAAATAGAAAAAAAATCCATATAATTTTTGCACCATTTAAATCGATGTCTGTTCCTCAAATTCGCTCTGACTTACTGGGACTAAGACAATGTTTCAAGGAACCACAGACTTATTCTGTAAAACAAAGACATGTCCTACTTTCATTCTATCTCACCAAAACTAGTTAAGCAGCTTTGACTGTTGAACCATCCATAGACTGTATAAACCACATCTATCAAACTGTCTAATCTAGACCATCCATATAGACACATAAACTGCTAATAAATCCCTATATCTATCAAACTGTCTAATCTAGACCATCCATATACTGTATAAACCCCATCTATCAAACTGTCTAATCTAGACCATCCATATACTGTATAAACCACATTATCACATCTATCCAATACTTTATCTAATTTAGACCATCCATATACTGTATAAACCCATTATCAAACTGTCTAATCTAGACTATCCATATACTGTATAAACCACATCTATCAAACTGTCTAAAGACCATCCATATACTGTATAAACCCATCTATCAAACTGTCTAATCTAGACCATCCATATACTGTATAAACAAACTGTCTAATCAGACTATCAAACTGTCTAATCTAGACCATCCATATACTGTATATCTATCAAACTGTCTAATCTAGACCATCCATATACTGTATAAACCACATCTATCAAACTGTCTAATCTAGACCATCCATACTGTATAAACCCCATCTATCAAACTGTCTAATCTAGACCATCCAATACTGTATAAACCACATCTATCAAACTGTCTAATCTAGACCATCCATATACTGTATAAACCCCATCTATCAAACTGTCTAATCTAGACCATCCATATACTGTATAAACCCCATCTATCAAACTGTCTAATCTAGACCATCCATATACTGTATAAACCCCATCTATCAAACTGTCTAATCTAGACCATCCATATACTGTATAAACCCCATCTATCAAACTGTCTAATCTAGACCATCCATATACTGTATAAACCCCATCTATCAAACTGTCTAATCTAGACCATCCATATACTGTATAAACCCCATCTATCAAACTGTCTAATCTAGACCATCCATATACTGTATAAACCCCATCTATCAAACTGTCTAATCTAGACCATCCATATACTGTATAAACCACATCTATCAAACTGTCTAATCTAGACCATCCATATACTGTATAAACCCCATCTATCAAACTGTCTAATCTTGACCATCCACACAGTCTGTGATTCGTAACAAAGTGGTGTCCCTCCCCACCACTTGTTTTGGTATACAGCTGTACATTGAACAGCTTCCCAAATCTCAGACTTTAGCTTTAACTAAAACACAATGCAGCACCATATTATAACAATTATATGGTGCTGATATGATATGTATTATGATTCTCATGATTCTACACTTATTGTAGTTATATACTGTGACTTTATTGTGATTCCATGTTCCAAACATTGCTCACTATATGTCTGTGGCAGAGAGACTAGAAATCATGAGAAAATATTTCCTCCAAATATGTGCTTCCTATTTAAAATGAAAACGTTGAACTGTCTACGAAGGAAAATAAGAGTTTTAGTGCAGGGACAGCCAACTAACACAAACATAATAGTTTGATATTGTTGATGCGATACGACATGATATATCGTGGAAAATAATATCCCGATATGTAACTATCCATTTTTCCCTTCATTACTATTGGATAGGTGTTTTAACGGTCTTGCTGTTATAAATGTAGTTCCTTATTGACACCATTGAGGAAGGGTTTGTTAAGATGACAGATTAGTTTATTGTAGCTTCTGGTCACTACTGAATGTATTGTCTTATCAAAAGGAATACAATGAAATATAATGATTAAAGATATGCTTTTTATTCAAATGTCCAGAAGCAGATGTAGCAGAAAAGGAACAACAAATAACAAATGCAGCGTGTATAAAATAGTGAAGGTGAAACACCCTGAAACACTATTATCTCCCCATAATATTTGATTGTTCCATTAATCAAAGATATAATTAATCCTTTAAATCCCATATGATTCTTTCCTTTATTGTGATAAAATGTGTAACAACGCATGTTGACCCAAGCTGACAGGACTGATAATATTCCTATCTGATGGGCGCTTCATGAGAATTTAAACTGAATGAATTTGAATGTTTTGAATAATTTGGAATATTTTGATTCCTCACTTGAAACAGTACAAAAATACTTTTAAACATTCAAATTCATTCAGTTTAAATTCTCATGAAGCGCCCATCAGATAGTGATATATAAAAAACAGTTCTGTCAGCGTCTGTCAAACATCCGTCCAACATATAGGGTCAGTTTCCTGGACCCAGATTAAGTTCACTCCTGGACTAAAAAGCATGTTGAATGGAGAATCTCCATTGAAAGTAACTAGTCCAGGATTAGGCTTAATCTGTATCCGGGATACCATCCCAAAGAGCAAGACATACTTTTTTCCCCCTAAAAAATAGGAGTTACTGTTTCCAGTGCTGTTTCCAGAGTACTGTTTCCAGCCCCTTCCATGTCCACCAATCCCCAGTTGGCTCCGATGGAGGTGTTTCCAGCCCCTTCCATGTCCACCAATCCCCAGTGGGCTCCGATGGAGGTGATTCCAGCACCGTTGAAGCGACCGCTGAGGATCCTCAGCTCATTGCCCATGTTGGCTGGGTAGAAGTTGAAGGAGACCTGGTTGGGCAGGCCGGCTGACAGAGTGCGCCCCATGTTGGTGGTTAACACCAGGTAGCAGATGTAGTCTGCTGGGTTGTACTTCCCAGACACCTCGACGATGGCCTCATCATTAAACAGCTCCATCTCCTGCTTTAAGCCCCCTTCACCACCAAACACAGGAGACCAGTTGCTACCGTATCTGAGCTGGAACCTAAAACAGAGGAAGCTTTTCACGTTGGTTGTGTTTTGATAAATCACATTCAGACCGAGACAGCAGGTAGCGTCAGAGAAAATCAAGGAATTACATTTTACATTGTACTCTGGGTTAGATACGATAACAATATAGTTTGGTCATAAACTGAATATGTAATAAACACAACAAATAAATAAAAATAAATACATAAATACATAAATAAAGAAAGAAAGAAAGAAAGAAAGAAAGAAAGAAAGAAAGAAAGTCTGTTGGGTAGTGTAGTTGGACTGAGTCAGTGGTGTCTGTTGGGTGGTGTAGTTGTACTGAGTCAGTGGTCTCTATTGGGTAGTGTAGTTGTACTGAGTCAGTAGTGTGTGTTGGGTAGTGTAGTTGGACTGAGTCAGCGGTGTTTGTTGGGTAGTGTAGTTGGACTGAGTCAGTGATGTCAGGGTCTGCTCACCCGCTGATGTAGTTGTTGCTGTTGTAGTTGTAGTAGTAGTAGTAGTAGTAGTAGTTGTTGTTGGTCTCCCACACTCTGACTCCTGTGATGCGCCCCTCACCGTAGGAAGCAAATGGGGTGCCACCTCCCTGACCCACCGCAGAGGAATACGAGTAGGGGTCTTTGATGGCTAAAATAACATGGCCAATATGTTTACTATATTAATAATACATATTTATATATATATCATTTTAGTTTTAACAACACATTTCTGAAATATCTTTACATTATGAATAAAGTGCAGATGAATTAACTGAAGTACATTCTGCAATGATTTAATCCATCAGCTTTTGTCTCAAAGAATAACTCCTAAGACTAACTGAAAAAGACAAATTGGTGAAAGCACAAAAGCTATTATTTTATCATTATAATTCAGAATTGTATTTAACTCACGCATTGCCAAGCAGCCAGCCAAGAACACTGTGACAACCAGGATTAAGAACATTCTGCAAAAGTGAGGCATCAACACTTAAGACCTTTAATTTCAGTCAATTTCACTCTCATTCCGTTTCACTTTAAATGGCAAAACCTGAAAGAAAATGTAGTTAATAATGTTTTTCATAGTAGTTTGTCAAAACAAATAAGTCATTTTACCTGTCAGGTCAGTGTTTCCTAGGAGGGAAAAGAAAATAACCTTTTAAATTGTGAAATGTGACGTAACAAACAACACACCATTGTTGAATGTGAAATGTTATAAAACGGCTCTATAAAGTTGAACCTCCTCTTGTTTACTACAATCACTCTTGCAGTGCTAAGCTACTGTCACATTAAAAATAATGTCAGATCATTGAATTTAAATTTAGAGGCAAAAGGGCCAAAATGTTTGTGCCCAAGTACCAAGAAATAATGAGTATTAACTTCATAACATTTCCCACACCAGTATTATGCATTAAAAACAAGTGCACATTTTCAATTGAGTTAGTTGTGTAGTTACCCACAGTGCTATCTTGAGATGTGTGTGAAAACCTCTGAAAGCTTCTTCTCTCTGTCTCTGCCAGGTCCTTCTAGTCTACTGCTTCCTCTAAGAACTGCATTTATACCTGCTGAACATTCCATCAGCTCTAGATGGAAGGAGCATGACAAAGAACACGTTTAGTCAATCACAATTGAGAAGTCAGACATTGTTTACTAATTGGTCGAGGCTACTTTGGGAGGGAGTATCAAGGAAGTACTATAAGGAAATAATAATTGTGTTCTTTGAATTTGTAACAAATTAATGATCTGAAATAGGGATTAAAAAAATATACAATCAAACAACCGAACAATTAAAATAATATACCAAAATTGTATGAATGTGTACGAAAATCGCTCAAAATCAGTCTCCCAATCTTCAGTTGTTTTATTACACCAAGAGGAACTCCTTCCCTTCAAACATTAACATGCTGAAAAAGACATGTGGAGCTGGTCATTAACAGGGTGCTTAGTTCATTGGTTTGCTCAAATACCTACAGTATTTTATTGCAGAATATTTGTTTCAGAACATGTTTTTCCATTTAATTCTATAGGGGCAGATGAGATTCTACATTTTCCGTCTCCATTATTTTCCAACGTTTTCTGCAGTCTGTTACAACACTCACATCTTCATTAAATCACTGGCAACCTGTTCATGTTACTACAGGATAACAATATGATTTCATGTTCTGCATATTAACCAGATAAATATCAGTAGAAGTTACAAAGTGAGAAAATAAAAGTACCCTGAGGCACTTGTGACTACCTATCCATAATATTTGTTAGTTCAATTAACACATTAATACAAATACATAATGTAGGACCTAATTTATCAAAAATAAAGGTCAATATAAATCAAAATTGCTATATGAACTACTTTTGTGTATGTAAGTTGAGTTATCTATTTACTTTTAGTTGGGGAAGAACATGAATTTATCTCAATAACTACCCATTGGGCACACACTGGTTGAATCAACATTGTTTCCACGTCATTTCAATGAAATTATGTTGAACCAATGTGGAATGGACGTTGAATTGACGTCTTTGCCCAGTTGGTAGCTTCCCTTACAAAACATTTGTTTGCTGTATAACGCTAAGATAACAAGCTGAACTCATGTACTGTATATTAAATGTATTCTGATAAACTCATACATACTCATCTTTTCATTTGTTGTGGTAAATACAACCTTCAATAATGCATGTGACCTGTATGTGACTCTTCTCCTTCAAAGGCGTAACCTCAAAAAGAAAGGTGTGCATATTTAGAAAATACTAAACATTCAAATTCATTAAAAACTTCTTTAAAAACTTCTTTAAGGATAGGTGTCCCACAAGCAGGACAACTTCCGGGGAAACTGGAGGGCGCGCAATTCAAATAAATAATCATGAATATTATGGATTTTAAACATTTATGTACATAGAAGTGTGTTATATCGGCTGAAAGCTTAAATTCTTGTTAATCTAACTGCACTGTCCAAATTACAGTAACTATTACAGTGAAAACATGCCATGCAAGTGTTTGAGGATGGCGCCCCACATCAAAATATTTTTCCACGGGCACCAGTTTCCTACATTTACATAACTATTAACTATTCACTTAATCTTCCTCTGATTTGTCATCCAAAGGGGCCCAGCTATAACATGTAGTGTTGTTTTGTTAGATACAATCCTTCTTTATATCCCAAAAAGTCTGTCTTGTTGGCTCCATCGATTTGAGTAATCAACTCATTCAACTTGCAGAGAAAGGAATCTGAAAATCTACCCCTAAACTTTGTTTCAACAAGTCAAAATTAGTTTCTATTTACTCCTCAGATAGCCTAAAATTTTATCAAACTATAATATTTATTTTGGAAATGCTCAATGGAGAATCTCCATTAATCGGAACTGGTCCAGGACTAGGCTTAATCTATTTCCGGGGAACCAACCCAAAGAGCAAGACATACTTTTTTTCCAATTAAGAGAAGGTGCTGTTTCCAGCCTCTTCCAAGTACACCAATCCCCAGTGGGCTCCAATGGAGGTGATGCCGGCACCGTTGAAGCGACCGCTTCAGCCTCAGCTCATTTCCCATGTGGGCTGGGTAGAAGTTGAAGGAGACTTGGAAGGGCTGGCCTGCCAACAGAGAGAGCCCCCAGTTGGTGGTGAACACCAAGGTGCAGATGTATTTTAGAGGGTTGTAGTTCCCAGACACCTGGACGATGGCTCCATCTCCTGCTCTTCACCAACTTCGCAACCAATCACAGGAGACCAGTTGTAGCCGTATCTCAGCTAGAACCTCAGAACCAGAGCAGGATTTTCACAATAAATATAGAAAGAGTGTGTCTGTTGGGTAGTGTTGTTGGACTGAGTCGTGGTGTCTGTTGGGTAGTGTACTTGGACTGAGTCAGTGGTGTCTGTTGGGTAATGTAGTTGGACTGAGTCCAACTACATTACCCAACATGGGTCAGGGTCTGCTCACCCGCTGATGTAGGCGTTGCTGTTGTAGTAGTAGTTGATGTTCTCCCACACTCTGACCACTGTGGTGCGTCCCTCACCGGAGGAAGCTAATTTATTTTATTTGACCTTTATTTAACTAGGCAAGTCAGTTAAGAACAAATTCTAGGAACAGTGGGTTAACTGCCTGTTCAGGGGCAGAACGACAGATTTGTACCTTGTCAGCTCGGGGGTTTGAACTTGCAACCTTCCGGTTACTAGTCCAACGCTCTAACCACTAGGCTACCCTGCCGCCCCATGCGGTGCCACCTCCCTGAACCACCACAGAGGAATACGAGTGTGGTTCTTTCATGGCTAAAATAACATGGGCATTATATTTACTATATTAATAATAAAAATGTATGTATACATGATTTTAGTTTTACCAACACATTTCTCAAAAATCTTTACATTATGATTAAAGTGCAGATTAATTTACTAAAGTACATTCTGCAATGCTGTAATCCATCAGAGGTTGTCTCAAAGAATACCTCCTAAGTCTAACTGAAAAAGACAAGTTGATGAAAGCAGAAAAGCTATTATTTAATTATTTAATTATTATTCACAATTGTATTTTTATTACTCATGCATTGCCAAGCAGCTGGCCAAGAACACTGACAAACAGTGGAGGCTGCTGAGGGAAGGACAGCTCCAAATAATGTCTGGAACTGGGCAAATGGAATGGCATCAAGGACATGGAAATCATGTGTTTGTTGTATTTGATACCATTCCACTAAGTCGGCTCATGTCATTACCACGAGCCCATCCTCCCCAATTATGGTGCCATCAACCTCCTGTGGTGACAAACACGATTGAGAACATTCTGCAAGAGACAGTCATCATTACTAATAACTTTTAATTTCACTCAGTTTCACTTTCACTCCACTTCACTTCAAATGGCAAAACATGAAATAAGTTTGTTAGTAATGTTTTTTATAGTAGTTCACAAAAACAAGCGAGGCATTTTACCTGTCAGGTCAACCACCCCTAGGGGGGGAAAGAAAATACACTTGTTTTAATTGTGAAATGTGACCTGACAAAGAACATTTACACCTGCTAAACATTCCATCAGCTCTAGATGGAAGGAGCATGACAAAGAACACCTTTATTAACTTACCATAAAATGCATCATGAAACAATTACAAAGATTTCACTGACTTATAGTTCATATAAGGAAAACAATCAATTGAAATAAATAAATTAGGCTGTAATCTATGGATTTCACATGACTGGGAATACAGAAATACATCTGTTGGTCACAGATACCTTAAAAAACATAGGGGCGTGGATCAGAAAACCAGTCAGTATCTGTTGTGACAGGGTTGATCAGGCTATTGACTGTGGAATGTTGTCCTTTTCAATGGCTGTGCGGAGTTGCTGGATATTGGCGGGAACTGGAACACACCGTCATTTGAATATCTTGGCCATGTTCTGTTATAATCTCCACCCGGCACAGCCAGAAGAGGTCTGGCCACCTAACATAGCCTGGTTCCTCTCTAGGTTTCTTCCTAGGTTCTGGCCTTTCTAGAGAGTTTTTCCTAGCCACCGTGCTTCTACACCTGCATTGCTTTGCTGTTTGGGGTTTTACAATGGGTTTCTGTACAGCACTTTGTGACATCAGCTGATGTAAGAAGGGCTTTAGAAATACATTTGATTTATTGATTGATTGATCATACACATTGATCCGGAGCAATGGGAAAGTAATTCTGCTTTGAAAGTTGATAAACTTGTAAACTCACTTTTGAGAAAAGGGCCTTTGAATGTTTTGGTACCTACTGGAGAACTCTCCTTTGTCTACACCCATTCAGCATTGTTCACACACTCTTAAGCCAGCACCACCCATCTATTTAAAGATTCACATGTGAGGTCATGTGCTAAACAGTGAGTAGTGTAGTAAAGATGAAGATTACAAGTGGTAGTAGCCAACAACATGGAAAAATTCCAGGTAAACAGAAAGTGTCCAGATAAAAAATACTTTATAAATATTAGATGGAGCTTACGCAGACACACTTGTCTAAATTGATGGGCCATGTGAAAGAAATGCTATAACCTCCAGCCACGTCCAGAGGTGTAAAAAGTATTAGGGTCATACTAGAGTAAATGTAATGATACCTTAATAGAAAATGACAGAAGTAAAAGTAAAAGTCACCCAGTAAAATACTAAAAAATCACCCAGTAAAAGTCTAAAAGTATTTGGTTTTAAAAATCCATTGTTTTCTTTCAAAATGTAATGAAGTAGAAGTAAAAGTTGCCAAAAATATGAATAGTAAAGTAATGTAGATACCCCCAAAAAATACTTAAGTAGTACTTTAGACTGTGGTGGAGCTTACCAGAGCACAAACTTGTTCTTGTTTTGGCCACTGCAGTTATCACAATTCAGGTCCAACTGTGTTTCCCCAACTCTGGAGTTGGTGAAGAAATGGTGCATGTAGTTGATGACTGCGCTGCTGCCTTTGCTGGATGACATGCCTTCATCAATCAATAGTTTACTTGTTGGGGTATTCCTGCACAGCAAACACCAAACAAGCCACACTTGCGAAAAGTTAAAAAGTAGATGGAACCTGGCTGCATAGGGTCAGAAGGATAGTTCGCCTGCAAACAACAAAATAACATTATGATAAATTACAATTAATTGTCTCATCCCTGTCAATCTGTCTTTCCACAGCTCAGTGAAAGGCATTTGCCTGCCTCCCATATCTAGTGGGGCAAAAAAGTATTTAGTCAGCCACCAATTGTGCAAGTTCTCCCACTTAAAAAGATGAGAGAGGCCTGTAATTTTCATCATAGGTACACTTCAACTATGACAGACAAAATGAGAAAAAAAATCCAGAAAATCACATTGTAGGATTTTTTTTGAATTTATTTGCAAATTATGGTGGGAAAAAAGTATTTGGTCACCTACAAACAAGCAAGATTTCTGGCTCTCACAGACCTGTAACTTCTTCTTTAAGAGGCTCCTCTGTCCTCCACCCATTACCTGTATTAATGGCACCTGTTTGAACTTGTTATCAGTATAAAAGACACCTGTCCACAACCTCAAACAGTCACACTCCAAACTCCACTATGGCCAAGACCAAAGAGCTGTCAAAGGACACCAGAAACAAAATTGTAGACCTGCACCAGGCTGGGAAGACTGAATCTGCAATAGGTAAGCAGATTGGTTTGAAGAAATCAACTGTGGGAGCAATTATTAAGAAATGGAAGACATATAAAACCACTGATAATCTCCCTCGATCTGGGGCTCCATGCGAGATCTCACCCCGTGGGGTCAAAATGATCACAAAAACGGTGAGCAAAAATCCCAGAACCACACGGGGGGACCTAGTGAATGACCTGCAGAGAGCTGGGACCAAAGTACTATGGACAGACCTCTCCCCATCTTTGCAACCATTGAATCTATAGTTTGACCATGACAGTTTACAATCTAAGGTAACACCAAGTAATGTAATCTCCTCAACTTGTTCAACAGCCACACTATTCATTACCAGATTGAGCTGAGGTCTAGAACTTAGGGAATGATTTGTACCAAATACAATGCTCTTAGTTTTAGAGATGTTCAGGACCAGTGTATTACTGGCCACCCAATTCAAAACAGACTGCAACTCTTTGTTAAGGGTTTCAGTGACTTCATTTGCTGTGGTTGCTGATGCGTATACAGTATGGTTGAATAATCAGCATACATGGACACACATGCTTTGTTTAATGCCAGTGGCAGGTCATTGGTAAAAATGGAGAAGAGTAGAGGGCCGAGAGAGCTGCCTTGTGGTACACCACACTTCACATGTTTGACATTTGAGAAGCTTCCAAAAAATAAAAAACCTTGAGATATATTAGATAGATATCTCTGAATCAACGATATGGCAGACTTTGAAAAGCCATAACACATACCTTTCTTCAACAACAGGTTATGGTCAATAATATCAAAGGTTTCGCTGAAATCTAACAGTACAGTACCCACAATTCTTATTTATTTATTTTTTATTCCACGGTAAGCCAGTTGAGAACAAGTTCTCATTTACAACTTCGACCTGGCCAAGATAAAGCAAAGCAGTGCAAAAAAACAACAACACAGAGTTACACATAAACAAATGTACAGTCAATAACACAAAATAAAATAAATAGAAAAATATATGTACAGTGTGTGCAAATGTAGAAGAGTTGGGAGGTAGGCAATAAATAGGCCCTAGAGACTAAAATAATTACAATTTAGCAATTAAACAGTGGCGTGATAGATGTGCAGGTGATGATGTGCCTGTGGAGATACTGGGGTGCAAAAGAGCAAGAGGGCAAGTAATAATATGGGCATGACGTAGTTGGGTGTGCTATTTACAGATTGGCTGTGTACAGCGATCGATATGCTGCTCTGACAGCTGACGCTGAAAGTCAGAGAGGGAGATATAAGTCTCCAGCTTCAGATATTTTTGTAATTCGTTCCAGTCATTCCAGACATTGGCCAGATGTATACAGAATGGTGTCCTCTGCGTAGAGGTGGATCAGAGAATTACAAGCAGCAAGAGCGACATCATTGATATATACAGAAAAAAGAGTCGGCCTGAGATTTGAACCCTTTGGCAACCCCATAGAGACTGCCAGAGGTTCAGACAACAGGCCCTCCGATTTGACACACAGAACTCTATCTGAGAAGTAGTTGGTGAACCAGGCGAGGCAGTCATTTGAGAACCCAAGGCTATTGAGTCTGCTGATAAGAATGTGGTGATGGACATAGTCGAAAGCTGCTCTGACAGCTGACGCTTAAAGTTAGAGAGGGAGATATAAGTTTCCAGCTTCAGAGATTTTTGCAATTCGTTCCAGTCATTGGCAGCAGAGAACTGGAAGGAAAGGCGGACAAAGTAAGTGTTGGCTTTGGGGATGACCAGTGCAATATACCTGCTGGAGCGCGTGCTACGCGTGGGTGTTGCTATGGTGACCAGTGAGCTGTGATATGGCGGGGCTTTACAGAGCAAAGACTTATAGATGACCGGGAGTCAGTGGGTTTGGCGATGGATATGTAGCGAGGGCCAGCCAAGGAGAGCATACAGGTCGCAGTGGTGGGTAGTATATGGGGCTTTGGTGATAAAACGGATGGCACTGTGATAGACTACATCCAGTTTGCTGAGTAGAGTGTTGGGAGCAATTTTGTAAATGACATCGCCGAATTCAAGGATCAGTAGAATAGGCAGTTTTACGAGGGTATGTTGGCGCCATGAGTGAAGGAGGCTTTGTTGCGAAATAGGAAGCTGATTCTAGATTCTGGAGGGAGAGTTTACAGTCAAACCAGACACCAAGGTATTTGTAGTTGTCCACATATTCTTGGTCAGAGTAGTGATGCTTGTTGGCCAGGAGGGTGCTTGCAGCAGTCGGTTGAAGAGCGTGCACTTAGTTATCCTAGCATTTAAAAGCAGTTGGAGGCAACGGCAGGAGTGTTGTATGGTGTTGAAGCTCGTTTGGAGGTTTGATAGCACAGTGTCCAAAGAAGGGCCAGATGTATACAGAATGGTGTCGTCTGCTTAGAGGTGAATCAGAGAATCACCAGCAGCAAGAGTGACATCATTGATATATACAGAGAACAGAGTCAGCCCAAGATTTGAACCCTGTGGCACCCCCATAGAGACTGCCAGAGGTCCGGACAACAGGCCCTCCGATTTGACACACTGAACTCTATCTGAGAAGTAGTTGGTGAACCAGGCGAGGCAGTCATTTGAGAAGCCAAGGCTATTGAGTCTGCCAATAAGAATGCGGTGATTGACAGAGTCGAAAGCCTTGGCCATGTCGATGAAGACGGCTGCACAGTAATGTCTTTTATAGATGGCGGTTATGATATTGTTTAGGATCTTGAGTGTGGCTGAGGTGCACCCATGACCAGCTCGGAAACCAGATTGCATAGTGGAGAATGTACGGTTGGATTCGAAATGGTCGGTGATCTGTTTGTTAACTTGGCTTTCAAAGATTTTAGAAAGGCAGGGTGGATATAGGTCTGTAACAGTTTGGGTCTAGAGTGCCTCCCTCTTTGAAGAGGGGGATGAGTGCGGAAGCTTTCCAATCTTTGGGGATCTCAGACGATACGAAAGAGAGGTTGAATATGCTAGTAATAGGGGTTGCATCAATTTCAGTGGATAATTTTCGAAAGAGAGGGTCCAGCTTGTCTAGCCCAGTTGAATTGTAGGGATCCAGATTTTGCAGTTCTTTCAGAACATCAGCAGTCTGGATTTGGGTGGAGGAAAAGAGGGCGGGGGCAAGTTGCTGTAGGGGGTGCTGAGATGTTGGCCACGGTAGGGGTAGCCAGGTGGAAAGCATGGCCAGCCGTGGAAAAATGCTTATTGAAATTATCGATTTGATTATCGACAATCATCTTATTTTTCATTTCTTTCAACCAATCATCAGTCATTTGTGTCAGTGCAGAACAGTACATGTTGAGTGCTCTTATCTATAAGCATGCTGGAAGTCTGTTGATAATTTGTTTACAGAGAAGTAGCATTGTATTTGGTCAAACAATTTTTTTCCCAACAGTTTGCTAAGAGCTGGCAGCAAGCTCATAGGTCTGCTTTTAGAGCCAGTAAAGGCCGCTTTACCACTCTTGGGTAGGGGAATGACTTTGGCTTCTCTCCGGGCCTGAGGACAAAGACTTTCCTCTAGGCTCAGATGAAAGATTTGATGGATAGTAGAGGCTATAGAGTCTGCTACCATCCTCAGTAGCTTTGCATCTAAGTTGTCAATGCCAGGAGGTTTGTCATTATTGATTGACAACAATACTTTCCCACGTCTCCCACACTATCTTGACAAAATTCAAACTTGCAATGTTTTTCTTTCATTATTAAAAAAAAATCATTTATGAGTACGATGGCTCACTGTTGATTGTTGGCATTTCCTGTCTAAGTTTGCCCACTTTCCAATAAAGTAATCATTAAAATAATTGCCAATTGATTTAATGAAAGAAGTTGAATTTGTGTTTCTGCCAATAATTTCATTTAAAGTAGTCCAAAGTGTTTTACCATCATACTTGATATCATTGATCTTGGCTTCATAATACAGTTTCTTCTTCTAATTATCTTCTTTTTTCATCTCAATTTGCAGTAAGTCAGCCAGTCAGATGTGCAGCCAGACTTATTAGCCACTCATTTGGCCCCATCTCTTTCAGTTGTACAGTTTTTCAGTTCCTCATCAATCCATGGAGCCTTAACAGTTCTAAAAGTAAGTTTCTTTACAGGTGCATGTTTATCAATAGTTGGAATAAGTCATTTCATAATTGTATCAAGTGCCGCATCTGGATGCTACTTATTAATCACATCTGACCAACAAATATTTTTAACATCATCCACATAAGAGTCACAGCAAAATATTTTTTACAATCTTTTATACACTATTTTAGGCCCAGCTTTTGGAACTGTGGCTTTCCTGGATATAGTCACTATATTGTGATCACTGCATCCAATGGGTATGGATACATCTTTAGAACAAAGTTCTACAGTTTTAGTAAAAATGTGATCAATACATGTGGATGATCTTGTTCCTGTAGTGTTTGTAAACACCCTGGTAGGTTGATTAATAACCTGAACCCGATTACAGTTTACAGTGAGAAGCTTCCTCTTGAGCGGACTACATGATGAAAACGAGTCAATATTCAGGTCCCCAAGAAAGTTGACCTCTCTGTTTACATGACATACACTATTAAGCATTTCATACATATTATTTAGAAACGGACTTTTAGCACTTGGTGGCCTATAGCAACACCCCAAAAGAAAGGGCTTTAGATGTGCCAGGTGAACCTGCAACCACACTTCAATAACACTTGACATAGGATCTGCTCTAAGCATTACAGGGATATGACTCCTCCCCAATAGCATTCCTGTCCCTTCTATAGATGTTATATCCTTGTATTGCTACTGCTGTATCATCAAATTATTGTTTTCATGAACCTTATTTCTAAGGCTACATACAGCACAGTATATTAAAATGGGCTATTTTCAGCCCTTTCCTGGGTAGCTTATCAGAGATAGACATAATACAGAAAAGCAATAGAAAAAATACATTCAGCAGCATATTAATCAGTTTGTGAGTAAGTGTGTGTGTGTGTGTGTGTGTATGTGTGTGTGTGTGTGTGTGTGTGTGTGTGTGTGTGTGTGTGTGTGTGTGTGTGTGTGTGTGTGTGTGTGTGTGTGTGTGTGTGTGTGTGTGTGTGTGTGTGTGTTGTGTGTGTGTGTGCGCTGCGGGGTTGAAGATAATTTCCTATTGAGCTGACATATGCAGTTTTTCCCTTGAATGCAGTTGCCACCAACACGAGAACATTGCCTTTATAGTTCAATCGCGCTATAAAGGGGAACTTCCGCGATACAGATTGAATTGAGCCCTGACTGAGAAAGACAATTTCAAGTGACAACATAAAACCTATTAATTAATTATTATAATTCAGAATTGTATTGTTATTACTCATGCATTGCCAAACAGCTGGCCAAGAACACTGACAAACAGGTTTGAGAACATTCTGCTATCAGGTATGACTCAGATGCAGAAATTGTAAAAAAAAAAAAAAAAATTAAACGGAACACTCAAAAGGTGATAGGCCCGTGGCAAAGCAGGGAAGGGTGTTGCAGGCGTTTTCCACCCACATGTGTTCTTGGGTGGAGCAGGAGAGGACGAGGATGTCATCGAGATAGATGAAGACAAACCGGTTCTACATGTCGCAGAGATCATCATTAACCAGAGCCTGGAGCACAGCAGGGGCGTTGCTGAGGCCACATGGCCTGACCAGATACTCGCAGTGACCGCTGGTCATATTGAAGGCTGTTTTCCACTCGTCCCCTTCCTGTATCAATACTATAAGTGGAAGGCAGATGAACGGATGAACCCAGCAGCTAGGGAGTCCTCAATGTAGGTCTCCATAGCCTTGGTCTCCAGACCCGACAAAGAGTCCCAATACCACAGTAACCTGAGGAGACTTAATGAGCAGGAACTGGGTCATCTCTCTGAAGTTCCCTGACAAATGTAGGTTGATGGTATTGTGGGTGACCCGGCCAATAGAGCACCCGTCTAGTGCTCTAACGTCCATGGGAATGGAGAGGGTCTGAGTGGGGATACCCAGCTCGGAAGCCAGGGTAGCGTCCGTAAAGCTCCAGAGTCAATGTGTACCCAGAGAGATTTCGAATGGTTCCCCCACAGCAATATGGCATGAAAAGGAATGCGATTAAGGGGAGAGGAAAAGTTCTCCGTATGGCCCACCAGAGCCTTTTAGTGGACAGGTGGAGACGAAATGACCAGTAGACCCGCAATACAGGCAACTCTTAGTGTGAAGCCTGTATAGCCGTTCAGCTGGAGACAGCCTAGCTCTGCCTAATTACATGGGCTCGGGAAGAGATAAATCATCAGTCTTCGGAGGCTCTCGTGGGAACTCAGGTAACCAACAGAGCCGTCAGGGACTTCCAGTATACCTCGGAGGCAAAGTGGAATCGACTCTCCTCTCCTTCCTTCGTTCCCATAGTCATACATCGATCCTAATGGTCAAGGCGATGAGCGATTCGAAATCCATCGGTAGTTAGTGGGCTGCAAACTCGCCCTTTACTTCCTCCGATACTCCGTGTAAGAACGTGTCGAATAGTGCTTCCAGGTTCCAAGCACTCTCAGCTGCTAACGTGTGGAAATCTACTGTGTAGTCTGCCACACTTCGGTATCTTGGCGTAGCTGGAGCAGCTTGCGAGCATCCTCTCTCCCTGAGAACGGAGAATCAAACCCCATCCGAACTTCCTCCACAAACTCCTCCAGACTGAGGCAGACGGTGGATTGTTGCTCCCACACCGCTGTGGCCCAGGCGAGTGCCCTCCCAGACATCACCGTAATGATGTACTCTATCCTCGAGCCGTCTGAGGGAAACGAAGAAGGCTGCAGCTCAAAAATGAGGAAGCACTGGGATAGAAAAGTCTGGCAGGTTCCGGAATCTCCATCGTACCACTCCGGAGGAGGTAAGCAGGGTTCTCGTGACGCTAGGGTGACCAGGGATGCAGCGATGCTAATAGCCAAGTTACTGAGGGACGTGGAGGTTACGGTCGTGGTAGGCTGCACAAAAACAACTATTTTACCTGTCAGGTTAACCACTATTTCCTGGGGGGAATAAAATAAAATAAACGTTTTAATTGTGAAATGTGACTTCACAAACCATTCTTGAACGTGAAATGTTATAAAACAGCTTTAAAAAGTTGAACCTACTCTTGTTTCCTACAATCACTCCTGCAGTGCTAAGCTACTGCCAAATAGATGTCGGATCATTGAATTAAAATTTAGAGGCAATAGGGCTAGAATGTTTATTTCTTTAGCGTCTAAGACAATGGGTGGGGGGGTGTAAGCTGACATATGGAATTGTTTTAAGATGGTCAAACTATGGATCATTTAGCTATTTGATTTAGACTTTTTGTGACCCCTTTTTTAAACAATTATTTGATAAAATATTCATTTTGGCTGCCAAAGCCTATAGAAACACATTCACAAATGTCAAAAAGCAGTCAAAAAGTCAAAAAATATATAATGAGAATCAAGGTTTTGAAGTGTCTGTCCTAAATCTAGGAGATATAAAAAATCTAATACACATAAACAAATACACAGATTGAACCCCTTTTCTGTGTAGGCACAAAACGACCTTCATACTGTACTTCCATTTGTTTTTTAAACCGGTACCGGTTACCTTTAGATGAGTCCCGTGACACTTGTGGTGTTATAGAGCAAAACGGAGAACACCATCGTGTTCGTGAGAATCTCAACCTTTCCACAGTGGGGTCCCAATAGTTTGTAGCCCAAACAGTTCGGACTCTACCAAACAGAAGTTGGCATATTAATGGTAGCGACTTCAGATGAGTCTTCTGCCACTTATGTGGGTCATAGAGGAAAACGTGTTTATCAGGATGCTTTACTGTTGGCATGACACAGGACTGATGGTAGCACTCACCTTGTCTTCTCCGGACAAACTTTTTTCCGGGTGCCCCAAAGAATCGGAAAGGGGATTCCTGTAACTTTTGCAGAATATCAGTCTGTCCCTGATGTTTTTCCTGGAGAGAAGTGGCTTCTTTGCTGCCCTTCTTGACACCAGGCCATCCTCCAAAAGTCTTCGTCTCACTGTGCGTGCAGATGCACTCACACCTGCCTGCTACCATTCCTGAGCAAGCTCTGTACTGGTGGTGCCCCAATCCCGCAACTGAATCAACTTTAGGAGATGGTCCTGGCGCTTGCTGGACTTTCTTGGGCGCTCTGAAGCCTTCTTCACAACAATTGAACCGCTCTCCTTGAAGTTCTTGATGATCCGATGAATGGTTGATTTAAGTGAAATCTTACTGGCAGCAATATCCTTGCCTGTGAAGCTCTTTTTGTACAAGGCAATGATGACAGCAAGTGCTTCCTTGCAGGTAACCATGGTTGACAGAGGAAGAACAATGATTCCAAGCACCACCCTCCTTTTGAAACTTCCAGTCTGTTATTCGAACTCAATCAGCATGACAGAGTGATCTCCAGCCTTGTACTCGTCAACACTCACAACTGTGTTAACGAGAGAATCACTGACATGATGTCAGCTGGTCCTTTTGTGGCAAGGCTGAAATGCATTGGAAATGTTTTTTTCAGGTCATTTGCATGGCAAAGAGGGACTTTGCAATTAATTGCAATTCATCTGATCACTCTTCATAACATTCTGGAGTATATGCAAATTGCCATCATACAAACTGAGGCAGCAGAATTTGTGAAAATTAATATTTGATTCAGTACATGTATTTGAGTTTAATTCTAGCGGGCCAGATGAGATACTACATTTTCTGTCTCTATTAATGTCTGAAGTTTGCTGCAGTCTGTTACATCACTCACATAGTCTTATCCAGAGCGACCAATAGTTAGTGCATTCATCTTAAGATAGCTAGGAGGGATAACCAAATATCACAAAGTCATAGTAAGTACAACTGCTCCTCAGTAAAGCAGCTATCAGCTATTTAATCACTGGGAAACAAGCTGATTTGAGGTTTTAGCCCAACCCATCTACTGTACCAGTGAAGTTTCCTATAATAAACAGACATTGACGTGAAGACGGAGAAATGCAGTAGTTCCTGATGATCTCATGACAACAGAGAAGTATACTTAGACTTTGCCATTGGTAATATTTTATTTGAAGTGGGTCTCACATATTATTAGGGATTCATAACACCTTTATGAAAGAAAGGGTCCAGATTGTCTAGCCCGGCTGATTTGTAGGGGTCCAGATTTTGCAGCTCTTTCAGAACATCAGCTGAACGGATTTGGGAGAAGGAGAAATGGGGAAGGCTTGGGCGAGTTGCTGTTGGGGGTGCCGTGCTGTTGACCGGGGTAGGAGTAGCCAGGTGGAAAGCATGGCCAGCCGTAGAAAAATGATTATTGAAATGATCAATTATGGTGGATTTATCAGTGGTGACAGTGTTTCCTAGCCTCAGTGCAGTGGGCAGCTGGGAGGAGGTGTTCTTATTCTCCATGGACTTTACAGTGTCCCAGAACTTTTTTGAGTTAGTGTTGCAGGAAGCAAATTTCTGCTTGAAAAAGATAGCCTTGGCTTTTCTAACTGCCTGTGTATAATGGTTTCTAGCTTCCATGAACAGCTGGATATCACGGGGGCTGTTCGATGCTAATGCAGAACGCCATAGGATGTTTTTGTGTTGGTTAAGGGCAGTCAGGTCTGGGGAGAACCAAGGGCCATATCTGTTCCTGGTTCTAAATTTCTTGAATGGGGCATGTTTATTTAAGATGGTTAGGAAGGCATTAAAAAAATATCCAAGCATCCTCTACTGACGGGATGAGATCAATATCCTTCCAGGATACCCCGGCCAGGTCGATTAGAAAGGCCTGCTCGCTGAAGTGTTTCAGGGAGCGTTTGACAGTGATGAGTGGAGGTCGTTTGACCGCTGACCCATTACGGATGCAGGCAATGAGGCAGTGATCACTGAGATCTTGGTTGAAGACAGCAGAGGTGTATTTAGAGGGCAAGTTGGTTAGGATGATATCTACGAGGGTGCCCGTGTTTAAGGATTTGGGGAGGTACCTGGTAGGTTCATTGATAATTTGTGTGAGATTGAGGGCATCAAGTTTAGATTGTAGGATGGCTGGGGTGTTAAGCATGTTCCAGTTTAGGTCACCTAGCAGCACGAGCTCTGAAGATAGATGGGGGGCAATCAGTTCACATATGGTGTCCAGAGCACAGCTGGGAGCAGAGGGTGGTCTATAGCAAGCGGCAACGGTGAGAGACTTGTTTTTAGAGAGGTGGATTTTTAAAAGTAGAAGTTCAAATTGTTTGGGTACAGACCTGGATAGTAGGACAGAACTCTGCAGGCTATCTTTGCAGTAGATTGCAACACCGCCCCCTTTGGCAGTTCTATCTTGTCTGAAAATGTTGTAGTTTCTGAACAGTGTTGTAGTTTCTGTTACAATTTCTGAATTTTTGGTGGTCTTCCTAAGCCAGGATTCAGACACAGCTAGAACATCCAGGTTGGCAGAGTGTGCTAAAGCAGTGAATAGAACAAAGTTAGGGAGGAGGCTTCTAATGTTAACATGCATGAAACCAAGGCTATTACGGTTACAGAAGTCGTCAAAAGAGAGCGCCTGGGGAATAGGAGTGGAGCTAGGCACTGCAGGGCCTGGATTCACCTCTACATCGCCAGAGGAACAGAGGAGGAGTAGAATAAGGGTACGGCTAAAAGCAATAAGAATTGGTCGTCTAGAATGTCTGGAACAGAGAGTAAAAGGAGGTTTCTGGGGGCGATAAAATAGCATCAAGGTATAATGTACAGACAAAGGTATGGTAGGATGTGAATACAGTGGAGGTAAACCTAGGTATTGAGTGATGAAGAGAGAGATATTGTCTCTAGAAACATAATTGAAACCAGGAGATGTCATTGCATGTGTGGGTGGTGGAACTAATAGGTTGGATAAGGTATAGTGAGCAGGACTAGAGGCTCTACAGTGAAATAAGCCAATAAACACTAACCAGAACAGCAATGGACAAGGCATATTGACATTAAGGAGAGGCATGCTTAGTCGAGTGATCAAAAGGGTCCAGTGAGTAGAGAGGTTTGTTGGGGGTCACGGCGATTTAGACAGCTAGCCAGGCCATCGGTAGCAAGCTAGTATAGGATGGAGGTCTGTTATTAGCCACCTCTTGCGTTCCGTCAGTAGATTAGTGGGGTTGTGTGTGGTAGAGGGGATTAATCCAAATCACACAACAAGAACAAAAAACAATAGATATAGTTATAGAGGCTCAAGAAGAAAAAACAATAATAATAAAAATAAATAAATAAATTGTCCGATTGTCTATTCAGATAGCAGCCGATAAGACAGCTAACGGTTAGCGGGCCGCAGATGGGCGTTCAGGTAACGCCGCGATGGAGGAGCCAGCCGGATAACTCCTTCGGGTAGATAACGTCGGCAGTCCAGTTGTGAAGGCCCGGTGGGGCTCCGCGTAGGCAGTAAAACGGGTCCGGATAGGTGATTGTAGCCCAGGAGTGATTGATGGAACTCTTCAGCTGGCTAGCTCCGGTATAATTGATGTTTTCTCCGGAATCGACGAAAGCCGATAGTCACACGGATAGCAGCTAGCTAGCTGTGAGATCCAGGTATGAATGTCCAGAGTTAGCGGTTGAAATCCAGGGACATGGAGAGAAAAATTGGTCCGGTATGTTCCGTTCCGAGCCGCGCTGCGCCATACAAAACTGGCGATAGATTTTCGAGCTAAAGGATAGCTGATGACCACAGTAAAGAAGCTAACTAGCTTCTGATTAGCTTCTGATTAGCTTCTGGATTAGCTTCTGGCTAACTTCTGGCTAGCTCCTGGCTAGCTTCTGGCTAGTTTCTGGCTAGCTTCTTGGAGGATTACAGATTTGAGGTAAATAATACTTTTTTTATAAATATAAATTGGTGAGGCGGGTTGCAGGAGAGTGTTTTGAAGATGAGTTTATGGAAAATTAAAAAATATATATAAAAAGGTATGTGAAAAAAGTTGTAAATATATATATATACAGGACCCGACAAGACGAGGACAAAAGACGTCTGAACTGTTATGCCATCTTGGAATCTAACTCATATACAGATGTACACACAATTTTAGAAGAAATTGATCGGGAAAGTGAGACAGAGATTGTTGGAGGACGATTAATTTAGCGATTCCCAAATGGAGTAATATTTTTTGAACGGAGAGGACATCGTTTTGGACTGGTAAGTTATTCTCATGCTAATGCCGTTGTTTGAAATTGATAATATTAAATATTATTTGTGATTTTTTTTTTTCAATTTTAGTAGCAATATATAAAAATGTAATGTAATGAAATGTGAGATGCGTGTGTCTGCCGCCCCACCCCACCCCCACATGAAATAGCCTATTTGAGGCTGTTGAGGGGAGGGCAGGCCCACAACAATGGCCAAAGTGAAATGGAGACAGTAGATACAGCTGGTCTGTTGTGATATAATAAAGACAGTAGATCTAGCTGGTCTGTCATAATATAATAGAGACAGTAGATCTAGCTGAAATGTCATAATATAAAATAGACAGTAGATCTAGCTGGTCTGTCATAATATAAATGAGGCAGTAGATCTAGCAGGTCTATAATAATATATTCAACCTTATGTTCCCTGTACTCTATATATATCTGTTTATTATACCTGTTGATATAGGGCTCATATGTGAAACTATTCTAACTGAACATTTTCTTTCACAGTGACACTGACTCCGAATGGGAGCCCCCAGTGCCAAGGTGTCCATCCCCCACTGAAGCTGGTTCATCCAGCTCCTGCCACAAGTGGTGTTCATCTGCCCAAATTGATTTCTGCAGGCATGGATGTGCCTCAGGGCCAAAAGGGCACAGCATGGAGGCGTCACTGTGTTCTTTGCAAAATGATGTCCCCCATCACCTGCACCACATGCTTGGTGACCCTCTGCTTTACTTCAGAAAGAGACTGCTATGGCACCTGGCATCAGCAGCACAATATTGTGTAGAGGACTGAGGGTCTTCCAAATATTGAAAGTGTTATTTTGTAAATGTATATATTTTTTTCTTCATGTTTTTTCTCCATGTTTTGGGGGTGTGTTAGAATACCATTTTGGTATTTTGTATATAGTTACTCCATTCAAAATGTATAACTTCACCAATTTGGCCACTTGGGTACATTTGGGCTACTTGTGTGGGACACCTGGGTGACTTCATGATAAATGTCACGTAGCACACTCATTTTGGAAGTTATCATTCTGAAAACTTGCACAAGTACTGTTGCCCTCTTATGTTTTTCACTGAAATTGTCGCCATCATCCTATCTGAATGTTTGTTTGGTCTTTTTCAGTTTAAAGATGATACAACAATAAAAATGAAAAAACATATGGTTTTTTCATTGTATTATCTAAACCAGATCTATTGTGTTATATTCTCCTACATTCAATTCACATTTACACAAACTTCAGAGTGTTTTCTTTCAAATTAAATCAAGAATATGCATATCCTTGGTTCTGAGCCTGAGCTACAGGCAGTTAGATTTGGGTATGTCTTCAGGCGGAAAGTGAAAAAAGTAGAGCGCTCAGACACAAAAACAAGCCATACAGATATCCGCCATGTTGTGGAGTCAACAGAAGTCAGAAATAGCATTATAAATATTCACTTCGGTGCTCTTCATCAGAATGCACTCCCAGAAATCCCAGTTCCACAATAAATGTTTGTTTTGTTCGATAATGTCCATCATTTATGTCCAAATACCTCCTTTTTGTTTGCTTGTTTAGTACACAATCCAAACTCACGAGGCACGGGCAAGTCCAGGTGAAAGTTCAGACGAAGAGTCATATTACAGTTGTAGAAACATATCAAACGAAGTATAGAATCAATCTTTAGGATGTTTTTATCATAAATCTTCAATAATGTTTAACTGGAGAATTCCTTTGTCTATAGAATTGCAGTGGAACGCAGGTCCCTCTCACATGAGCACGCGTGATCAGCTCATGGCCCTGACTCATTCAGCTCTCATTCCCCCCTCCCTCACAGTAGAAGCATCAAACAAGGTTCTAAAGACTGTTGACATCTAGTGGAAGCCTTAGGAAGTGCAATATGACCCCATAGACACTGTATATTCGATAGGCAATGAGTTGAAAAACTACAAACCTCAGATTTCCCACTTCCTGGTTGGATTCTTTCTCAGGTTTTTGCCTGCCATATGAGTTCTGTTATACTCACAGACATCATTCAAACAGTTTTAGAAACTTCAGTGTTTTCTATCCAAATCTATTAATTATATGCATATTCTAGTTTTTATGGCTGAGTAGCAGGCAGTTTACTCTGGGCACCTATTTATCCAAGCTACTCAATACTGCCCCCCAGTCCCAAAGAAGTTAACAAAAAATCATGTATGTCATATAAAATATATTCACCCCACCCAGTATTGTAATCAACATTGTTGTAGTCCTTGGCTCAGACAGTGTAGTACTGTGGGCTCAATAGCATCTCATTAGTGTGCAAGATCTTGAGAATCACCTGTACATGTGATGGAAGAGTGCACTGCACATGTGATGGAAAAATGCACTGCACATGCAGAGGGTTGCAATTCCATTTAATTAGTTTAACCACAAGACCTAGAACTGCCTTATGTGTGTCCCACAAAAAACGTTCACTGTTATAAGCTAACTTTTTTGATGAATTCAAGCAAAATTCCCCAAATTCCAGGGCTTAACTTTCCATGGAACATCTTCTGAAAATGTACGAAAATTTACCGGAAAGTTTCCGACCCTTTGCAACCCTAGATGTCATGCATGTTTTCTTCTAAAGACAGGTGTAGGAGAGGCAGACAAAAACAGTAATACACTGTTATTGACTTGGTTGCAAAACTGGTTGAATGATGGTTAACTGACAGATGGCAGCAATTTCCTGCTATCTCTAACATTTAATGTGAATGTTTCGTAATTCTAAAACACACCTGTGTGTGGAGATTAGAGGTCGACCGATTATTTGGAATGGCCTATTAATTTGGGCCGATTTCAAGTTTTCATAACAATCGGTAATCGGCATTTTTGGACACCGATCATGGCCAATTACATTGCACTCCACGAGGAGACTGTGTGGTAGGCTGACTACCTGTTATGCAAGTTCAGCAAGGAGCCAAGGTAAGGTGCTAGCTAGCATTAAACATATTTTATAAAAAACAATCACTCTTAACATAATCACTAGTTAACTACACATGGTTGATGATATTACTAGTTTATCTAGCTTGTCCTGCGCTGCATATAATCATATAATCGATGCGGTGCATGTTAATTTATCATTGAATCATAGCCTACTTCGCCAAACGGGTGATGTAACTTGTTATGGCTGCAATCCCACTAACAGGATAAGTGTCATCAACAACCGCTGAATAGCATAGCGCTACATTCAATAAATATTACTAAAAATATTTATATTCATGAAATCACAAGTGCAATATAGGCAAACACAGCTTAGCCTTTTGTTAATCCACCTGTCGTGTCAGATTTTGAAATTATGCTTTACAGTGAAAGCAATCCAAGCGTTTGTGTAAGTTTATCGATATCACGAGAAAACATTAAGTACACTTAGCATCAGGTAGCTTGGTCAGGAAAATCAGAAAAGCAATCAAATTAATCGTTTACCTTTGATGATCTTCGGATGTTTTCACTCACGAGACTCCCAGTTACACAACAAATGTTCCCTTTGTTCCATAAAGATAATTTTTATATCCAAAATTTGTTTGGCGCGTTATGTTCAGAAATCCACAGGAAAGAGCGGTCACGACAACGAAAAATCCAAATAGTTTCCATAATGTCCACAGAAACATGTCAAATGTTTTCTATAATCAATCCTCAGGTTGTTTTAAAAATATATAATTGATAATATATCCACCGCGAATGTCTTTCACAGTAGGAGAGGGAAAAGCAATACCTATCCAAACTCTTTTGCGTAAGCAAAACTCATGTGACCACTTGACCCGATGTTATCGTTCTGGCTCATTTTTCAAAATAAAAGCCTGAAACAATGTCTGAAGACTGTTGACACCTTGAGGAAGCGATAGGAAAATGAATCTGGTTCATATCCCTTTAAATCCAGCAAAGGGAGGCTATGGAACATGGAGTTTTCAAAATAGAAGCCACTTCCTGTTTTGATTTTCCTCAGGGTTTCGCCTGCAATATCAGTTCTGTTATACTCACAGACAATATTTTGACAGTTTTGGAAACGTTAGAGTGTTTTCTATCCAATACTAATAATAATATGCATATATTAGCAACTGAGACTGAGGAGCTGGCCATTTACAATGGGCACCTTTTCATCCAAGCTACTCAATACTGCCCATGCAGCCATAAAAAGTTAACAAGCCCATTCGCGAAAAAAGCACTGTCGTTCCACCAATGTGTACCTAACCATAAATAAACATCAACGCCTTTCTTAAAATCAATACACAAGTATATATTTTTAAACCTGCATATTTATTTAATATTGCCTGCTAACATCAATTTCTTTTAACTAGGGAAATTGTGTCACTTCTCTTGCGTTCTGTGCAACACAGTCAGGGTATATGCAGCAGTTTGGGCCGCCTGGCTCGTTGCGAACTGTGAAGACTATTTCTTCCTAACAAAGACAGCCAACTTCGCCAAACGGGGGATGATTTAACAAAAGCGCATTTACGAAAAAAGCATAATCGTTGCACGAATGTACCTAACGATAAACATCAATGCCTTTCTTAAAATCAGTACACAGAAGTATATATTTTTAAACCTGCATATTTAGTTAAAAGAAATTAATGTTAGCAGGCAATATTAAATTAGGGAAATTGTGTCACTTCTCTTGCGTTCATTGCAGGCAGAGTCAGGGTATATGCAACAGTTTGGACCGCCTGGCTCGTTGCAAATTTGCCAGAATTTTATGTATTTATGACATAACATTGAAGGTTGTGCAATGTAACAGTAATATTTAGACTTATGGATGGCAACTGTTAAGATAAAATACAGAATATATAGTATTTCACTGAAAAAATAAACGTTTTATTTTCGAAATGATAGTTTCCGGATTTGACCATATTAATGACCTAAGGCTCGTATTTCTGTGTGTTATTATGTTATAATTAAGTCTATGATTTGATATTTGACAGAGCAGTCTGACTGAGCGGTGGTAGGCAACAGCAGGCTCATAAGCATTCATTCAAACAGCACTTTCATGCGTTTGCCAGCAGCTCTTCGCAATGCTTCGAGTACAGGAGGGGACTGAGCACACACCCCTGCGGGGCCCCCGTGTTGAGGATCAGCGCGTCGGATGTGTTGTTACCTACCCTTACCTCCTGGGGGCAATGTATCCTCCAAACACCAGCTTCTCTGGCATTATCACTTTTATACAAAGGGTTACCAACATATTCAAATCATGATTGACATATTTTAATTAAAAATGTAATTTTTATTAATTTATTCATACTATTTCATCCACCACAAGATATAGTCCCGACACAAATCTAGGGTTGCTACCCAGCCGGCGTCGTTCGTTGTATCGGTTCGGTTGCCAGAGACGCAACCCAGTCGTTATCTATGAACACGACCCAGTCTTTCGATCTAAATGTTCTATTGCCATACTAGCTGGCAACGTTCACATCCCTTGCTTGCTAGCTAGCCAACTACGGCTAACTTTCAGTCACATCAAACAGTGCAGCCAGAAAACAACAAAGTAGCTGTATTTGCATTTGTTTACGCAGTTTTCTAGTCACATTTGGATACATCCGTAACAATGAGCTAATAAGCCGCGATTTCACCTGGCATAGGAAATGTGCTCTCTCGTTAGGACATTGTTGTTCAGAGGAGCTAGCCAACAACACAGCTAACACAATCACTTCAAACTGAAGCTGTAAAAACTACATACGTTTTGTTTGACCTGCTTTCAATTTACATTTCTTTGTATATATCCATAAAAATTAGGCCAGCTGATTCATGACTGGCTGAGAAACGCGGCCTGCCTGTCTGTCTCCTCCCAAAACGTTCATTACTATGAGACTGGAGATCGAATTTAAATATTGAAACAATGTTGCCAAAGTCGGAGAGACAGACCCCAAGGTTTATACAAATCTCTGCTGTTGAAAACAAAATGTTAGTCTGGAATGCGGTTTTAAGGCTGGAATGCGGTTTAAACCAATCAGCATTCAGAAATAGACCAAGAATAAAATAGACCAAGAAAAGAACAATGCAAACAACAAAGCGGATGTGCGTTTCATGAAGGTTACCATGGAGTGTGACAGTGATATTTTGGTCTCCATACCATTTGGGTGTATAGCGGACTTAAAACAATGTCACAAGATGTAGCGCAGTCAAACTCAAGTCAATTATGAATTAATTGATTAAGTCCAGTTTTGCATTTATTTATTCGTGATGAGGAGGGTTCCCAGATAGGAGCCTAGTATTAACACACAACGCCTCTCCCCACTGCACTCTCAACCTGTCCCTGGTGAACTTAAGTGGGGAGGCAGGGTAGCCTAGTGGTTAGAGCTTCTGCCCCTGAACAGGCAGTTAACCCACTGTTCCTAGGCTGTCATAACCCACTGTTCCTAGGCTGTCATTGAAAATAAGAATTGGTTCTTAACTGACTTGCCTAGTAAAATAAAGTGGCCATACTTACATTTCTTAGCAGTATTAACACGTGTATAAGATGTACTTTTGTTTTGATGTAATTGTATTGCCTATTTCGAGTATTGTTACGTTGGTTGATGTGACTATACACAAGTTGTAGTTAAGCCTCGAGCTGTTTTCATATTTTCCTTTGCCTCTCCCCATGATCTTTGTCTGTCTATATGCTGCCATCTGCTGGTACAGTTTAGACACCACCACAGAACACATTTATTACTGTCACACTGAGGACATGGTGATGAATATCGAGTTTCTACCTGGAGAGAGTAGTAACTAATCAATGATTGAAAACTACATCAACATTAGGTCAGGACTCTGGTCCTTATTGGACACGCCCAGTGGTGGAAAAAGTACTCTTGAGTAAATATAAAGATACCTTAATAGAAAATTACTAATTACTAGTAAAAGTCTAAAAAAGTATTTGGTGTTAAATATACTGAAGTACCAGTAACAAATGTAATTGCTATAATATACTTAAGTATCAAATGTAAAAGTATAAATAATTAAAAATTCACTATATTAAGCAAACCAGACAGCACAATTTTCATTTTTTATAAATTTACGGAGAGCCAGAAGCACACTCCAACACTCAGACATAATTTACAAACGAAGCATGTGTGTTTAGTGTGAATTGGTCTGTCCCTGTCCTGCTAAGCATTCAAAAGTACTTTGGGGGGTCATGGAAAATGTATGGGGTAAAAAGTATATTATTTTCTTTAGGAATATAGTGAAGTAAAAGTAAAAGTTGTCAAAAATATAAATAGTAAAGTACAGATACCCCAAACAACTACTTAAGTAATACTTTTACTTAAGTACTTTAGACCACTGGACATGCCCCAGCAGGTTCAGACAGTGGTTACCTGAACACACGCTGTTATGTTTGACCAAAATGCACACTCTACTGTATCTGTTTGAGCAAAGGTGCGACTACAGTTTAGTACATTAATAATCCACAGCTAACCTGCATTATGCACTCCTTTAGAAGTGAGACTCCACCTGCTGTCATAGCACTTACGAAAAAATATTGCCGTCAGAGTGCAGTATAACTGTCCAAAATAACACAGCTGACTGCAGTTACTGCACTTTTACTGCAGTTTCAAAACTGCAATCTGCATTCTACTGGCTAGGTCTCTCTTCAGTCTTTGGCTGTAGATTACTCCTGTTCGGGTCCTCTGAAATACAGCACCCTATGCAAAACATTACCAACCATACGAGCATGAAAAGGCAATACTTTGATATGCCTATCATCAAAAATAAGTTCCTCTTTTTGCAACCACTCTCAACTCAGTGACATTTTGGAAATGGTGTAGGACTAACTGACCAAATTATGTTGAACATACAGTAGGCTTTGTTATACGACAGAATAACATTCAGACAGGTCATAGATATTATTATCTAAAATAAACAAAAACGAATTGTTTCACAACAGTTCCGCAGATGTCTTGTCGTCTACTCAGGAAAGACGCGTCATGGCCATCACACAATTTTTTTTCATAATTCAGGGGGGCAGGATCCAAACAAGGTAGATCGATATTGAAGATGGAAGGAGCAGTGACACGCACTGTGATAACGTCTACCAGCATCAGCGGACAACTTTTCCACCTCTAGTCTGGTTTACGACAGGCACTTTCTTCGCACTGCTTCGGGGCTCCTTGTTTTCGCAGAAATAGTAAGTAGTCAAGTTTCAAGGTTCAAGCTGTAGGCTACGGGTAACGCATGGTACATCTTCCAAAGACATGCTTACTTGCAGGTTCCTTATAGACCATGCAACAACAATAAGACATAATAAAGGTTAAGAATACGAACATAAATTACATGGCTCAATAGAACAGAAAACATTTTATAGCAGCATAAGTATAATTCAAGAAGGCACAATATTCTAGACTAATATTTACATTTTTGTTGGAGAAGGTGGGGATGGGGGGCAGTGTATAAACTGAGCAGTATGACAAGAGTCTGGTAGCAGCAGTTGTGATGTGTGTGCATCATGAATGTATATCTGTGTATGTTTGTGTGGGTGTGTGCATGAGTGAGTGCATGTGTGCTAAGTGGAGGAGAATCAGAGCAGGTGGTCAGTCCAGTTCAATTGTTCAGCAGTCTGATGGCTTGTAGATAGGAACTGTCTCTGAGCCTGTTGGTATCCGACCTCATGCCATATGTTAAGGGAGGGAGAGAACAGCTTGTGGCCTGGGTGTGTGGGGTCCTGGATGATGCTGCATGACTTCCTCTGTTTTGTGTAGATGTACTGGATGGGTGAGAGCACGGTCCCATGATGTACTGGGCCATCTTCACCACCCGCTGGAGGGCCTTGCGGTCGTAGACAGATCAATTCCCGTACCAGGCCAGGATGCAAACGGTCAGGACATTCTTGATGGTGCAGGGCTAGTATTTGGAGAGGACCCGGGGCGGCATTCTGTTGTGCCCTCTTGACAACAGGGGTGGTGGTGTTGGTCCATGACACGTCCTTGGTGATGTGGAGGCTGAGGAACTTAAAACTAGTGTTGGGTGGTCCTTTGCCTGGGGTGATGTAAGTTTAACAAACAAGTCTTCCAGATAGATGACACAGACACAGGAACCTTGGTATAAAACTCTTTAGCAATAAAATGCAATTGCAGACAGAGTTTCACATACAGAATACCTCAGTAGTCTATAGTAAAGATCTAGTAAAGATCGTAAAGATCAATAATATAGAGACTGATACGCTCCCTATGATTCCCCTGCATTACCATGTCCAGTGGAACCGTGGTCTCCCTGACCCTAATGGCCGGCTATCTAGGGAGTGCACGGGAAAGGGAGAATCTATCGGCACAAGCGGAACACCTAATTTAATAGCAAGTCCGCGATCCATAAAGTTCCCAGCTGCGCCTGAATCGACTAGCGCTCTATGCTGGGAAGAGGGGAAAAATTTAAGAAAAAAAATCCAGACAAACATATGACCAACAGGGGGTTCTGGGTGAGTTTGGTGCTGACTCACCTGGGGTGATCGAGAAGTGTTCCGCCTGCCATCTCGACTCCCAGACGGACCCCCCCAGCACCGATCGGCCGTGTGTCCTCTCTGACCATAGCTGGTGCAGAGGGAGCCTCCTCCTCCGGTACCCCTCGGCACAGCCCCTCCCAACTCCATCGGAACGGGAGTGGAGGTGCTGGGTGCTGGAACACACAGGACCCTCTCTGAACGCTGGCGGCAGCCAGCAGATTGTCCAGTCGGATGGACATGTCAATCAGCTCATCCAGGGAAAGAGCGATGTCCCGACACGCTAGCTCCCTGTGGACGTCCTCCCGGAGACTACACCTGCAGTGGTCGATAAGGGCCCTGTCGTTCCACCCACATCCTGCTGCCAAGGTCCGGAACTCCAACGCGTAATCCTGGGCGCTCCTCTTCTCCTGCCTGAGATGGAATAGTCGTTCTCCCGCCGCTCGGCCATCTGGAGGGTGGTCAAACACGGCGCGGAAACGGCGGGAAAACTCTGGGTGGTGCTCCTTCGCTGAGTCTGGGCCATTCCAGACTGCGTTCGCCCACTCCAGAGCACGACCAGTCAGGCAGGAGATGAGGACACTCACCCTCACCGCTCCCGAGGGAGTAGGTCTGACGGTGGCCAGGTACAGTTCCAGCTGGAGTAAGAACCCCTGGTACCCCGCCGCCGCTCCATCATAAGCCCTCGGGAGCGTAAGACGGAGAGCGCTGGAGCCGGGGGATGGGGAGTCCTGAGCTGGGGGAGCCGAAGGTGGAGAGAGGAGACCACTTCTCTCCCATCGGTTCATTCTCTCCATCACCTGATCCATAGCCGTTCCGATCCGATGGAGAACGGTGGTATGGTGTAGGACCCGTTCCTCCATCGATGGGAGAGGGTTGGCCGCTGCTCCTGCTGACTCCATTCTCTCCATCACCTGATCCATAGCCGTTCCGATCCGATGGAGAACGGTGGTATGGTGTAGGACCCGTTCCTCCATCGATGGGAGAGGGTTGGCCGCTGCTCCTGCTGACTCCATTCGTTCTTGGTGCGGGATTCTGTAAGGTCCTGGGTGTCGTGAGGGTGAAATCAGGCACAGGAAATCAGAGTTCAATAAAGTGCTTCTTTAATGCACACACGGAGAACTATGGTCCCCCCACTTACGGGTGCTCAAACCAAATGCCCCAGACACAGGGAAACGAGAACAGTCTAGCTCTAAATACACGAACATGTACATCTAATGTAAACACCAGGGTTACAATAATCAATCCCGCACAAAGAACCAGGCGGGCCGGCTGACTAATAAAGCCTCACTAATTATAACCAACTCAAAACAGGTGTAATCAATAAACACATAAGGAGGGGGAGAAAAGAATCAGTGGCAGCTAGTAGGCCGGCGACGACGACCGCTGAGCGCCACCCGAACGGGAAGGGGAGCCACCTTCGGTCGGAGTCGTGACAGGCATTTTACCTGTCAGGTCAACCACTGTTTCCTGGGGGGAATTTGAATTGTGAAATGTGACTTTACAAACTACAAACCATTCTTGAACGTGAAATGTTATAAAACAGCTTTAAAAAGATGAACCAACTCTTGTTTCCTATAATCAGTACTAAGCACTGCCAAATAGATGTCCGAGTATTGAATTTAAATTTAGAAGCAATAGGGCCAAAATGTTTATTTCTTTAGAGTCTAAGACAATGGGTGGGGGTTTTAAGGTGGTAATACTATGGATCATTTAGCTATTTGTTTTAGACTTTTAGGACCCCTTTAGTTATCCCCAAATAAATGATCAAATATAGATTTTCGCTGCTAAAGCCCATAGAAATACTTTGAATAATACATTGATAAATGGCAAAAAGGACAGTCCAAAAATTAATCAAGGTTTTGAAGTGTCTGTCCTAAAACTAGGAGATATTAAAAATCTCAGAAAATAAACAAATACACAGATTGAACCCCTTTTCTGTGTAGGCACAAAACGACCTTCATACTGTACTTCTATTTGTTTTTTAAACCGGTACCGGTTACCTTTAGATGAGTTCCGTGACACTTGTGGTGTTATAGAGCAAAACGGAGAACACCATCGTGTTCGTGAGAATCTCAACCTTTCCACAGTGGGGTCCCCATTAATTTGTAGCCCAAACAGTTCGGACTCTACCAAACAGAAGTTGGCACATCGATGGTATTTTTATTTTATTTTTTTATTTCACCTTTATTTAACCAGGTAGGCTAGTTGAGAACAAGTTCTCATTTGCAACTGCGACCTGGCCAAGATAAAGCATAGCAGTGTGAACAGACAACACAGAGTTACACATGGAGTAAACAATTAACAAGTCAATAACACAGTAGAAAAAAAAGGGGGGGAGTCTATATACAATGTGTGCAAAAGGCATGAGGTAGGCGAATAATTACAATTTTGCAGATTAACACTGGAGTGATAAATGATCAGATGGTCATGTACAGGTAGAGATATTGGTGTGCAAAAGAGCAGAAAAGTAAATAAATAAAAACAGTATGGGGATGAGGTAGGTGAAAATGGGTGGGCTATTTACCAATAGACTATGTACAGCTGCAGCGATCGGTTAGCTGCTCAGATAGCTGATGTTTGAAGATGGTGAGGGAGATAAAAGTCTCCAACTTCAGCGATTTTTGCAATTCGTTCCAGTCACAGGCAGCAGAGTACTGGAATGAAAGGCGGCCGAATTAGGTGTTGGCTTTAGGGATGATCAATGAGATACACCTGCTGGAGCGCGTGCTACGGATGGGTGTTGCCATCGTGACCAGTGAACTGAGATAAGGCGGCGCTTTACCTAGCATGGACTTGTAGATGACCTGGAGCCAGTGGGTCTGGCGACGAATATGTAGCGAGGGCCAGCCGACTAGAGCATACAAGTCGCAGTGGTGGGTGGTATAAGGTGCTTTAGTGACAAAGCGGATGGCACTGTGATAGACTGCATCCGGTAGCGACTTCAGATGAGTCTTCTGCCACTTGTGTGGGTCGTAGAGGAAAACGAGTCTCATCTCTCAATAGAGTGGTGATAATACCTTTGTGAGAAGACAGATGGGATGTCTCATGGTCTGACAAACACAGCTCCAGCTCTGCCACTTCTCACCGCAGGTGTGGAAGTGCTACATTGGCAGAAGCGGTGGATTGAAACGCATCCAATGCAAAGAATATATCTAGCTTGAACTGACGGATTTTGATGTTTTTTATTATTATGTTACCTAGATGGATACCCCGGTGCATCAATCGACACTAGGGGGATATTATACGGCCAAGTACCAAGAGATGATGAGTATCAACATGTTAGAATTTCTTACTGTCATCATTATAAGTGATATATTCCCATGCTGGGCTCCCAGAGGGCGCAGCGGTCTAAGGCACTACATCTCAGTGTAAGAGGCATCACTACAGTCCCTGGTTCGATTCCAGGCTGTATCACATTCGGCCGTGATTGAGAGTCCCATAGAGTGGTGCACAATGGGCCCAGCGTTGTCCGGGTTTGGCCGGTGTTGGCCGGGATTGTAAATAAAATGTTGTTGTTAACTGACTTTCCTAGTTAAATAAAGGTTCAATAAAAAAGTACTACAATGGTCAAATGTCACTATTTTGACATATTCTAATGCATTACTCCTAGACCAGTATCATGCGTTACAATTGCACATGTTCTGTTGACTTAGTTGTGTACTTAGCCACATCTTGAGATCTGTGTGAAAACCTGTGAGAGGCTCCAGCGACGGTCTCCATCCTGCCCTGTCTCTCTTCGAAAGCCAAGTTAATAAACAGATCACTGACCATTTCGAATCCCACCGTACCTTCTCCACTGTGCAATCTGGTTTCTGAGCTGGTCACGGGTGCACCTCAGCCACGCTCAAGGTACTAAACGATATCATAACCGCCATCGATAAAAGATTGTACTGTGCAGCCGTCTTCATTGACCTGGCCAAGCCTTTCGACTCTGTCAATCACCGTATTCTTATCGGCAAACTCAACAGCCTTGGTTTCTCAAATTACTGCCTTGCCTGGTTCACTAATTACTTCTCTGACAGAGTTCAGTGTGTCAAATCGTAGGGCCTGTTGTCCGGACCTCTGGCAGTCACTATGGGAGTACCACAGGGTTCAATTCTCGGGCCAACTCTTTTCTCTGTATAAATCAACGATGTCACTCTTGCTGCGGTGACTCCCTGATCCACCTGTATGCAGAAGACACCACTCCTTCCGTGGCCCCCAACTGCTCTAAAACGCTAGTAAAACTAAATGCATGCTTTTCAACCGTTCGCTGCCCGCACCCGCCCAACTAGCATTACTACTCTGGACGGTTCTGACCACTCTGGACGGTTCTGACACCTAGGTGTCTGGCTAGACTGCAACAAAGCTTAATTCACTCACGCCGCCTAGTAAAACTGACTATCCTACCGATCCTTGACTTCGGCGATGTCATTTTCAAAATAGCCTCCAACACTACGCAGCAAACTGGATGCAGTTTATCACAGTGCCATCCATTTTGTCACCAAAGCCCCATATACCACACACCACTGCGACCTGTATGCTCTAATCGGCTGGCCCTCACTACATATTCGTCGCCAGACCCAGTGGCTCCAGGTCATATATAAGTCTTTGCTAGGTTAAGCTCCGCCTTATCTCAGCTCACTGGTCACGATAACAACACCCACCCGTAGCACACGCTCCAGCAGGTATATCTCACATTTAAACGTGTTAACCCTCGCAAGGCTGCAGGCCCAGACGGCATCCCCAGCCGCGCCCTCAGAGCATGCGCAGACCAGCTGGCCGGTGTGTTTACGGACATATTCACTCAATCCCTATACCAGTCTGCTGTTCCCACATGCTTCAAGAGGGCCACCATTGTTCCTGTTCCCAAGAAAGCTAAGGTAACTGAGCTAAACGACTACCGCCCGTAGCACTCACTTCCGTCATCATGAAGTGCTTTGAGAGACTAGTCAAGGACCATATCACCTCCACCCTACCTGACACCCTAGACCCACTCCAATTTGCTTACCGCCCAAATAGGTCCACAGACGATGCAATCTCAACCACACTGCACACTGCCCTAACCCACCTGGACAAGAGGAATACCTATGTGAGAATGCTGTTCATCGACTACAGCTCGGCATTCAACACCATAGTACCCTCCAAGCTCGTCATCAAGCTCGAGACCCTGGGTCTCGGCCCGCCCTGTGCAACTGGGTTCTGGACTTCCTGACGGGCCGCCCCAGGTGGTGAGGGTAGGCAACAACATCTCCTCCCCGCTGATCCTTAACACGGGGCCCCACAAGGTGCGTTCTGAGCCCTCTCCTGTACTCCCTGTTCACCCACGACTGCGTGGCCATGCACGCCTCCAACTCAATCATCAAGTTTGCGGACGACACAACAGTGGTAGGCTTGATTACCAACAACGACGAGGCGGCCTACAGGGAGGAGGTGAGGGCCCTCGGAGTGTGGTGTCAAGAAAATAACCTCACACTCAACGTCAACAAAACTAAGGAGATGATTGTGGACTTCAGGAAACAGCAGAGGGAACACCCCCCTATCCACATCGATGGATCAGTAGTGGAGAGGGTAGCAAGTTTTAAGTTCCTCGGCATACACATCACAGACAAACTGAATTGGTCCACTCACACTGACAGCGTCGTGAAGAAGGCGCAGCAGCGCCTCTTCAACCTCAGGAGGCTGAAGAAATTCGGCTTGTCACCAAAAGCACTCACAAACTTCTACAGATGCACAATCGAGAGCATCCTGGCGGGCTGTATCACCGCCTGGTACGGCAACTGCTCCGCCCTCAACCGTAAGGCTCTCCAGAGGGTAGTGAGGTCTGCACAACGCATCACCGGGGCAAACTACCTGCCCTCCAGGACACCTACACCACCCGATGTTACAGGAAGGCCATAAAGATCATCAAGGACATCAACCACCCGAACCACTGCCTGTTCACCCCCGCTATCATCCAGAAGGCGAGGTCAGTACAGGTGCATCAAAGCTGGGACCGAGAGACTGAAAAACAGCTTCTATCTCAAGGCCATCAGACTGTTAAACAGCCACCACTAACATTGAGTGGCTGCTGCCAACACACTGTCATTGACACTGACCCAACTCCAGCCACTTTAATAATGGGAATTGATGGGAAATGATGTAAATATATCACTAGCCACTTTAAACAATGCTACCTTATATAATGTTACTTACCCTACATTATTCATCTCATATGCATATGTATATACTGTACTCTAGATCATCGACTGCATTCTTATGTCACTAGCCACTTTAACTATGCCACTTTGTTTACTTTGTCTACATACTCATCTCATATGTATATACTGTACTCGATACCATCTACTGTATGCTGCTCTGTACCATCACTCATTCATATATCCTTATGTACATATTCCTTATCCCCTTACACTGTGTATAAGACAGTAGTTTTGGAATTGTTAGTTAGATTACTTGTTGGTTATCACTGCATTGTCGGAACTAGAAGCACAAGCATTTCGCTACACTCGCATTAACATCTGCTAACCATGTGTATGTGACAAATAAAATTTGATTTGATTTGATTTGGTCATCCCCAAAGCCAACACCTACTTTGGCCGCCTTTCCTTCCAGTTCTCTGCTGCCAATGACTGGAATGTATTGCAAAAATAACTGAAGCTGGAGACTTATATTTCCCTCACTAACTTTAAACATCAGCTATCCGAGCAGCTAACCGATCGCTGCAGCTGTACATAGCCCATCTGTAAAAGCACACCAGTATTGCACACCAGTATTTCTACTTGCACATCATCTGCACATCTATCACTCCAGTGTTAATTTGCTCAATTGTAATTACTTGCTACTATGGCCTATTTATTGCCTTACCTCCTCACGCCATTTGCACACACTGTATATAGACTTTCTTTTTTTTCTATTGTGTTGTTGACTGTACGCTTGTTTATTCCATGTGTAACTCTGTGTTGTTGTTTGTGTCGCACTGCTTTGCTTTATCTTGGCCAGGTTGCAGTTGTAAATGAGAACTTGTTCTCAACTAGCCTACCTGGTTAATTAAAGGTGAAATAAAAAATAAAATGTATAAATAAATATTTCATAGCTCTAAAACACACCTGTGTGTGGAGACAAAAATCTCCCATCTGACAAGAGAAACCGATACTGACAATCAAAATGGTTCCCACCCACAGCCTCCCTGCACAATAGGAAAGTCCACCCCAGAGCCAGAAGTGCACGTCACCTAAATTCATGAAGTCACTGCAGTGTCTAGCTTGTTGGACTACTTTATGGAGCAGAAAAATGCTTGGCACTGCTTTTAGGGGGAATATTTTTAATTCATGGCACAAAAAAAGTACTTTTGTCATTGTTACAAAGTTCAACAAATGCCCCAATAGATGTTGCAAATTAGTACAAATCTAGGAAGGGTATAAGAGCAACAATGCTTTTAATACTGAAAACTTACATGGAAGTGAAGACATCAATTATTTATCTCTATTCCATTAAATATTAAAGTGTGGTGAGATACACATAGACACCATTCCTTAAACATAATGATATAAAACAGTACATTCCACACACACACACACAGCAATCCACTATATAGGCAAATAATATCCATAACAGTGTTCTGAAGTGTATCCAGTCTAGGCCATCAGGCTTCTCTGCCCACAGTGCAGACTAAGAGAGCAGTGCACTGATTCACAACATGTTAACAGGAATACCTTACCCATAGAAGAACAATACACAACAGATACATGAAAGAGACAAATGAAAGGGAGACAAACGAGAGTGAAATGAAAAGAGAAATGAAAACCAGACAAATTAAAGTCTTTCAAAAGCACCAAATCTTCCATTCATATCCTCTTCATGTAACCCACTTCTACAGTTTGATTCATTGCAGAGCTGGTGCTCAATCATACTGTCTCAAACAACCAATGTCTTTCAAGAGGACATGTAATCACCAGAAAGTCAGAATCCAAGTTCCTCATAGAAAACAAAATTAGGTTGCTATTTTTTAAGTCAAAGTACAAACAATTATCCCACCTTCTATTTTGTGTTTCCGTCACACCTGTTGTGACTTTCTTTTATGCAACAGGACAGTACTTTATCGCATAAAAACAGTTGGATGGAAACATGACTAATGATGCCAATGTGTCTATGGACAACGTACCCAACGACAGTCACCAAAAGGTCCTCTCAGAAGTCTGCTGGTCGTATCATCATGGTAGTAGCACGGAGAGAGTAACTAGACCCTTTGAAGTAGTGCCACCTAATCCCATTCAGTTTACCCATGTTCTGACCATGACTGTAGTACATCCCGTTCAGGTTCGATGGTCCACAGGCATCGAACCACCAACCTGAAGGCATAGAGAGAAACGTAGAGAGAAACTGAGAAAATAGATTTTAGGCCTGATGATGTTACACTATCAGAGAACTATCAAAGTCATAACTGTGTGACCTCCCTGTAACCTCTGATTATCTCTGGATAGCTTTGTTGCAACGCCAAGTAGTCAACACTAGAGCAGACTCCAGTAATTCTCTCTTTGAATAGCTTTGCCCCATTCTGACCTCTGACCTTTCATTACAGGTGAGAGCGGAGTATGAGGGCAACTAACAAAACATAAATAGTCTACAAGAATCTCTGTGAGCCCAACATGTTTGGACCAGCTACTTGGGGGGGTTTGGGAAATGCTGCTCTAGACATTGATAAGAGGATAAAGACATGTATGTTTGTCATGTATTTTCAGATGTACATTCTGGATCTAAATCCTGATGAGATTGTAGCTTCACATTCATTCTTAATAGGAATTTCACTGTCATTTTGATGTATTCTGCTGGCCAGTTCCCTGGACTTCTAAACCAGCCATGGCATGTGTCAATCATTCTGTAAAATGCTGAGGGCTGCCACCTGGCTTCACCAGCTGAGATACCATTCTCTGCTGTGATATGCTGAATACATACTAACTGGCTCTGGCCTGCTCTGTAGTTCTTCTAGATGGGAGATAAAGTGGGTAGGGGGACCGGGAGGTCAATGGGTTGAAAATGTTTGACCAAAATGACAAAAGCTTCACCTAGCATAGTGTGGGTGGGTGGTTGTTGTTGTCTTATAGCTTCTACTTATCCAGTTGTTTCAGTTCTACAGGAGTACATACAGAGTGCATGTGTTTAGAGGTTCATGTGGACTTTAACCTCAGACATACCCCCGGTGAGCATGAGAGCACATTTACAGAGTGCATGTGTTTAGAGGTTCATGTGGACTTTAACCTCAGACATACCCCCGGTGAGCATGAGAGTGAGCATGAGAGCACATTTACAGAGTGCATGTGTTTAGAGGTTCATGTGGACTTTAACCTCAGACATACCCCCGGTGAGCATGAGAGCACATTTACAGAGTGCATGTGTTTAGAGGTTCATGTGGACTTTAACCTCAGACATACCCCCGGTGAGCATGAGAGCACATTTACAGAGTGCATGTGTTTAGGGGTTCATGTGGACTTTAACCTCAGACATACCCCCGGTGAGCATGAGAGCACATTTACAGATGCAGTTGTCGTTGTCCATATCCTTGGTACTGAAGTCTGCTCCGTTGAGGACCAGGCTGCTCTGTCTGCCTGCCGTTCCACTGTGACTCTTCAGGAACAGCCTGACACAGTCGCCAGGGAAACACAGAGGGAAAGAAAGCAGAAACACAATGCTAGGGCCCTTTAGCTGCTGGAGAACGCTTTTGTTCTTCTCACTGCGTGCACGGTGGAGGACAGAAATTCACCACCACGCTGTTCTTCTAATCTAAATAATATGTACCTCCCCTTGCAACCTGGTCTCAGAGCATTTCATATTATTCTGTACATAAATCCGAGACACTCCATTTAATATTATATGTTTAGTTTCGTATGGCTACATGAGATAGATTGTTACTTAAGGCAAAAATGTCCCTCCCCTTGTTCTCACTGTGTGAACGTTTGAGGACATAAATTCACCACCACACTGTTCTTCTAATCTACTACAAAGAATATGTACCCTTTCAAAAATAAGTGTCTTTGAAATGATCGTACACTATATTAAAACCCAATCACACCAGTTGCTTTTATAAAGAACATCCTGGTTTATGAGGACATTGTCGGTTTCCTCGTTTGTCTCAAGCCGTTTGTGTACTTCCCTGCGAACTCTTTGTACTCCCTCCTCCTGCATTGTTTGTCCCCATCTACTGTACAGCATGTCAAGCAGCTCCAACTGTGGTTTATGACTCAGACAACTTTCAGGTCTTGCCAGAACCAGGTGATGGATAATTCACAGAAGAGAGAGGCCCTGTTCTTAGTCAGTGGTCTTGTATACTGTGTCTATGTTGAATACTGTGTCTATGTTGAATACTGTGTCTATGTTGAATACTGTGTCTATGTTGAATACTGTGTCTATGTTGAATACTGTGTCTATGTTGAATACTGTGTCTATGTTGAATACTGTGTCTATGTTGAATACTGTGTCTATGTTGAATACTGTGTCTATGTTGAATACTGTGTCTATGTTGAATACTGTGTCTATGTTGAATACTGTGTCTATGTTGAATACTGTGTCTATGTTGAATACTGTGTCTATGTTGAATACTGTGTCTATGTTGAATACTGTGTCTATGTTGAATACTGTGTCTTCGTTGAATACTGTGTCTATGTTGAATACTGTGTCTATGTTGAATACTGTGTCTATGTTGAATACTGTGTCTATGTTGAATACTGTGTCTATGTTGTATACTGTGTCTATGTTGAATACTGTGTCTATGTTTAATACTGTGTCTATGTTGAATACTGTGTCTATGTTGAATACTGTGTCTATGTTAGACCATCATAGATACAGTACAACAGACTTTGAGAGGGTTGATTAGCATTTAGTTAGGTATTACTGAACTGTTGGAGCTAGGAACACCAGCATTTAGTTAGGTATTACTGAACTGTTGGAGCTAGGAACAACAGCATTTAGCTAGGTATTACTGCACTGTTGGAGCTAGGAACACAAGCATTTAGATAGGTATTACTGCACTGTTGGAGCTAGGAACCCCAGCATTTAGTTAGGTATTACTGCACTGTTGGAGCTAGGAACACCAGCATTTAGTTAGGTATTACTGAACTGTTGGAGCTAGGAACACCAGCATTTAGTTAGGTATTACTGAACTGTTGGAGCTAGGAACACCAGCATTTAGTTAGGAATTACTGCACTGTTGGAGCTAGGAACACCAGCATTTAGTTAGGTATTACTGAACTGTTGGAGCTAGGAACACCAGCATTTAGTTAGGTATTACTGAACTGTTGGAGCTAGGAACACCAGCATTTAGTTAGGTATTACTGAACTGTTGGAGCTAGGAACACCAGCATTTAGTTAGGTATTACTGAACTGTTGGAGCTAGGAACACCAGCATTTAGTTAGGTATTACTGAACTGTTGGACCTAGGAACACCAGCATTTAGTTAGGTATTACTGCACTGTTGGAGCTAGGAACACCAGCATTTAGTTAGGTATTACTGCACTGTTGGAGCTAGGAACACCAGCATTTAGTTAGGTATTACTGAACTGTTGGAGCTAGGAACACCAGCATTTAGTTAGGTATTACTGCACTGTTGGAGCTAGGAACACCAGCATTTAGTTAGGTATTACTGAACTGTTGGAGCTAGGAACACCAGCATTTAGTTAGGTATTACTGAACTGTTGGAGTTAGGAACACCAGCATTTAGTTAGGTATTACTGAACTGTTGGAGCTAGGAACACCAGCATTTAGTTAGGTATTACTGCACTGTTGGAGCTAGGAACACCAGCATTTAGTTAGGTATTACTGCACTGTTGGAGCTAGGAACACCAGCATTTAGTTAGGTATTACTGAACTGTTGGAGCTAGGAACACCAGCATTTAGTTAGGTATTACTGCACTGTTGGAGCTAGAAACACCAGCATTTAGATAGGTATTACTGCACTGTTGGAGCTAGGAACACCAGCATTTAGTTAGGTATTACTGCACTGTTGGAGCTAGAAACACAAGCATTTAGTTAGGTATTACTGCACTGTTGGAGCTAGGAACACCAGCATTTAGTTAGGTATTACTGCACTGTTGGAGCTAGGAACACCAGCATTTAGTTAGGTATTACTGCACTGTTGGAGCTAGAAACACAAGCATTTAGTTAGGTATTACTGCACTGTTGGAGCTAGAAACACAAGCATTTAGTTAGGTATTACTGCACTGTTGGAGCTAGGAACACCAGCATTTAGTTAGGTATTACTGCACTGTTGGAGCTAGGAACACAAGCATTTAGTTAGGTATTACTGCACTGTTGGAGCTAGGAACACCAGCATTTAGTTAGGTATTACTGCACTGTTGGAGCTAGGAACACCAGCATTTAGTTAGGTATTACTGCACTGTTGGAGCTAGGAACACCAGCCTTGTGTACACAACCAGTAACATGTTATTGGATTTGAGCTGTAGGCCCATTAAACACCACACTCCATAGAATAGCTTTCCTTTTAAAGGCTGTGATCTTCCTCTATAAAGCATGTTTAAAATAATGGTCATTATTTACATACATTCCCAATAACGGATTACACAGTATATACTGACTGCTATGTACTGTAAATGACTTTTCCATTTCTACTGATGGACTCTGTTTACTCTTCCTCTCAATACTACTCAAGAGTTACTCTAATAGCTCTTTGTACATCCTTCCATCCTTCCTTGTCTTTAACTGGTTAGTAAAAATGTGAGCCAGGTCAACAACAAAAAATGGTACAAGTGTGTTCGTTTGTGTGATCACACGTCCGTATGTGGCTGAACTAAATCAGATTGAGACAAAGCTTGCTGGTTATCATTCTAGGAAATATAATAATTCCCTTTTACCATCTTACATTTTATTTAGTTAGTAATGGCATTGTGAAATGAGGCAGAGCCTCTCTTTCCCTAAGAAGCTGTGTGACAATAGTTTGTTTTGGACCATCTCCATGACAAGTATTACAGAATGGCAATGAAATAAGAATCTAGAGACCAAAATTGATTCCATTCCAGAACTCAAAAAGATTATCCAGTATGTTTTTGGAGAGACAATAAATGAAAAAGTAAGAATTATGATCTGCTGAAGTCCTAGAAGCCTCAATCAGAAGGTTATGGACAATAAAGTCAACAAACTGAAAACTGAAAACTGAAAAGTCACCAGTGCCTCACCATCATTACTGTGATGGAAATACAACACCAAGCACATCATTATCAGTGATAGAACCAAGTCCAATATCTCATTCCCACTTCATTAAAAATATACTGCATGTCCTGAAGCAAGTAAAGGCAACCACAGTTGAGTAGTTGAGTGACTATTTAAGTAGGAATGTGGGCGTATTTAGTGGGGAATGTCCTATGATCCTAAAAACTGTACTTTAGGTATGATACAATGCGCTGAGATGTGACAAAACTTAATTTCCTCCACTTAGGGTACATACAGATGTAGGATCTTAATTTGAGCCAGTTTGCTAGAGCAGGAAAATAATCCTGCAGCAACAGGAAATGTGAATTATGTGGATTATAATTAATGGACATTTATGTCGGGGATGAAACATTCTTCTTTAGGGCAAATCAAGTCTGAGTGTTCAAAGTGGAAATTACAAACTTTAGAAGCTTTTTTAAAACTCAAATACACCACAAGTTAGCATTTCCTTCTATGCAGGTAAATTCTCAGCATCAAAAGAGTGATCAAATTAAGATCCTACATCTGTAGCTGATATCAGCACTCCTACTGTGAGACTCTTTAAGAATACGGCCCAGAACACATTGCTGGTATCCCACCTGTAATTCTGCTTCTCGCTGCCGATGTAGAAACGGTCATAGTGGGAGAAGGCCTGCTGTCCGTCCCAGTCGGTCACTTCCACCCTCAGGTTGTAGGGCCTTTGGCTGGTCAGCAGGAACACAAACTCATTCCCCAGCCAGTGTTCTCCAGACAGACTCCCAAAGCCCTGCAACAACACAACAGCACAGGAACATGTGTCTTCTGTTTCTGTAGTGTAAGGCAGCTTGATGTACAAATACACCCCTTGGACAGGACACTAGTCTGTCGCAGGTCCTTGTCCCAGCAACACATGGAGCTATAGAAAAATAATTAATGTCATATCGGGTTCTTCTACAGGGACAAGATCACAAACCCTATATGGTTCTAGGTAGAATTAAGACTGTTAGAGGGATGTTCTACTCAGTGACTCTTTGTTCTCTTTTTTTAAAGAAATTCTGTTCTGTGTTTTCCTCTCTTTTAAAAATAATAATAACTATGTTCTGTGTTTTACTCTTTTTTTGACAGTGGTGAATTGAGGGAGACGATGAGTAGATAAAGATATATTTATTTAACTAGGCAAGTCAGTTAAGAACAAACTCTTATTTACAATGGCCTAGGAGTGGGTTAACTGCCTTGTTCAGGGGCGGAACGACAGATTTTTACCTTGTCAGCTCGGGGATTTGATCCACCAATCCCCCGCTCTAACCACTAGGCTACCTGCTGCCCCTATATCTCTCTCTCTCTCTCTATATATATATATATATATCCTGTGTAAGAATGCTCCCTCTAACTCTCTTTCTCTCTTTTCTCTGAGGACCTGAGCCCTAGGACCATGCCTCAGGACTACCTGGCCTGATGACTCCTTGCTGTCCCCAGTCCACCTGCTGTCCCCAGTCCACCTGCTGCTGCTCCAGTTTCAACTGTTCTGCCTGCAGCTATGGAATCCTGACCTGTTCACCGGACGTGCTGCCTTGTCCTGGACCTGCTGTTTTAGACTCTCTCTCTCTACTGCACCTGCTGTCTCTAACTCTGAATGACTGGCTATGAAAAGCCAACTGACATTTACTCCTGAGGTGCTGACCTGTTGCACCCTCTACAACCACTGTGATTATTATTTGACCCTGCTGGTCATCTATGAACGTTTGAACATCTTGGCCATGTACTGTTATAATCTCCACCCGGCACAGCCAGAAGAGGACTGGCCAACCCTCAGAGCCGGGTTCCTCTCTAGGTTTCTTCCTTTCTAGGGAGTTTTTCCTAGCCACCGTGCTTCTACATCTACATTGCTTGCTGTTTGGTGTTTTAGGCTGGGTTTCTGTACAGCACTTTGTGACATCTGCTGATGTAAAAAGGGCTTTATAAATACATTTAATTGATTGATAAAGAGATATAGACAGATATAGACGGAGATAGAGATATAGATAGGTTGGATTCTGCAGCACCAGTACTAGACCAGACCTTGGAATTAATCTTTCTTTACCAGAGACATTTGACAATATATCAACATTTGAATGGTGATCTAAGCACACCATGTTTAGACTCAACTTAAACAGTTTCCTCTCTCCTGTCATTTTCTCTCAGAAGTGTTCAGAGACCATTAGCGTCATTATGAAACACTCCCAACAGAGGGGTCAACGAGCGAACACATACCCGTTGTATGCCAGCGTCTTTGCCAGGCTACACTCCACACTTCCTTAGCCCCTGACTGGAGGACAGTCCTCTCTCGCTCAGCTCAGAGGCCAAGGCCTTTTTAGCCACAGGGCTCTTTCAAGGCCTAATGGGGCTGGCAGTGGCAACACAGTGGATTCGTCCTAAATGGCCCATATTCATTTTAAAGTACAATACTTTTGACCAGGGCCCATAGGACACCCTATTTCCCCATAGGGCTCTGGTCAAAAGTAGTGCACTATATAGGGAATAGGGTGCCACTTGGGATGCACAAGTCTGTTTTGTGCTATGCGTTTGTACTTGCTCCTTTTTCTGTTGTAGTTTGACATATACATTCATATGGTGGAATGTTGTGCAACGTAGAGATTCAGATTTTCCCCAAAATCTACAAAGTTTCAATACCGGGAATAATCCCTATTTATCCCGAGAGTCCTGGGAAATACTGCAAAAATCAGAAGTGCCCTTTTAAAACCAAGATGGTCACTATGCCAGGGTTCTCCCCAAATAAGAGGGGTGCTGTGCCACCTTGTCGGCTTGGCTGCGCCACTATGGAAAGATTTCAGAGCAAATGAAATGTAAGTTTAGTCATGATAGTTACTCTATCTTTGATCGCCAGCGCATTTCAGAAGTAGCCCCACAGAGCGCACTCCGAGTATAGCGCTGTTTCTTTGTAACGGCAGTCAAACAAAAGTCAAATGACCAAAGTTGCTAAACTTGCTAGATAACCTCCTTCAACGAATGACAGAATATCTCCCATATTTGGCTAAATCAAGTTGATGATTATAACGATAGCAGATCAGCTCATGAATAACAGGGAGAGGAAGTGGAAATAGTTTAAATATCAAGGTATCTTAACGAGGACTGTTTAAAAAATATCCATATCAACTCTCATATCGTTTGTTGATCACACATTCTCTATGAGACAGCACAGAGACGGGGGGAAAGAGGTATTTTGACATGCATAGGCGAGAGACGTGCTTTGATAATGCATCCTATGGATTACAGAATGAAATGAGCTACAGGAGTGAGACAGGAGTCAGGATTGTGGGTTTCATGAGGATTGGAATTGGATAGGGAAATAGCCCAGGTTCTAGGATGAGAATACATGCCTTGTTAACGGACTTCATGCCTGTGACAGAGATGCTTATGTAGTGAATTGTACATAGGCCTATCAAATTTGTGACTGTCTGAAGATTTACAATGACAGCTGAAAGAGGCACATGCTCTTTAAAAGACTACACTGTAAGGTTTTCCTGTGGGGTTTATTAACTGTATTCGGGTCATGTGTGCAGGCCAGAGCGACCGGCAGTGTCAATTATGCGTGCGCTTTGAATTTATAGCGACTTTGTGTCAAATATGCTAGACTAAAGGCTTCAATGTGACAACCTGTTTGGATAATGTCTAATAAATGTTTTTGTTAATCTTTTGCTGAGGGATTTCATTAGTGCAGACATTGGGGAATTTTATTGTAATTTCCGGGTCTTGTCATGTATTTTGGGGGGTAAATGTGAAGAGTGTTCCCGGTAATGTCCCGGGATCCCGATTACCCATGTTAATCCCTGGTGCTACAGTGAGGGAAAAAAGTATTTGATCCCCTGCTGATTTGCCCACTGACAAAGAAATGATCAGTCTATAATTTTAATGGTAGGTTTATTTAAAACAGAATAACAACAAAATAATCCAGAAAAACGCATGTCAAAAATGTTATAAATGTATTTGCATTTTAATGAGGGAAATAAGTATTTGACCCCCTCTCAATCAGACAGATTTCTGGCTCCCAGGTGTCTTTTATACAGGTAACGAGCTGAGATTAGGAGCACACTCTTAAAGGGAGTGCTCCTAATCTCAGTTTGTTACCTGTATAAAAGACACCTGTCCACAGAAGCAATCAATCAATCAGATTCCAAACTCTCCACCTTGGCCAAGACCAAAGAGTTCTCCAAGGATGTCAGGGACAAGATTGTAGATCTACACAAGGCTGGAATGGGCTACAAGACCATCGCCAAGCAGCTTGGTGAGAAGGTGACAACAGTTGATGCGATTATTCGCAAATGGAAGAAAAAGAACTGTCAATCTCCCTCAGCCTGGGGCTCCATGCAAGATCTCACCTCGTGGAGTTGCAATGATCATGAGAACGGTGAGGAATCAGCCCAGAACTACACGGGAGGATCTTGTCAATGATCTCAAGGCAGCTGGGACCATAGTCACCAAGAAAACAATTGATAACACACTACGCCGTGAAGGACTGAAATCCTGCAGCGCCCGCAAGGTCCCCCTGCTCAAGAAAGCACATATACATGCCTGTCTGAAGTTTGCCAATGAACATCTGAATGATTCAGAGGACAACTGGGTGAAAGTGTTGTGGTCAGATGAGACCAAAATGGAGCTCTTTGGCATCAACTCAACTCACCGTGTTTGGAGGAGGAGGAATGCTGCCTATGACCCCAAGAACACCATCCCCACCGTCAAACATGGAGGTGGAAACATTATGCTTTGGGGGTGTTTTTCTGCTAAGGGGACAGGACAACTTCACCGCATCAAAGGAACGATGCACAGGACCATGTACCGTCAAATCTTGGCTGAGAACCTCCATCCCTCAGCCAGGGCATTGAAAATGGGTAGTGGATGGGTATTCCAACATGACAATGACCCAAAACACATGGCCAAGGCAACAAAGGAGTGGCTCAAGAAGAAGCACATTAAGGTCCTGGAGTGGCCTAGCCAATCTACAGACCTTAATCCCATAGAAAATCTGTGGAGGGAAAATCTGTGAAGGTTCGAGTTGCCAAACGTCAGCCTCGAAACCTTAATGACTTCGAGAAGATCTGCAAAGAGGAGTGGGACAAAATCCCTCCTGAGATTTGTGCAAACCTGGTGGCCAACTACAAGAAACATCTGACCTCTGTGATTGCCAACAAGGGTTTTGCCACCAAGTACTAAGTCATGTTTTGCAGAGGGGTCAAATACTTATTTCCCTCATTAAAATGCAAATCAATTTATAACTGTTTATAATGTATAACTGTCTCTCACTGTTCAAATAAACCTACCATTAAAATTATAGACAGATCATTTCTTTGTCAGTGGGCAAACGTACAAAATCAGCAGGGGATCAAATACTTTTTTCCCCTCACTGTATGTATTCACCAACATCAGAAGAATGCTGTGAGGATATCCCACCCTGTCCTCCTCACCATCTTGTACTCCTTCCACGTCCTCTGGAAGTCCATGGTTCCATCTTTTCTCCTCTGAATGACGGACCATCCTCCCCCTGCTGCCTCCATGTTACAGTAAACCTACAGAGAGAGAGACAGAAAGACCGTGACATGAGTAGCTTACACACTACTCTCACACATGCAGTGCATATCATGACAATAAAGTAAAAGGAGTGACTCCTGTAGATGAGGCTCCCTGGTCCTTAGTTTTGTGTACCATGGTCAGAGGCCACAATGACAGAATGTGTCCTAAGCCCAGGGACGTAGCTTAGTGTAATCATGGACACTGACAGCAGCACAGCTGATAATGGACAGGAACACACTGTTGCCAGTCAGCCATCTGCGGCTTGGCAGGACACTACTGAGGAGGAGGACATCTGCTGTGTAGCTGTGCTGAAGAGGCCAGCCAAGATTATTTCCAGCTCCAGCATATCACCCAGCCAGCCAGCCAATACCTGACATATTCCTGGGATATTGCTGTTGAATCTTTTGGCAAGCGACTTTAGAGTACCGTATAATAATTGCAGCCACTTGCACGTAAACTAAAGTAGGTTACAGTCAAAAAGTGCAGCTATTTAATTGTTCATGTCTGTTTTTGCTGTTTCCATGCAGAGGTAAAGCCAGGCCTGCATATATCATCTAATATATGCCTCTATATTACTAATTCTGCTAGAATTTACATCTCTTTTCCCCCTCTAATATTTATTGAAGATAATATATCAAGTTTTCCGTACCTTTTTGGTCTCCTGTGTGTTGATGTGAATAGTATATAATCCACTGTTGTTGAAGCCAGCTTGAAAGACTTCAGAGCAGTCCCGATACTTTCTCTCCTCATGAGATGAATCTCTCTGCTTAAAGGCAAGGTTGCTGTTTGCCACCACTGTTTAAATACATAATGAAACAAGAGCAAACACATTATCAGCTAGGCTACAATTTGAATGCATCCAAAATCCTTTGTAATCAACAGCCTAGACTAGCTCAGGTCCTATTAGAACAGGTTCTTATGTAATCAACAGCCCAGACTGGCTCAGGTCCTATTAGAACAGGTTCTTATGTAATCAACAGCCCAGACTGGCTCAGGTCCTATTAGAACTTATGTAATCAACAGCCCAGACTGGGTCAGTTCCTATTAGAACAGGTTATTATGTAATCAACAGCCCAGACTGGGTCAGTTCCTATTAGAACAGGTTATTACGTAATCAACAGCCCAGACTGGGTCAGTTCCTATTAGAACAGGTTATTACGTAATCAACAGCCCAGACTGGGTCAGTTCCTATTAGAACAGGTTCTTACGTAACCAACAGCTCAGACTGGGTCAGTTCCTATTAGAACAGGTTATTATGTAATCAACAGCCCAGACTGGGTCAGTTCCTATTAGAACAGGTTATTACGTAATCAACAGCCCAGACTGGCTCAGCTCCTGTTAGAACAGGTTCTTACGTAATCAACAGCCCAGACTGGGTCAGTTCCTATTAGAACAGGTTATTACGTAATCAACAGCCCAGACTGGCTCAGCTCCTGTTAGAACAGGTTCTTACGTAATCAACAGCCCAGACTGGCTCAGCTCCTATTAGAACAGGTTCTTACGTAATCAACAGCCCAGACTGGCTCAGCTCCTATTAGAACAGGTTCTTACGTAATCAACAGCCCAGACTGGGCCAGGTCCTATTAGAACAGGTTCTTACGTAATCAACAGCCCAGACTGGCTCAGCTCCTGTTAGAACAGGTTCTTACGTAATCAACAGCCCAGACTGGTTCAGTTCCTATTAGAACAGGTTCTTATGTTCTGGAATGCCTCTTCTTATGATCTTAGAACATGTGGACATTGAAATTAAGGCCGGTCCGTTCCACGTTTCAACCTATTTTCAACATCCATGGACGTCAGCCGGTGCCCACTGGGTTAGTCCAGCCTTCTTGGTCCAGTTATAGGCTTTATCTGTGCCCAGAGAATATCTTGTCTGAACCTGTGAACATTTGGCACAATATATCCTCCAGTACCTCTGTTGTATTTAACCCTACCTAGAGTTTTTAAAGCCAACTCCTTCTTCCTGCAAATAATTACTATCTATGCTATGATATTCATATCCCAGAGTATTTAATTGATACTTTCTGTAACAGGAAACATTGGCCCCAGTATCCATCCAGTACCTCCAGACCCTCTGTCCTTAGAGCAGAGTTTCAGCAGACTGTTGACGGTCTCTGTGAGCTGCTGTTGTTGGCTAAGCAGGATACTGTTGTTGCCAGTGGCCTGGTCCAGATGGGTCTGCAGCTCTGTGATCACACTGCTCTGTCTGGCGACCAGCTGCTGCAGGCTGGACCTCTCCTCCTGGAAGGTGACCAGCTCCTCATGGTGCCCAGACTCCAGCTCCTGCATCTTCTGCTCTAAGAGCCTGATCAATACAAGTCATTTGAAAATCAGTTGATCAGTCGATCAGTCAGTCAGCCAATAAATCAAGACAGAACTTTTCATGGGAAGAAAATCATTCATGTTGATTTGACCTGTTCTTGTCGTGCAGCTTGCTGATCTCTGTAGATTGGTGGAGGAGCTGGGTCTCCAGTTTGTTGGTGGACAGAGAGTTCTCCAGGAGCTGAATCTCCAGCCTGGAGGTCTGATTCAACACCTGTCCATCAGGAAGCTGTTACTATCATTCATATTCACCCAGTCAAGTGTATGGAGTGTATCTATATAGGCTAAAAGTGGCACCATGTATTTTAATGTACTTCATAGGCCTATTCATCCAATCTAATGAAGATAATTGCTGAGTAGGCTACATGATTAATAGTAAGTGTTACTGATATCATAACATGCACTTGAATGCTCTTTGGAGAGGGATATTTGTATATGATTCATACTGCACCTGGATCTCTACGTCTGTCAGTTTCCGTGTGTGCTGGGCAGTCTGGGTCAGGAGGTTGGTGCCTAGATTCAAGATGGCAATTGTGTGATTGTGGACAGCACTCTGCTGCAGCTGAGCCATCTCCACATTCAGACTGTCCTTCACATATCTCTCAATCTGACACACAAACACAGAGGAGGTATGAAGGGATGTTAAGGGCTTTACCTCTCTCGCCAGAATCCGGGTGTTCTGCACACTCACATTTAATTTCAATGTTGGTCATGTCCTAGGAACATTCTCCAACTGGCTTAGCATTGAACATGTTCTCACATAGTTCAGAGAACGTTAAGAAACAACTTCCTTCTGAGGGAATTTCAGTACTTCAGCATAACGTTTCCTACAGGTTTCCTCTTGGTTCTATTTAAAGTCATGTTCTCAAATTGTTACAAGAACTTTAAGAAACAACTTCCTTCTGTGGGAATTTCAGTACTTCAGCATAACGTTTCCCACAGGTTTCCTCTTGGTTCTATTTAAAGTCATGTTCTCAAATTGTTACAAGAACTTTAAGAAAACTTTCCATAAAAAACATAAGAAAACTTTTGTAATGTTCAGAGAATGTTCTAAAAATGTTATTTAAAAACATACGCCCCGTTCTCAGAACATTAAGAAAGCGTTCCATAAAAGCGTTCCATTCTCAGCATCAACAAAACTCTATCCTCTGTCTTGTTAAGTGTTCGATCTTAATGAGTGTTTGTTTCCTTTTAAAATGGGGTCTGTTTGAATAGACAAAAAGAACAACTGTGAATGCGTTGTTATTAGTCCACGCTAGCTCCATACTGGTGGCGCAGTGGACTAATTCCATGGATAGACGACAGAAGATGATGCCATGTCACAATAAAGAAGAAATGTGTTTGGATGATTAATGCAAACACGTTTATAGAGTTAATGTCCGATAGATGAGTTGTCTGACAACGTCATGAAAATGTGCTTTGTTATGATTCTGAAACATCAGATAGCGAGCAACAATGACAAAGAATCTGCCATGTGGGCAATCGTAGTTTTATCTTGTTTTTGAAACCATGCCGTGTTTTGACTGATTTCATGTCAATGCTTATATGGCTAAAATTCGATAGCTAGCTAACCAACAACTGTAACGATGTATTTGTGCTCGTTGTGAAAATGTATTTATGTTTTCAATAAACATTTGAAGACAAATGATAGTTTACATGTTGTCAACAATCTAAGCCAACCCTGTCTGTTTTACCCCATATTTGTACACACATTGGTTTTGTTGCTAAACAACCAACTGGTTTATCTGTGCTTGCAGTTCAAAAAGGTAAACCCCAAATAAGCTAGTAGTGTTATTAAAAGTCTTACTGAAACATGGTGAATGTTTTAAGGAAGTTATTAAAAAACCTCAAAATAACCTATAATATCCATTTCCAGAACATCTCTGCAACCTAAAAATAAAAGTTCCCAGAACAGAGACAAAATCTTCTGTTCTCAGAACGTTTGAAAACGTTTTATCGGTCAGGAAACGTATGGCTTCGTTCCCACAACCAATGTGAAACCAAAAACATACGTTCCCACAACTTCCAAGGAACCAACCATAAATAACCTAATAATATCCAGGGAAGAAAAAAGATTGGATATGTATTGGATATGGTCCTGTCTAAGGATTTCCTTGGCCCTGGTCAGCTACTTAGGGAGGGATCTTTCAGGGTTGTTGAGTTCAGTCATTTCCTTCTAGTCAACCAGGAGAGATCAGTCATGGGACTGCATCTGTATGTTTTCTGCCACAGATGTATCATGTGGACAGGGCTCAGCTGCCAATGACATTATCCATCTGAAGTTCACTGTCCTGATGATGATTACAATGAGGAGAGGTCTTTCCCAGCAATGTGCTTTAAAAATGTATCGCTTTTTTTGTGATAGCTCAGGGTCGTTCAGTGATTCATTGAAGTTTAGAGTTTTCCTGTTACCCCGGCTTTCAAGCCATGGCCTTTTCAGTTCATGTGAATCAGTTTAGCATTGGACAGCTTTTTAAACTATGGATTTTCAAAAATGTACATTTAGGAAATTACAGTTTAAATAGTCACAATAATTGTATATGAAATATTTACATTGCAAAGTTAGAATTTCATGTCTCACTTTATCCCTGATTTAACGTAACAGATCACCCTAAGTATGATTTTCAACTTAAGAATGTCTACTTTGTGGCTAGATTCCCTCTGCACAGACAGAGGAAAGGCCTGGTCTCTATGACACTTACTGAAAGATTCCCTCTTCACAGACAGAGGAAAGGCCTGGTCTCTATGACACTTACTGAAAGATTCCTTCTGCACAGACAGAGGAAAGGCCTGGTCTCTATGACACTTACTGAAAGATTCCTTCTGCACAGACAGAGGAAAGGCCTGGTCTCTATGACACTTACTGAAAGATTCCCTCTTCACAGACAGAGGAAAGGCCTGGTCTCTATGACACTTACTGAAAGATTCCCTCTGCACAGACAGAGGAAAGGCCTGGTCTCTATGACACTTACTGAAAGATTCCTTCTGCACAGACAGAGGAAAGGCCTGGTCTCTATGACACTTACTGAAAGATTCCCTCTTCACAGACAGAGGAAAGGCCTGGTCTCTATGACACTTACTGAAAGATTCCTTCTGCACAGACAGAGGAAAGGCCTGGTCTCTATGACACTTACTGAAAGATTCCTTCTGCACAGACAGAGGAAAGGCCTGGTCTCTATGACACTTACTGAAAGATTCCCTCTTCACAGACAGAGGAAAGGCCTGGTCTCTATGACACTTACTGAAAGATTCCTTCTGCACAGACAGAGGAAAGGCCTGGTCTCTATGACACTTACTGAAAGATTCCTTCTGCACAGACAGAGGAAAGGCCTGGTCTCTATGACACTTACTGAAAGATTCCCTCTGCACAGACAGAGGAAAGGCCTGGTCTCTATGACACTTACTGAAAGATTCCTTCTGCACAGACAGAGGAAAGGCCTGGTATCTATGACACTTACTGAAAGTGCAGTGTCAGACTGTTTATCTCTGCTGCTATGTGGTCTGAGCAGCTTCCCACGAAGGCAATTGAATAGTCGGCTAATGGAATCATTCAGGAATGAATTAATCTGTAAGATCAGAGTGCATTAAGATGCCAATGTTAATGCAGAGGAAAGGA